>NW_005434672.1:458391-480178 GCF_000315625.1 Guillardia theta CCMP2712
AAAGTGGACCCCCACCAAGGATTTTTCTATTTACTATAAGGAAAAATACCATCACGACTCCGCCGTCCAGCTGAAAGTGACAATCGTGCCAGGAGAAGAAGATGAACAATCCCAAGACTGTAAAAGTTGTGGTGGTGAAAAGATTTCTGAGCGGACATTCGGATGTCGTCGTAGAGGTTGTTCTTCTTTCTCGGATTAACTTTACAAACAAGAATAACATCAGTATAGTGATCCTCTCCGTGATAAGGAGTGGAGGGAGGTGGGGGATGACCAAGGTGGTGGAACCTGATGGGAGGGGGCAAAGCGGGTCCTGTTTGTCCGAGCTGGTTTTAAGGTATTTTCCGAGGAGGAGGAGATGGAGGAGGAGGAAGAGGGTGGAGGAGGAGGAGATGGAGGAGGAGGAAGCGGGGAGCCTGGGAGATGAGATAGAGTGCAGGGCACACCAACCAGGTCAAGTTGATCACCAACTGGTTGAAGGGATTCCTCCCAGAGAGCAAGGGCTCGAACCAAGACGGGAAGCAGCAGAATATCATCCTCATGACAGGCCCTCCGGGTCTTGGAAAGACGACGATCGCCCACGTCCTGGCCAAGTGACCACAACTCCCCCTCGCCCCCGTCGCCTGCACTCTCGTCAGCCCTGACGCCTTGCTCGCAGTTTCCTTGGCTTCGAGATCGTCGAGATTAACGCCTCCGATGATCGCAGCGCAGACGTGAGAAGCTCCGCGTACTGCCCTCATCCCTCACCTGGTGAGCTCGCAGGAGATCGACCAGGTGCTGGGCGGGATGATGGGGAATCAGCCGATTACGAGTAAGTGATGGAGGGTCCAATCGATCCGACCTCCTCTCTCACGCGTGCCTGCCAAGATTTCTTCGCTCCTCGCGGGACTGCGGTGGTGAAGAAATCAAAGCCTCTCCTCCTGATCATGGACGAGGTGGGAGCGTCGAGGTCGCCAGGGAGCAGGAGGGTGACGGAAGGCGGCAGGTGGACGGAATGACGTCGGGGGAAAAGGGAGGAGTCCAGAAACTGATACAGCTGGCGACGTCGAAGGTGTTGCATGCTCCCTTGAAGAGAAATTTTCCTAACGGACGGTCAGCGTGACAGGCTCCCCATCATCTGCATCTGCAACGATGAGCATGCCAAGTGCGTCCGCCCGCTCCTGTCAAGGCGAGTGAGGAGGATCGAACCTTGCTCGTCCTTATTGGGCCAGCAGGGCGCTGAGGATTCGCTTCTACCATCTCAAGGGGAGGGAGGTGCTCCCAAGGTTGAAAGGTGGGGCGGCGAGCGCTTGTTGGTGTTGGTGGTGGAGGAGGGGATAGAGCAAGAGATGGTGGAGATCTTGCGGTGGCTGAGATGATGGAGATGATGCTGAGCTGACTGAATCCATTGAGATTGTCATGTTGAGGGCATTCCCGCTGATGTGTTGTTGTGAAGAGGTCTGCCGCCTTGAGCAATTCAAGAACGTCGAAGACTCAGCCCTCCTCACCATCGCCGAGGTCTCGCGCCCCATCCCCCCGCACACCCCCGACTGACATGTTTTGACCCTCCAAGATCGCCAATGGAGACTTGAGAACCATGATCAACATCCTGCAGCTGGCCAGGAGCAGCAGCGACGTCCTGACGCTGGAGATGGTAGACCCCAGCTGGATGGTAGACCCCAGCTGACAAGCCCACAGGTCCGGAAGAAGTACATGGAAATGGGCAAGACGCATGAGAGGTAATGGAGCGGGGAAAGGAAGGGAGATGGAGATGGGTAGGAAAGGGAAAGAGGTGCGAACGGGAGGGGAGGGAAGGGAAGAGGAGGTGGGAGGGGCAGGGCAGGGCAGGGCAGGGCTGGGCAGAGCAGGAGAGGGGAGGGATCTCAACGGCTGACGTGATGGCAGTCTGACGGTCTTCACGCTCGCGGACTCGTTCTTCAAGGTGTTGGGGATGTGGGGGAGAGGATGTGGAGGTTGATAAGCTTGCAGCTGGACATTCCGATCAAACAGAAGCTGCAGAACTTCTACCAAGAACCCTTCCTCCTTCCGGCGTTCGTGGAGGAGGAAAGCTGGAGGAGGAGGAGGAGGAGGAGGAGGAGGAGGAGGAGGAGGAGGAGGAGGAGGAGGAGAAGGAAGGGGAGGGGTGTGTGTGGAGGAGAAGAAATGCTGAAAGTAAGCTTCGCGGCAGAACATGGAGAGCTATCGATCGCCAAACAGGCCAAACGAAACGGCGCAGGTGAGTCCCTGCTGAGCTTCCCGGGCCGCCAGGAGGTGACGCGCCGCTCATCGCAGCAACTTGCCGTGGAGGAGGCGAAAAAATGCATCCGCCGAGGCAACTCAGACTGCTGCTTGCTCTGCGACCTGCGTCTGACGAGGAGGGGGGAGCAGGGAAGCAGATGTTGGAGTACCTGCAGAGGCACCCTTTGGAGCGCGGTAACCTAGCAAGCAGCAGCCGCATGTCACGCTGACCTTCCTGGGAAGATCTGTGGATGTTTATCGGGCTGGAGACGTGCGTCTTCCCTGGATACTACCTGGAAGGAAAGCTGGAAGGTGCTGGCGGCATGCGCGGAGAAGGGAGGAGACGAGGCGGGGGAGCGGGAGGGACGGAGCTGACTCCCTGGGCCGTAGGAAGGATGCGGTTTCCTACCAAGTTTGCGAGGCAAAGGGCGTTCGAGCGGGACAAAAAGGTTCCTCCTCCTCGTTCTCAAACTGCTTCTGCTGCTTCTGCTGATGCTGATGCTGATGCTGATGCTGCTGCTGCTGCCCCCCTCTTGCCACCCTCTTCCATATCCTCGTTCTCTCTGCCCTCCTCGTTCATTCTTCTCCTCCTGCTCCGCGTGTTTCAACTGCTGGGAGCTAACGGAGATGGACCAGCACCTGGAAGCGATGACCCACAGGCTTATGAAGGCGACTGGTGAGGGCGATGAGGACGAGGACGAGGACGAGGAGTGCTTGTGCTGATGGGATAGGATGAGAATTTGTTAGAGTGTCGAGCGATGTCTGTGTTGCAAGGAAGCGCGTGTAAGATGCAGGAGACCGCTCTCGCTTGCATTGAAAACCCTCGTCTCGTTCACGGCCCTCAGCTCGGCAACTGCTGACTCACTGCTTCCTCGCAGATGAAATGTTGTTCCCCTCAGAAGGTCTGGGCGCCCAACGAGGTCGGACAGCATGCCTCCCTTCTGACATTTGCCCCAGTCAGAAGGCATCGGATCCCGGAGCTTGCGGCATGGCTAGGACATCCCATGGTTTGCCTCCTTCCACTCCTCCTCCTCCTCCTCCCACTCTTCCTCCTCCTCCCACTCCTCCTCCTCCTCCCACTCCTCCTCCTCCTCCCACTCCTCCTCCTCCCACTCCTCCTCCTCCTCCCACTCCTCCTCCTCCTCCCACTCCTCCTCCTCCTCCTCACTCTCCCACCTTTCCCGCTTTCTCCTCGCCTTCATCCCCCTTGTCACCCTCCTGACCTCTTCACAGGAGATGGCGGGTACCAACCAAACCCTCATCAGCATTGTCGCTCCGTTTGTCGTTGACTCGATGGACGCGCACGGGCTGATACTCGGTGAGCGACTCTGACATCTGCCGCTCGTTTCTGTACTTTTCCTGCTGACAACAGTGCTCCTGCTCTTGAGTCTTGTCTGTGCTTCTCCTCCTCCTCCTCCTCCTCCTCCTCCTCCTCCTCCCTACACGCTTTCCCCTCTCTTCCTCTCCTTATTTCCGCCTGTCCTTTTGCCTGCTCCTTGTTCACCCTCCGCATCCTCAGCGCGAATCTGTTGGCTTTCTTGCTCACCGTCTTCTTCCCGTCAGAGGACCTCGAGTTCATCATGCGCATGGACGACCATCCTCCCAACTACAACAGGGTGCTGCATCCCCCTCCCGTTCTCCCTCCCCTCTCCCCTCACCCCTCTCCTCCCCCTTCCTTCCTCCCTCCGGTCCCCTCCCCTCCCTCCTCTCCTCCTCTCCTCTCCTCCCCTCCCCCTCCCCCTCCTCATCCCACCCTCCCCGTCCTCCTCTGCACTGAACTGCTGGGCAGTACCTCAACTTCTCCGCCCCAATGAAGAGCGCGGTGGAGCAGATCTACTACGAGAGGTGACTTGTCGTGGGTTTTGCATGTGCATGACAAGAGGACAGGCACGGCAAACCTGGGAAGGAGATCGTAAGGGTTGGAGGACAGAGAAAGCGCTCAAAGGTTTTCCCTCATCCCGTCTCCCCTCCCCGCTCATTTTTCATCCTGTTCGCTGCTTTCCCTTGTACTGCTCTTCTCGTTCATCATCTCCTCTCCTCTTCCGCTCTCCTCCCCTCTCCCTTCTGGTTCCCCCTCCTTCCTGTCTTCCTTTCCCCACAGGCCCCGTCATCCTTTGCCTCCTCTCCTCCTCTCCACATTCCTTTCCCCCCCACAGCAACTCCCACACCATCAGCATGACCTTCTCCCTCCTCTCTCTCTCTCTCTCTCTCTCTCTCTCTCTCTCTCTCTCTCTCTCTCTCCCTCTCTCTGTCCAGCAGGACTCGCGGCTTTCAGCGGAGGATTCTTCGAGCCTGCGGGTGTGTGCGAGGAGAAGAGGAGGAGGAATGAGCTGACGAGCATGCAGAGCAAGCAAGAAGCTTCGCTGGAATCGTCCAAGTCGGAGGAGGACGAGGAGGCAGGGGAGGACAACGAGGAGGAGGACAGGTGAGCGACCTTCCTGCCCTGCTTCTTGTGGATGACAAGGCTGCAGCCTTGCCAGGCTGCGAGAAGCGATCGCGGAGGAGACTCGCGATCTGGGCTGAAGCTGATGACTGACGTCTGGGAAGAAGAAGCAGTGGAGCTCAGCCGATCAGGCTCAGCGATACAATTGAATGTGAGATGTATACTAGTCAGAGGCGATCAGATGTTATTGTTGACCATGGATTGAACTGTTTGTTATCCCATCCGGTCACGAGTAAACCCCGCCGGCACACCGCCGGTGCGCGCCCAGGCGCCGAGGCTCGGTACTACCGTAGGCTCCGACACTCGGGCCGTGACCGTCTTGCGTACTGAGTAGTACAGTGATTAACTTGACTGGACTCCCCCGGGAATCCGGCGCGGCGGCGGCTGCGACTGAGTCCGGGACTCGGACTCCCGGTCCGGGATCGGGACTCCTGGCACCGTACGGTACTACGGGCCGGGCATTGGATCGGACCGGGCCCGGGCCCCGCCGGGCCCCGCCGGGCCGGGCCCACTGTTCCGGCCGCCAGGCCAGCGCGGGGGAATCACAGAGGCCGAGCTCACCTCGGCGGATCCCCTTACATGTGAAATGCACAACCCCCAGAACGGAGGGCAGGACTGGGAAGAGGAAGAGGGGGAGAGGAGAAGAGAGGAGGAGGAAGATGATGCCAGTCAGGATGATTGTGCGTGAGATGATGAGCAAGACAGAGAAGGAGGGAAAGATTAGTAGGAAGGAGCAGGGTGGAGGATGGAAGGGGTCCAGAAAATGGAGGCCTGATGCAAGAAAGGCGAGGACGAAGATGGGAGAGAGGGAGAGAGGGAGGGAGCAGGGGACAGAAGATTGCAGGAACGTGTATAGAAGGATTTCAGAGCAAGTCAACACTGCAGGGAGGACCAGTGGGAGAGCGATAGTGGCCATGGCGGTCTTCGAATTCAGGCATACGATTCGATAGTATCTGAGAGCTAAAGGAGACGTGCGCGGGTATGGAAAGGGATAGGCATCTTTGACACGACACAATCTCATAAATCTGCACTCCTCTGATTATTGACTCTTCCTAGCAGGATGTTGCGCTCCTTAGCCCGCGGATTCTGCGTGCTCTCCTTGGTCTCAGTGTCGTCCTGCTTCCACATGTCTCCTCTCGCCCTTCAGAGCAGCAAGGTCTCACTTGCCTCCCCGTCTCCCTCTCTCCCTCTCTCCCTCTCTCCCTCTCTCCCTCTCTCCCTCTCTCCCTCTCTCCCTCTCTCCCTCTCTCCCTCTCTCCTCTCTCCTGTCCCCGTCTCCCACTCTCCCCGTCTCCCTCTCTCCCTCTCTCCTCTCCCCTCTACTCTCCCATCCCAACCTCCTCCTTCTCTCCCCTCTCCCCCTACGCTTCTTCTTGACCCTGTTCCCTTCTTCATCCTTCCACCCTCTATCTCTTCCCTCCTGCCGACCTCTTCCTGTCGTCACCAGTTTTGCAGACTCAGAGTGTCCGCCATGCTCGCTCCCGTCGCGCGCTGGCCCTGGACATGTCGGCGGACCCTAAGAAGCGGGTGGTGGTGACCGGGCTGGGGGTCATGTCGGGCCTCGGGCAGGAGCTTGGGGAGTTCTGGAGCAACTTGGTGGAGGGCAAGACGAGCATAGCGCGCGTCTCTCACTTCGACCCGTCGGACTACACGTGCCAGATCGCATCGCAGGTCGGCGACTTTACCCCCGGCGATTTCTTCACCAACGCCAAGACGGCGAAATCCAACGATAGGTGAGGATGGAGGGACGAGGAGGAAAGGAGAGGGGGGGGGAGGAGGAGCAGGAGGAGGAAACACGATTAGGAACGGGATCGTAAAGCAGTGAATCGAGGAGGAGCTGAGTGAGCTGAGCATCTGACAGCTTCGCAGGTTCACTCACCTCGCCGTCGCTGCCGCTCGTCGTGCGGTGGGGGACGCCGGACTCGACCTCGGCAAGGTGGACAAGTCACGCATGGGCGTTATGGTCGGCTCAGCCTTCGGAGGGATGGCGACGTTCGAGGAGCAGACGCTGAAGCTGTCAGCAGGAGGCCCCAAGAAGGTCTCTCCCTTCACCATCCCCGCCCTCCTTGGCAACACGGCCTCTGGCATCATCGGGATCGAGCTGGGAGCGCAGGGGCCCAACTTCGGTGTGACGTCAGCATGTGCCGTGGGATCGCACGCGATCGGGGAGGCGCTGAACGCCCTGCGACGGGGAGACGCCGACGTGATGGTGGCTGGAGGAAGCGAAGCGGCCGTGACCCCCTTGTCTTTCGCCGGTTTCTGCGCCATGAAGGCGATGTGCACCCAGTTCAACGACAAGCCAGCTGAGGGAAGGTGAAGAGCTTTCGTTTCTCCTCCTCCTGCTCCTCCTCATTCTCCTGCTCCTCCTCGTTCTCCTGCTCCTCCTCATTCTCCTGCTCCTCCTCGTTCTCCTGCTCCTCCTCGTTGCTTTCCTCCTCTTCTCCCTCCTCTGGGTCTTTCTCTGGCTATACATCTCTCCCTCCATTCAACCCCTCATTCTCCACTCTCACTCGTTCCTCCTCCTCTCCATCTCCTGCTCCTCCTTGTGCTACTTCTCCTCAGCTGCTGCCTTGTCTGATTCGCTTTCAGCCGGCCATTCGATGCCGACAGGTGCGGGTTTGTGATGGGAGAGGGAGCAGGCGTGCTGGTGCTTGAGACACTCGAGCACGCGGAGAAGCGAGGAGCGAAGATCTATGCGGAGCTCGCAGGTCGGGAGGAGGAGGAGGAAGAGGAAGGAAGAGAAAGAGAAGAACAGTGGGAGGAGGAGGAGGAGGAGGAGGAGGAGGAGGAGGAGGAGGAGGAGGAGGAGGAATTCGAGGATAAGGAACGGACAAGGGTTGGCTTGCTGGGGGGAAGGGGGAGAGGGTGAGGATTGGAGCAAAACGAAATGAGAGGAGGAAGGTTGTTGACATGGTCCGCAGGATACGGAGCGAGTTGCGACGCGTACCACATCACCACACCTGCTCCAGGAGGCGCCGGGCTCGCCAGGGCCATCGAGGCAGCGCTGAGAAGCGGAGGAATCAACAAGGAGGAGGTTGGATACGTCAACGCTCACGGCACCTCCACTGCCTACAACGACAAGTTCGAGACGCTAGCGCTCAAGGTCCTTGCCCCTCCTCCTCGACCTCCTTGCTCCTCCTCCTCGACCTTGTTCGTATCCCAGCATCCTTACATCCTCCTCCTTCTCCGCTCCCTACCCATCTCTCCTTCCCAACTCCAACTGAGGAGACACATCTCTTCCCCCTGCTCTGATCTCCTATTTGTGCATCCGTCTTGCCCTTTGCCCCGTGCTGTTGTACTTGCACTTCAATCAATGTTCTTCACTCTCTCTCTCCATACATCCTCCCCCTCCTCACTCTCCAGCTCTCCCTTGCTCGCATGACGATTGGAACAGGCTGTTTTCGGCGAGGAAGGAGCCAAGAAGCTCAAGGTTTCCTCCACCAAGGTTGTCCCTGCTCCTGCTCCTGCTCCTGCTCCTGCTCCTGCTCCTGCTCCTGCTCCTGCTCCTGCTCCTGCTCCTGCTCCTGCTCCTGCTCCTGCTCCTGCTCCTGCTCCTGCTCCTGCTCCTGCTCCTGCTCCTGCTCCTGCTCCTGCTCCTGCTCCTGCTCCTGCTCCTGCTCCTCTCTCACTCTTTCCCGCTCTTCCCCACTCGCCAAAACGCGGAGCTAACGAGGGCAACAGGGAGGGACGGGACACACGCTTGGAGCCGCAGGAGGCATCGAGGCGGTGATAGCAGTGAAGGCGCTTGAGACAGGCGTCATCCCTCCCACCATCAACTTCAAGACTGCGGTAGAGCCTTCCCTCTATCCTCCCTCCTTCCCCTCCTCCAGTCCGTCGCCGTGCATGTTTCCTCCATCGTCTCTTGCTTCCCCCATCCATTACCCGCACACTTGTTCTTCTTTCACCTTCTCCTCCTCTCTTTGACTCTTCCTCTTGTCTTCACTTCTCCTCCTCCTCTCCTCGCATCCCCTCTGACCTCCCACAGGACCCTGAGTGTGATTTGGACTACACCTTCAACAAGGCTGCCACCGTCCCCGATCTCAAGGTGTAACCCTTGTCCCCCCCTCCCTTTTCCGCCTCCCTCCTTTCCCATCTCCTCCTCTTCCTCCTCTCCCCCTCCTCCCCTCCCCACTCCAGCCTCCTCTTGGTCATTCCTTGTCTGACATGCCGTCAAGGTTGCCATCTCGGAGAACTTGGGCTTCGGCGGGCACAATGCCGCGCTCGCCTTCAAGAAGGTCTGAGGGGAGGGGAGAGAGGCTGGCGACGACGAAAATGTCTGAAGCTTTCATTACAACCAAAACAAATATTAGAACCAATAAACCGATTAAGAAGGAGAGCGAACAAGACAGAGAGGATTCAACAAACAACACCCGAGCTCAATACACGACAGCAAGTCCTTGTTACTCGACCCATGGGATGCAGACAAGGAGGAGCAGCGGCAAGGGGCAAGGTTCAGACTTCATCTAGGAACTGTTTCAGCAAGACGTTCCAAGAGTCGTCCAGCCATGTCAGAGCATATGCTGCATTCGCACTCAGAATGGAGGCCCACCTACTGCTCTGCCAAGATCTCGATACCACCCGTCCTGCCTCCTCCTTCACGCTCTCCACAGCCTGCTGCAACTTGTTCCCGTCCACCACTCGGAACAGGCATGCGGCCAGGATCAGCGTGCCCCCAAGGTATGCGTTCGATCCCACCTGCTCTCCCAGCACAGCATGAGCAAACGCTGTCCCCCAGAGAGGCTCCGTCGCGAACAGCACCGTCGTCTCCGCGCTGGTTAGCTTGCCCAGTGCCCACGTTTCTAGCCCAACGGTAATGGCCGTGGTTGCGATCCCCGTCCACAGGAGCGCGAGGAGCAGGTGCCCGTCATGGAAGGAATGGAGGATTTCCTGCATCACATGGCCTGCGCTTCCTGGATGCATCACCGTGTCTGACACCATCCACATCATCGACATCATCCCCACCGTCAAGATCTGCATCGCCGTCAACGGCGCCGCCTGGTCCGGCAGCTCTCGCATGACCCGCTCACACCGCCAGAAACCTGCTCCGAACGCAAGAGGCTGGATCAGGGCCCAGAGATCTCCCGTCCCAGGCATGTCCGCGCCTGCCAGCTCCAGAACTGCAGTGCCTGCTATGGCAAGTCCCACTGAAGTCCAGGCTTTCGCCCCCAACCTGGAGCCTTCCAGCACATCGAGGAGAGGGCAGACAACAACAGCCAGCGAGCACAAGAACGCCATGGTAGAAGCATGGCAGGTCTGCAGTCCAATACCCTGCGCAAAGTACCCCAAGAATGCAAACATCCCAATCTCCAGCCCCGGCTTGATCGTCTCAACCCTGAGGTTCTTCAATAAAGGAAGCATGGCGAGGGATGCTATCCCGAAGCGAACAAACGCTGCTGCTGATGGATCAAGACTGGACTCGAGGATCTTCACGGAGCCGAAGTTTGTTCCGTACAGCGCGGCGACACCCAAAATCACCAGGCGAGCGGTCGATATTCCGTCCAGCCCTGCAACCCCTGGCATGTCCGGCGTGTCCTGCAGCTGCAGTCAGGGAGTGCTGAGAGGCAAACAACAGGAGCATTGCAACCTTTCCGCCTTGAGGACTCGTTGCCCGGAAGCTTGTTTCTGTTCTGGACTCTTGCATTCTCAGAGCGGCAAACCTGTGACGAGTCAATCGGCAGAACAAGCGGCGCATCCAGGAGCTACCCATTCGCGCGTCCAAGTTTCGGAGTCTGACGCAGGCGAGCCATTGTCACATGCTTAGAGGAGAGGCTTCTTGTGCCGAATTGATGGGAGGCTCGGAAGGCCAGCGCACCTTGCAAGGCGCCAGCAAGAACAAGAGCAAATAAATAAGTTGAGAATTTTTGAGTAGAAACCATGCTCAGATCAGTTGACTGTTGTCTTCCCCTCGATATCTTTGCAGCGACGTTGATGTCTGAAGATGCAAGATCACAATCACCGCTCACCGCCACGTGGCCGTTCACAACAATGCTTCCTTGAAAGCAGCGCACAGGAGCACAAGAATCGGCAGGGGAGCTTCAGTCAACGGGAGATCTTGCTGTTATCTTAAGCGCTCAGCTCTTACTCCGCAGACAACCCAATCTTCTTCCTCCATGATCCTTGTCCACGACACCCGGCGCACCTTGCATGCTTCTCCCACCGTTGCATGCTCCTCCCCATGTTTCGTGATTGGCGGCTCCTTGGGTATTGTAAGAAAAATTGAGTGCGTTGGCCCTCAAGGTAGAGTATCTTATAAGTGAAGTACTAAGAGAATCTCTATATCCTCTACCCCTGGAGGTCCTGGGGGTCCTGGGGGACTGCAGGGACGGACAGGGTGAGTTGGGTAAACCCCCCGGGGACGCAAGGAGGGTGGAGCCCGATTACGGACAACAATTTCCCATATTTGCTCGTATTTGATACTTTCAATTTAAGTATTCGAAATAATTTTTCTTAAATTTGTAATATAATGACAAACTTTCATACCCTTTTTGAACATGTCAAAGTGATGTTGTCTTGGAGGAAAAGATCCCGGGCCCACGGCACTCCAGCACAAGTTTACTCATCATCATCAATCAATCATGTTGGCTCCTTGATACCACCCCACCCCACCACCCCTGTCTTCCCACCCTGCCTTGACCACCACCCCTTCGTTTCTGCCTGACCCCCATTCCCCCGGTACGTACGGGTGAGTAAAAACGGAACCGTTTGAGTTAATATAATAGGTGCCAGGCTCAGTGACAGTGGGGCCGCCGGGACGGTGCAAGTTGGCGGTGACGGTGACTGAAGGCTCTCGGGCCGGCAGACCTGCCAGTCACAGTGGCACGACGGTTCAACGGTCGGACTGTGACTTGACTGCCTTCAGACCGGGTGATGATTCAGTAACCGGCGGCGGCGGGCCGGCCGGGCCCCGGTACGGTCCGCGGCGCCGAGGGGCAACTTGCCCCAGGCCCGGGAGGGCCCGGCCGCCGGCGGCCTTCCGGCGCCGCAGTGCCAGTGCCGGGCGTCCGCGCCGGATCCGAGCGGATAGTGACTCAGTGGAGCCCCTGAGGTAACTTGCCGGGGTAAAACGGTAACCAACGTGTAGTAATCGAAGTCAGATTCCAAACGATGCAAAAACTCATCCCTTTGTCAACTTCACGATTTCCTGAGCTGGTTCGCTGCCTTGAAACTCGACATTTTTACTCTAATGGACTGGTAGTTATACCCTTCAGTGACCCCGGAATCCATTAGTCAATGTTCTGAGGCAGACTGGCCAGTTTACTTCCTTTAAGTGTTTTTCCAGATCGCCGCCCCTTCCTTGGCCCCATCCGTCAATCAGCACACCCGTTGACCCTGAGAAGTCCTGCCGCGCCCTTCCAACCCTTCCAGCTGCTATCAGAGATACTGCTTCCTCTTTCTTGCTCCCTTGCTCCCTTGCTCCCTTGCTCCCTTGCTCCCTTGCTCCTTTGCTCCCTTACTCCCTTGCTCCCTTGCTCCCTTGCTCCCTTGCTCCCTTGCTCCCTTGCTCCCTTGCTCCCTGGCCTCTCCGGGCCCGTGTTCTCTCACTGGCACAAACCATAGCAAATGCAGCGAGAAACAGCCATACCCCGCACGAGCAGCTCGTCAGGATCCTCCGTGGCAGGAAGCGTGCACGGCCTCACAGTCTGCACTACCCAAGAGCATGCGTCATCAAGGCCCGAATTGTTGATCTTCCGCTCACCCTCCTCCCTCAACGAGGACTGCCCTGTCTTCCTCGAGCTTGCCTCTCAGCACAACGTCCTTCACACGTCTGAGATCCAGAGGTGCGAAACCTTTGCCATCCGAAGGTCCTCGCTGAGAGTCGGGGACCTTCTCGGTCAAGGGGCCTTGGGAGAAGTAAGGAGGGGAGAGCACGAAGGGAGCCCTGTAGCCTTGAAGACTGTGTGCTCAGAGCTTGACCTTGGTTCCGAGGAGGGCAAGACACTGGTGAAGGAGATCGGGATGATGAGCCATGCATTCAGGCACCCGAACATAGTGGAGTTTTACGGCATCTACGAGCACAACGGTCTGCCATGGCTGGTCATGGAGCTGATGGTTGGAGGGAGCCTCGAGCAGTACTACCAGGTCAAGAAGAAGTCCCGACGAGGATGGCAACCCAAGTTGGAGAGGGCCATGTCATGGGTAGGAGACATTCTGAGTGCGCTAGCATTCCTGCACTCTCAACAGCCGCCAGTGATCCATCGAGATATCAAGCCGGCAAACATGCTGCTCACCGCAAATGGCAAGACCCTCAAGGTCGGCGACTTCGGGCTAAGTCGCAAGTGTTCAGATGCCGCGGCTACAGAGCATGGTCTCACGTCCAGGTCTGAGCAGGAACTCGGCACAAGCATGATCAGCCTCAATGCACACCACGAGCTGACAGGGGTGAAAGGCACATTCCGGTACATGGCTCCTGAAATCTTCCGCGGTGAGCCCAGGTACACGGCAGCGGTGGACGTGTACTCTTTCTCACTGGTGATGTGGTACATCTTCGCGGGAGAGCATCCCTTTAGTAACGTCGACGGCTTCTCAGTCGCTAGCATGGCAGCCAAGTTCAACTTCCGTCCTGCAGTCCTGAGCGAGCGAATCATGCCAAAGATTCTGCAGGAGATGATGATCATGTCATGGGCGGAGACGGCGGAGGAGAGGCCAAGGGCGGAAGATCTTCTATTAGATCTGGAGGACTGGAAGCGAATCAGAACCGCGAAGATTGCAGGCTGCACATTGGGGTTTTTCACGCACGTCAAGCAGAACTTTGGTTTTCAGAATGGCCGCACTGCGCAAATCCCCACCACGGCGGCGGCCAACTTCAATACCGGGCCACTGCGACCGACACCGTCATCATCATCTATGGCAAGTCACTGCTGAGTTGCGGTCTCAGTACCGTACCTAGTAGTCACTGCCATGATCGGACGGTCACGTCACGATTAGGCCGGGCTGCCCTGAGGGCCGCTGGCAGAGTCGTTAAGTTTGGGGGACCGTGACAGCAATCGGCAGGATGAGGCCGGGTTGCCAGGGTTCTCCGATGTCATTTCCCTTCAAGCTCGCCGTATCCGTGGCATCATCGCGGCCGCCACGGTGACTGATTTTGAAGTGAAGGCCGCTAGTCACTAGCGTTGACATTTTGCCTTTTCTGCTTTGGGCTGTATGTTTTCCCGTGAGGGGGTTGTTCTGCTTTCTAGGTGGATTGGGGGGTGGCGTGTTTGAGGATTTGAAATAGGGTCCAAATTTCAGGTTTATAACTCTGATTTTGTTTTCCAATAAGATAAGTTAGACTGTATTGTGGAATGGTTGAGTATAAACACTGGCAGAGAAGTAGGGCCGGGCTGCACCCCAGAAGTTACACTCGGAGATCATGGGGTAGTCTACTAACTAATTTGTATTGAAGCCTTCTTACTAATCATAGTACAGTTTTATACTTGAAACAAGTTTGAACGACCTCCCTACACGCCATGAGCCTCAGGCTCCCCTTGCCAGTTCGGGGCACGTCGCACCCGCGGCGGGGCTCTGTACTGCTAGTAACCATGGCTCGCAAACAGCGAGCCCGCGGCAGCGTGTGCCGCACTGACATCAGATGTTCACCGAACATCCTCATGGGAAATTGTGTAGAGACTCGGATGATGATCCTTGAGGAGTCGTGAATCTCACCGGCGAAAAATCGTTTGGTGAGCGAAGAGCATCAACAATACAAGCCTGTGAAAACCACCATCACTCAGGGATACGGATTGGCAAGTTGCAATAAGCTATCTGCGATGCATGACAGGGAAACTGAGTTGGAGTAGATGCATGGAGCCTGATTACCGGCGTGCCACCGGCGTGACGGTGACGGCCCGGCCCGCCGGGTGCCACCGTCACACACTGAGTCAGTGAGTAACCCGTTCGGACAAACTTGGCAACGGTTGAACCGGGCGCCCGGGCCCCCGCCGGGCGACCGACGGTTGGCGGCGCCGGGGAGTCCGATCTGGCAAAGCCTGAAGTGTCACTCTGACCGTACACGCCGCCGGCCGGTAGTACCCGGCGGCGGTCGGCGGGTCCGACTCAGTACGGTTCAACGTGCCGCAGTGTAGGTAGGCCCTTGAAAGTTCAACCGCGGTGACCGGGCGGGCTCGGAGGAGCCTGCCGCTTGCCAGGCCCACTGTCCGATCGGATCCGCCGCTTAGCCTGTGACACACTTGGTGAGATGGCCGCGGGCGCCGCGCAGCGGTGGCAGGGATGCCGGACTCCCGGCGCCCGGCCGCGGCAGGCGGCCGCGCCCGGCGCGGCGCCCGGCGCCCGGGCCGCCCGGGTCGGGCCGCGCGGCGGGGGCCCGTCGCCGGACCGCCGACTCTGGCTCTGAACGGCGTCACACCGGTCCGGCGCCGGGGCCGCCACCCACGGTGCCACCGACGTTAAGTGAAAAATCAGTACGAGGCGTTGGAGTCAAATGACAGTGATCTATTTGTGGTTGCCCGAGGAATCACCGGCGTCACTGTCAAGAATCGTTCCACGGTACGGTACGGCATGCCGCAGTGACAGTGAGCGACCGGTAGACCTCCTATGCCGGGAGGGGGACCATGAAGGAAGAACTCTGGTTGAGGGAAGGTTGAATAATGTTCCCGGCGGAGGTTTGAGGATGTGATCTACTAGGCTATCTTGGGTCACCGGGTGGCAGTGGTGTAGAAGCCTCGGAGGATTTTGAAAGTTTTGTGATTTGAGGTTTGTACCGAGTGCAGGAATCCAGAAATCGAGATGCAAACTCGGTGGACACCCAAAGAGAAGTTGCCGCTGTCTTCATACACTCGATTCCTTGAATTGCATCCCCCCCGCTAGATTCATCACGCATGCAACTAAGACACACAAATCCAAGACTCTTTCTTTCACCTCCCCCACCTTCACTTTCCCTACCTTCATCTCCATGTGTTGCAGCGCCTTGCCGAGACTCACATTCGTTTCATCCCAGATGTTCGAGACCATCCATCACTTCCAGGCCCTCAGCTCCTGCGTTGGATCCAACTCCTGCGGAGTCTACTTCAACATTGGCACCGAGGACTCCGGCCTCAACTTCGGAGCTGCTCACTTGAACGTCTCTGTCGCCGACGCTAATGGTGACTACACCAACTCTCCTGGCGCCCAAGGATGGAACGCCAGCGGTGAGGCCCCTGGAGCCAAGGCCTGGTTGTCCGACTCCAACAGCACCGTCTCCTACTCCATGACTGGAAGCAACCAGGGCATGTTCACCAACGGCTCTGCCATCAACGCCAGGTGGTGGGACACCACCAACATGGACAACATCCGTGGCGCTGACATCACCAACCATTCTATCGCCGGAACCACCGAGAGCATCAACAACAACACCGCGGCCAACAACGTCCGCGGCGGCCACTCCATCCACCAGAACACCACCGAGACTTACTTCTAAGCTGTGATGATGCTGTGTTGTCAGAACGCGTTTTGATCTTTTGGTTTCTTTGAAAACCGCTCCAGTGTTTGACTAGACGGTGACTTGTGGTCAACAGTCTATCAGAGAAGGAATCGGATATTCAAACTAATAAAGGGATGGAACATCTCACATTGTTTGTCACTTCACTTCGGCGACGATCTCTACACGGCAGTGTTCACGAGTTACCCAGTCAGTAATGACGCTCCTTGCAGCGCAGAGGTTGGCTGCACTGTTTCGGAGTTTCTTACTGCTACGGGTGGGGTTGTCATTGAGTGTTCGTAAGGGTGGGTATTAAAAGCAGAAACAGGGGGTAGTGGTGTTGAAGTTCTCATTGAGGCGGGTGGGGTCTGTTGATTGAAGCTGGGGCGCTCCGACCTGGGGAGGCAATGTACTGACCAAGGCGACTGAAGGCTTGGAGGATCTTGTTGGCTCTGGTACATGCTTCGCCCCTGAGAGCTTCTTGCTAGCTCCTCTGGACCTGGAGTGCTCGAGAGGTGTGAGCGATGGAATGTTGTTGCGTTGGAGGTTTGGTGAAGTACGTTTTGTGTTGGCAGACAACATGTTACAGAGTGGATGGTGCTGTTGCAATCCAGACAAGAATACTGGGATGAAAGAGACAAAAGGTGATTGTCATTTCTCTTCGCACATCTGAGGATCAACAGATGATGAACTATTCCCGAATTCGTCTTCTTTCGGAAAGAGCCAATCCGATCCCAATCGGTATATCTGCGCAGAGAGCCGAATCAGGAATGAGGTTTACCTTCTTCGCTTCGCCAGGTTCCAAACAATGAATCGTGTTGGTGGCGTCGGATTGATCTTCGAGACGGATTCCGTCAAGTAAGAAAGATTATGGCTGGGATGTTTCTCCCTTCTGAAACACTTTCAGCCAAGGTTTGAGGATCGCGGACATGAAGATGAATGGACCTGCGATGAAGTCTGGGATCGATATGAGAGGAATGACTCTGGTATCTCTTGTTTTCCTTGAATAATCAGTTTTCCCCTCCTAAACTCATTGACAGGTTGCCATCAATGGTCAACCAGTCGTTAACAGCTCCATTGAGCAGGTGCCGCACTGTCTTGTCCGTTCTTTTCCCTCCTTGCTGCTCAAACGAGTTTTGATACAGATTGCATCGAAGCTTTTGGGGCCACCTGGAAGCAAAGTTCAATTGTTGTTGAGGCCTCCGATGTCTAGCAGGTATGCACGGCCGATAGAGGTGTTGCTGGAGAGAGAGGCCTTCGCTATCGTGGATTGAAAGTTTCAGAATTTTATTTGTGGTACATTCGCGTTAGCAGCAGACGAAAACGTTAAGATATATGAACACATTTTACAAGTTATCTTGGGATGCAGCTTGCTTGAAAATTGTTTCAATCGTTTTTCTCGCATGCATTGGAATTTCGTTGCCTTTGTCTCTCTGGCTTCTCTCTCCGAGAGATCCTCTGACAAGGACGAGTTCAATGAGACCATGAAATCTGTGCTGTGGAGAGAAATCTCATATTTTCATCACTCTTTTTACAAGTGCATTACAGTTCGTATCAAAATGCAAGAATTTTTATTTGATTATTATCGTCAACATGTCAAGGGAAGATCTAGAAGCACTAAAGTGTCTTGTTAATGTGTGGGTAGCATGCGAATTGCAAGATTTCGGCTCACGGATATGCAACAATTTCGTCTCATGGAGTTACAAAGCTTTGAAACAACCACTTGGCAGATCATTGTTCAACACTCTGTCTCTCTGCGATGCGCTTTAACGTTCTTGCTACCTGCGACATTGCGCCGACTTGCAAATCAGCTCCAATTGATGCTGCTTGTAGGATCAAGAGTCCTGCTGCACCAGCTCCAGCATACAGAGTCATTTTCAGAGCCCATCCAACAAAAGACATTATTTTGCCAGCTAGGAATTCAAATGACCCTTGTAATGCTGATGGTAATTACCACTGCTCCCAACGATGTCCCTACCTGCTTTGCACGCCTCAAGGAAAAATTGTCACAATGGATTCCCCTCAAGAGACAAAGCCCGTAGCCACGACAACAAACTCTGAAGCGACTTGTTTGAGTTACGTCAACAGCCAACTGCCCTGCACGGCGTGTAGAACAGGCAAGGATGACGGAGGGAGGTTGCAGAGTCACACAACCTTCCTCTCTCGTCTCCTTGTGAGCTGCTGCGCAAGGACGGAGCTTACAAGTCAGGACGCTGCCCTTCGCTGCAAGCACGGGAAGCGAGAAGTGATGGAGAGCGATATGAATGGAAGGAGTTGCTCCTCAATGGGGGTAGAGGGTGGGGCACCCCACGGGGTGGTCACAATGAAAAGACGGAGGAGGGTGGGGTAGGGATCATGAATTGAGGGGCAAGAGGTGGGAGAGTCGATGGGACATGGTGGGTGGATGACAATTGGGGGTGGGTATAATCTATTTCAGATTTTATTTCACACATTGAGGGAAAGATATGGGCTCATACAGTATTTGATAGTTGTTTTAGACTCATTTTGTTCCTCTATAGAGTATTGAATGACCTGAGCTCTTTGAGGACCAAATATGGGGGTAGGGGTACTTCATTGCGTTGGTCAGAAGGGTAGTGATGGTTTTTCCCAGGGGTCATCATGCTCTACGTAAAGAAAAATGGGGGCTGCCCAGAATGTAGGGTGGGTGAAGATAGGGCTACAGGGGTACAATGAGAAAAGGGTGTTGCCCACGGGGTGGTAAAGTAAAACCATCGAAGGGTGGGGTGGCAAGGTGGTGATGGTTTGCACCAATGGTAATTCGCAAGGCAGGGGTACCAGGAGTCTCAAAATAACCTTTGCTGCATATATAGAAAACTTGATCTTGATGGGTTAGGAGGTAGCAACCCTCTGGCTGACGCCAAAGGCTCAAAGGAATAGGGATCAATTCGGGGCTGATCTTGTGGGGTGAAGGAGCCGCTCAGTTCTGCGACATAAGTAGGGTAGGGTGCTGGACTTGAAGGGGTACAACTGGGTAATTAGAAGCCTTTGGAGGTGGTAGGGGTCATGGAGTGACATCTGGATGGTGGGGTGGGATCATCACATAGGTGTCTGTGGTCCGCAACGTGTGTGGGTTGATTCAAAATACTTTTAAATCGAGATTCTATGAAAGATCCAAAACGTGGTACAAATTCATTATTCAAAAAATACATTTTCGAAAACTAAAAGTTTTCTAAACGTCTGTGGTCGCATCGGAGCGGACGCACCCCCTCGAGCCCTCATCATAACAAAAACGATTGAGTGAAATATTTACTGAACTTATTTTTCCCGCCACCGCTTCAATTTGATTTTTTGAAAAAGCAAACTCCGACAGTGCGGCACTGTGACGGTCGGACTTGAATCCGATCATGCCAGGTCAAGTTTCGGCGCCCCAGTGGCACCGGGCCGGGCGTCGCCGGGTAGGCCCTGGTTACGGTGGGGCTCAGTTCAGACAGTGAGACCCGGGCGCATCATGGCATGCCAGTACGCCGGTCCGAGTGACAGTGACAGTGATTCGGACAGTGGGCCGACGGTCACCGAGTCACGGTGAGTCAGTCCCGGGCGGCATGGGGCAGTGGGCCATCCGGAACTTCCGAGAACGCCCGCGGCGGCCCGCGGCGGCGTGGCGCCGCACGGGGCCGGCCCGGGCACGGCTCAGTGGGGCCGGGCGGGCACCGCTGGCAGGCTGCCAGTCACCCGGAGTCACACTCCCGCCGGGCCGGGGGGGGGGGGGCGGGCTCAGTGGCCCAATAACGTGACCGTCAGTGACGCCCGCCGCCGCCGGCATGTGACTGCCCCGGCGGACTCGCAGTCACCAGGGGTGACTCCCCCGGCCGCGCGCCCGACTCGGCGACCGTGAGTCGGCGGCGCCGGGCCGGGCCGCGCGCCGAGGGCACGCCGCACTACGGCAGCCTCAGTCACCAGTGCGCGCCGCCGGGCACGGGAGTCAGTGGCCCGGGCGTGACTCAGTGCAGAGCCTCTCAATCCGATGATCGGTCGGGTCAGAGTGGGGACGAGGGATGGTCGCGACTGGATCCTTAGGCATGGCAGCGAGAAGGTGAGGACGAAACTGTGGGGAGGGAGGGGGAGGGAGGGAAGGAACAGACGAGTGAAGGAGATGATGCGCTTCGAGCTTGCGCGTGACAGTGTGCGCCGTCCTATCTGAGCCTGCCGTCAGCATATGCTCGAGGCTATGGGTGGACTTATCGAGGATAAGGCCGCTAGCAAGTCTGTTGGGACCTAGAACGAGCCTGCTGTCTCGACTGCCTCGTCTGGGCAGAACGTTCTCCTCCAAAGGTGGTGTCGAGTGGGTCCCTCTCTGTGTGACTGGGGCGTGTCAGTGGCAGCGGAGGACAAGCAGCTTGCGAGGATCAGGAACGTGGGGATCATGGCGCACATCGACGCTGGGAAGACAACGGTGTGCACTCGAGCTCAGCGACTGCAGCGGGCATGACACACAATCTCCTAGGTTACAGAGCGGATGCTCTTCTACGCTGACGTCACGAGAAAGTGAAGCAGCGCTGCCTGACCCGTCGCTTCTCTCCCCTCACCCATCCGCAGGTTTGGGGAGGTCCATGAGGGCGACACCATCATGGACTTCATGGATCAGGTGACCACCCCTCTCCTCCCCACCTACATGTACCCCTTCCCCGTCCTCGTGCGCAGCGTCAGCTAGAGCATCTGACCGCCAGAGGTCTCAGGAGCGAGAGAGGGGGATCACTATCCAGGCAGCTTCCATTACCTTCAAGTGGAAAGGCAGGCCCCATCGTAGTTCCTCCTACCCGGTTACTCCTCACTGCCCCGCACAGACTACAACATCAACCTCATCGATACCCCCGGACATGTCGACTTCACCATCGAGGTATGCCCGCCCTCCTCCCCTCTCCTTCCTTCTCCCCCATCTCCTTGTTTTTGCTCACGCAAGAGGCTTTCAGGTTGAGAGGAGTTTGCGGGTGTTGGACGGGGCTGTAGCGGTCTTCGACGGCGTAGCAGGCGTGGAGGCTCAGGTCATCCGCTGTGCTGCGAGGGATCAACAAAACTGACAGGACTGTGCTTGTCAGAGCGAGACAGTCTGGCGACAGGCATGCAGGCATGCAGAACGGCGGGCGGCCGCTGACGTCGATGCACGCAGGCGAACAGATATCATGTCCCCCGTCTCGTGTTTGTCAACAAGCTGGACCGGGAGGGAGCAGATCTTGACATCACAGTGAAGGGGCTGATAGACCGTATGAAATGCGTTCCTCTGGTTCGTTCCGCCTCCCCCCCCGACCCCCCCGCTTCCTTCACTGTTCTCCCATGCACGCTTCCCTTCTCCTCCTCATGTGCGCTGGGCTCGCTTTTGACCTTTCGATTCCTTGCAGATCTTGCAACTGCCCCTGGGGAAGTGCGCTTCGTTTGTTGGGATAGTTGACCTGATCGACATGAAGGTCGTGCTGTACGACCAGGGTGGGACGATCTCCTCCTCTCCTCCTCTCGTGCTCATGGACGGAACAGACGATGATGGGAGGTCCTTCACGTACCTGGACTTAGACGACGATTTAGCGACAGAGGTGCTGCCGCTGTCTTGACTGCTTGACAATCGGGGAAGGGTCGAGGTCAATGGGGGTGACACCATGGCAGGCGATTTCCTCCTGTGGGCTGGACCCGAGCTCTGTCCGCCGGGACGCACACAAGGCAAGGGAAACCTTGATCGAACAGGTGATGATGGAGGAGGAGGAGGGGATGGGAGGGGGATGGGGGGA
>NW_005434672.1:480290-481530 GCF_000315625.1 Guillardia theta CCMP2712
GGGAGGATGGACGTGGGCTGATGCAAAGGCAGGTGGGGGAGTTTGACGACGACGTGTTGTCCAAATACCTGGAAGGTGCAATGAGGGGGAGGGAGGGATGTGGGGAAAGAGGCTGGAGGGGAGGAGGGGCGGGGGGCAGGGGCAGAGGGTTGAATCGGGATAACAGTGAAAGTGGGTTCCACAGGGAAGCTGTCTATGGAGGACATTCCGTCCTCGCTGTTGAAAGCTGCGCTGCGGGAAGAGACGTTGAAGGGGGGAGCGGAGAGAGTGTGCGTCCTCGTGGGGTCCGCGTTCAAGAACAAGGGAGTGCAGGTCTGCGAGGGTTCTCTAATCTCCTCCTGCTGCCATGACGAGCCCTTGCAGTTTCTGCTCGACGCCATCATCGACTTTCTCCCATGTCTCCTCCTCTCTTGCTCGCCCCCGCCCACCCTCTGACGTCCGTCTCCCCCGCAGCTCCTGACAACATGCCGCCGGTAAAGGGGACGGCATTGAGGTGAGAGTGGAGGGAGGGGAGGACCAGGACGGGGAGGAGGGAGAGGAGGAGGAAGAGGCGTGTGGGGCCGACACTCCTGCCTGCAGCAAGAAGAAGAGCAAGAAGCCGCAAGACATCGTCCACATCGAGCGAGCACCGTCAAGGAAAGAGAAGTTCCTGGCGTTCGCGTTCAAGGTGAGGAGTCTTTGACGGGGAGGCAGTGGGGCTCAGGGGGGAGCAGGTTGTTACCGATCGCCACGTCGGGGATCTTGTCTACATCCGGTGCTACAGCGGGGTGTTGGAGAGCAAGGTACAGAGAGGGGCAGAGCCGTGTCTCCGTGCAGTTCCTCTGACCTCTTGTTCTTCCAACTCTGCTCGCTCTTTCTGTGTGCCGACCTCTCCTCTTCTCCTACAGTCCTCCATCAAGAACGTCACCAAGGACATTGCGGAGCGACCGTCGAAGATCCTGCGGGTCATGGCGGAGGACTACGAGGAGATTGAGGAGCTCGGAGCTGGAGACATCGCAGCGCTGGTAGTGCTTGCTCGCACCTCCTGGTTCTCCCTCAGGTTTTGTCAGGTTGGACTCAAGCAAACTGGGACAGGAGACACTCTTGTGCTGTCAAGTGAGAAGCAGGTAGAGTTAAGAGGAGGAGGAAGAGGAGAGGGGGAAAGGGGAGGGAGGGAGGGAAGGATGGGATAAGACTGGAGGCAACAGCGCGGAAGCAGGGAATGTCAGGGGGGGGAGAAGGTTGGAGATGTCGGGAGTTG
>NW_005434672.1:481630-487410 GCF_000315625.1 Guillardia theta CCMP2712
ACCTCGAGGTCCGGTGACAAAGATAAGAGTGGATGGGGGAGGCAGGAGAGGGAGGCCGAGGAGGAAGAAAAGCGAAGAGGAGGAGGAGGGCAAGGGATTAGAGCGAGAGGTGGGGAGGAGGAGAATGAGGAGGAGAGGAGGGGGAGATGAGGGGGAGGGAATGGCAGGGGGAAGGAAATGAATGAATGGATGCCTGACTCACCGTCTGTCTGGTCTTTAGGTTGCCTGCACAAAGTTGGAGAGAAACTATGGAGTGAAGGTGAATAGAAAATTCCTATTCCTATTCCTCTCCTCCCCTCCTCTTCGTCTTCTCTTCTTTTGTTTTTTGCTCTGCTCTCGTCTCCCCTCCCCTCTGTTGCTCTCCTCTCCTCTTGTCTCGTCTCGTCTCCTCTCTTCTCCTCTCTCCTCCCTCCTTTCTCCTCTCCTCTCCTCGCCTTCTCGGTACTCTTCTCTCAGAAAGTCTCTATAGGCCGTGGCGGGGAAGATTCAGATCACCTATAGGGAGTCAATCAAGAGCAAAGTACAGAAGAGGTAAACGGTTATCCCCTTCCTTCTCTCCTCCCTCAGACATGCTCTCCACTCCAAATCCTTGCCCGTACCTGTCCTCCTCCTCCTCTCTCTCTCTCTCTCTCTCTCTCTCTCTCTCTCTGTGCCCAATTCCCTCCTATTCCCCTCCCCCTCATCTCTTCCTCCTCCCAGGTACTCCTACGACGCTGTCTTCAAGGGCAAGAGGACGCAGGCTGAATTCCTCATCACCGTTGAGCCCAACGACGTCAGCGCCCGAGCAAGAGGATGCGACGATTCTGACGGGCCCAACAGGAGGAGAGTAACGTCATCGATGCCTCCAAGGCAGCGGTTGGCTCTCCAGGTCAGGAGGTGGGGGGGGGGGGGGACGCGCAAGGACTGAGAGGAGGAGCAGAGTTCAGCGAGGCGGATGCGGAGGAGGCGGTCGAGAATGTGAGTCGGCAAGCGAGCAATGCTGCTGCTCGCCTGACTGTGCGAGGGCGTAGGGAATCTCAGCTGCCCTTACTGCTGGCCCGCTCCTGGGCATGCCGATCTTGAGGACGCGAGTGACGGTTGACGAGGTGAGTTGAGGAGGAGGAGGAGGAGGGCAGAAGGAAAGGAGGAGAAGAGCGGGAAGATTGTAACTTGCACTCAGGTGAAGACATCGGCAGACACAACCTTATCGGCACTGAGGTACTCAAGGAGAAGGAGGAGAGAATTGGAGATGTTGATTAGAGAGGGATGAGGAGAGGTCAAGATAGTGGAGAAGGAGAGGACAAAACGAAACATCCAGATCAAGAGTATCACGAGGAGCAGGAGATGAAGGAGCAGGAGATGAAGGAACAGGGGAAGGAGCAGGAGAAGGAGGAGAGAAGGATGTTTGATCTGCCTGACGATGAAAAGTCTGGGGGCGAGCATGGCGGTCAAGACCTGCATCATGGAAGCGAATCCCACGAAACTCCAGCCTATCATGCATGTGGAGGTTACAGCCCTCGGTATCTCCCGCCGCCTCCTCCTCGCCTCTCCTCGTCCTTTTTTTCCTCCTCGTCCTCGACACTGTAGTCACCATCCTTCCTCATTCCTCAGTTTCCTCCTCCTTCCCTGCTCGTCATCCCTTGTCGTTCCAGTCTTCCTTGCAATGTCTCCTGTTCCATTCTTCCTCCCACTCCCTCCCACCTCCTCTCCCCCTCTCCCCCTCTCCCCCTCCCATCCTCCCTCTCCTCTCCCTCTCGTTGTGACTGACTAGCTTGCGCAGAGTCGCACGTCGGGACGGTGATGAGCGACTTGACCTCCAACAGGAACGCAGACATCGAGCGACTGGACACCCTTCCTGATGGCCGACAGATCATCAAGGCCATGGTGCGATCCTCCTGCTCCTGCTCCTGCTCCTGCTCCTGCTCCTGCTCCTGCTCCTGCTCCTGCTCCTGCTCCTGCTCCTGCTCCTGCTCCTGCTCCTGCTCCTGC
The DNA here is from genome assembly GCF_000315625.1 of Guillardia theta CCMP2712. Lineage (NCBI taxonomy): Eukaryota > Cryptophyceae > Pyrenomonadales > Geminigeraceae > Guillardia > Guillardia theta. The sequence continues at coordinate 483,599 of NW_005434672.1, forward strand.
TCCTGCTCCTGCTCCTGCTCCTGCTCCTGCTCCTGCTATTACTCTTCTTGCTGTACTCCTCCTCTCCTGCTCCTCCCTCTCTTTCACCTCCTCCCTGTCATCGTTCCTGTTCGCTTCCTCCACACCTTGTGTATCGCGACTCGTTGGAGGTGTCTGACTTCTACTGTAGGTGCCGCTCGAGGACATGGTTGGGTATGCAAGCGAGCTCCGATCCTCCACAGGTGTGCCAAGAAGGAAAGAGGGAGAGGAAGGAGAAGAGGAGAGGGTTGACACGACTTGGGGGAGCGAGGGAGCGAGGGAGGGAAGGAGCGAGCGAGCGAGCGAGCGATTCCTGACCTCGTGAGCAGGAGGAAAGGCTTCTTTCTCCCTCGTGTTTTCTCATTTCCAGTGAGAGGAGGGGCAGGACATTTCTCAGCTTCTCTTGCAATTAAACGTGACCGTCTAGTGAATCAGTGCCTCTCCGCCCTCCTCCCTCTTCCCTCCGACCGTCCCTTCGGGGGTCTGTTGACTCATGAAGTGAAGAGCCTGCACACCCGCGCCGGCGTGGTTGTCCCGGAGCCTGCCAGAGACCGTCCGAGCGGCGGCTCACTGGCCCGCCCCGCCGGGGTTTAAGGGGCCCGGGGCATCAATCGCCGCTGAGTCTGGCAACGGCCCCGCGGTGATCGGGCCTGTCCAGTTTCCCGGGTGCGGCTCGTGGCGGGCCCGAACAGAGGCTTCTGAAGTTCGGGCCAGCCGCAGTCACTGAGTCCGAGCCCCGGGCCCGGCTTGTGACCGGACAGGGGCCGACTGACAGTAGTGGTTCAATGAACTGGCGTGGCCGGTCCGGCAAACCTTCTTTAAAGTGCAGATCCTGTTGAGTGACTCCCGCGGTCAATCCGGTCAGGACAGTGAGACAACATGCCGCCGCTACAGAGCAAGTATGGGGAGGGAGGAGGAGGCGCGGGGAGGAAGAGAGGAGGGGATGGATCCGAAGAGAGCAAGAAGAGGGCCCGAAAGGTGAGGAGGCGAGCCTGGGTTGAGGGAATGTTGCGATCTAGAAACTTGATCGAGAGGAATCTTGATTGGAGGTGAGAAGGGGAAGATGAAGGTTCAAGGACAGAGGTGGAAGGGTAGGGAAGGATTGAGCAAGGAGCAGACAAATCTCTCAGTGATGACACTGAGAGTGTCATGAATGGAGCCGGGAGATTTTGAGAATCTGAGCCTTCTTGGTGAATCAGAGTGTTTAGCCCCGGGGAACAGGAGGGTCGCAACGACAAGGAGAGGAGGAAACCTGCCGATGGCAGCGATGGGAATCCAAAGACTGTTCCCCTCTCCAGCAGGTTCTAGAATACCATGTCTTCCTGCCTTGTGTGCTGAAGACTGAATCCCTCGCCTCGTTCAGGCTTGCAGACGCGTCAAGTTTTCTGATCATCGGGGAGGAAACGAATCAGATGAACGAGACCTTCTCGGAGGCGCTTCATGGCAGGCAGTCGAAGAAGGAGCCCAACATCCAGAAGGAGGTGGAGAAGCTGGCGCAAAGCGTAGGGTTCAGAGCAAGGCAGCCCCTCCAGCTCCCTCCGAGGCAACTGCCCCAAGTCCATGTTCCCAGCAGCGTAGCAGACGTCAGGAACCCTTACCTGACAAACTACAAGTCGAGCAGGGGAGAGAGGAGCCGGACGGCTCTCGAGCAACTCCATCATGCTCTTCCCACAGCGCCAGTCAATGTCGGGGCGCTCCTCGAAAAGGAGGCTTACACCCTCGCACAAGAGCTGGCGGTGGCGTCCCGAGGGTCCCCGCCCGCCATGGCCGAGGGATCATGGGCGCACGCGCTGGAGTCAACGCTGGAGGAGGAGCTCTTCCTGCAGACGCAGAAAGGTCACGTGCAGGCGGCGGAGAGGGGAGGGGGTGGAGAGCAGCAGCAGGAAAGAGTCAACATGAGCTCTTGGACGAGGACCCTCCCGATCGCTGCGACTTTTGACGAGGACATGTACCTCAAGTTTCGAGGTCAGCGGAGCAACAGCGCGGTAGCTTGCCCTCCTGCTCCGCCTCTCTGTTGAGGAATGGTTGCTCCACAGGCTGATCGAACTCTGACGTTCTCCGATCTGAAACCGCACTATGCGAGGAAGTCAGGCACAGAAATGGTGAGATCTTCCTCCTGTGCGCTTGGTGCTGACGTCATCATAAGGTGCAGATCCTGTCGATCAGGCACAACCGGGACACATCAACATCGTCTCCATCACCATCGCAGAACCGGAAGGCTGATCGTGTTGACGACAACCTCCCTTCTATGAAGTTGTTCATTACGGAGCCCTCCGAGCTTCGATCGAGGTTGTTCTGCATGCCTTGACAGGAGCACTTGCTTGACTATAACTCAGCGCACCACAAAGCGACCAGGAAAACCCACCGGGGCAGAACGGGGGGGGAGGAGCGTATTTGAAGAATTGCTTTGGGCCTTCCCGCGACGGCCAAGACAAGGATGTCAAGATCCGCCTGGGCACACATGGCGACACGGAAAGAGAGGGAACGGGGACAACAGACAAGATGTCGCTGAATACTCTTGTAGGCGAAGATGATGAAGCGGTGGGAGGGGAAAGTAGAGCGAGGCATGGAGAGGAAGAGGAGAGGAGAGAAACATTGGTACAGGAAGAGCGAAGCAGTGATGTGCTGGGCTCGAACATTGAATCGAGCGGCGGGGGAGAGGAGGAAGGTGCGAAGGGAGAGGCCGTGAGAGTTGTCGAGAATGGAAGAGAGTCGGAGAAATCCGAACCGAAGTTCATCGCCATCGTCAACCAGCCCGACCTCTCGTTCTTCCAGGACACGTCGGAGAAAGGCAATCTAGACCCCTCGTCGTGACCTGCTCATCCCACCTGCTAATCTTTTCTTGCAGATTCTGAGGGGGGCGAGGGAGTGCAGGAGGCGGAACAAGACCTTTCGTCTCAGGACCCAGAAGCCACTGACTTCCCAGACTTCTCCTTCTGATGGGAGCTGAGGCTCGTGGGTGTATAAACTAAGTGATTAACCGCCTCTCTCCAGCCTCTCCCACTTCACGAGCGATGGAAATGCACGCAGACCCACTTCCCTTGCTTCATCTCAAACACTCTGCCGCCGCAGCCGTCAAGGCCTTGCAAGGCAGGGAGGAAGCGCAGGTACCTGGATTCGTGGGACTTCACCGTCACTGGGCTCCCGTCCTCCAGCTTCTGGATCAGCCTGACACGGGCTGTGTCACAGACGCCCCATCCTCTGAGCCACACCTGTTGTAGCAAGCCACAGCTGAGTTTCCTTCCCCGAGGATGCGCACGTTGAGGTCAGCTAGAGTGACGTTGTTCTTGATGCCTGAGGACGGACCTGATGGGCACAAGTGAGGAGAGAGAAGGGAAGGATGAGGAGGTGGAGGAGGAGGTGAGAAACGGGAGGTTCGATCAAGGTCACCAGTACAGGAGGAGAGGAGGAGTGAAGCGGAGGATGGGAAGCAGGGAGGAGAGGAGAGCAAAAAGTTGGACAGGTAAAGAGAACAGGAGGGAAGTAGGAGAGGAGGAGAGGAGGAGAGGGACTGCGATGACCTGACGGCAAGTCGAAGTAGTACTTGTGGAACGCAAGTCCCTTGGCTACGTTGCCAACGCTCTCAGGCTCGAAGCAAGTGATGTCCTTGTCGCAGAGCTTCTCATACTTCTCCCTGCACAGGGGTGAGGAGAGGAGGAGGAGGAGGAGGAGCAGAGGAGGAGGAGCAGAGGAGGAGGAGCAGAGAAGGAGCAGAGGAGGAGCAGAGGAGGAGCAGAGGAGGAGGAGGAGGAGGAGGAGGAGGAGGAGGAGGAGGAGGAGGAGGAGGAGGAGGA
>NW_005434672.1:487510-601425 GCF_000315625.1 Guillardia theta CCMP2712
GTGGAGGAGGAGGAGGAGGTGGTGGTGGTGGTGGGGGTAAACTGACCAGTCTTTGTTCCCTGCAGACTCAAGAATGTCTTGGAGCGCCTTCACCACTCCCTCCTCTGCCCTCCCAAAGGACATCCAGCGTTGACCTGCAGTCGCACACAGTGGCAGTCCTGCCCGCAATGCTGTCCTGGGTCAAAGAACAAGTGAACGAGCGTTGGCATAGGATTTCTTCTATCCAGCAGCAATGCCTCCTCTGTCGATGTTCGGCATGCCTCCCCTGCTCCCCATGCCCCTATCTCGTCTTCACCTTCGTCTTCACCTTCGTCTTACCTTCGTCTTCGTCTCTTCACTCAACTCTTCCCCCCCCTCCCCTTTCCGCTCCTGCTCCTGCTCCTGCTCCTGCCCCCATTCATCTTCCTCAGTACAAGGTTCTGCATTGATCGACTTCATGCCGCTTTTTCTGCATCTTCTCTCCCCGTCGCTCTTCTCACCTTGCGCGCCCAAGGCTGATTTTGAGCATGGCCTCGTCCTCGGTAGAATTCTTTTTCGGGCCTGCCTCAGATACAATTTGAAGGACATTGATAATACATATACCAAAATATGATGCATAAACTTACTGTCTTGCGAGACATTGCCGAATGTGCCCGGGGGCAAATGCGCGCCAAATATTTTCAGGCGCAAAATGAGCGAGAGAGGGGAGGGAGAGGGGAGGGAGAGGGGAGGGAGAGGGGAGGGAGAGGGGAGCAAGGAGAGGAGAGAGGCGATTGAGTTGCCTGAGAGATAGGATGAACACAGACAGGAAGAGACAAGTGAAATTATCGGACCGGAGGCAGCAACGAAAAGCAGCAATGATAATCTGTCGTCGATATCCCACAGTTGAGGTGACTGGGATTTTCCATCGTTGAAACGTTGCTGCTGCATCCCCCGTCTCCTTCTCCTCTTCTTTTGCACAGATGACATCTCTAGAGCTCGCGCAGTCCAACTACGAGCAGGCATTCATGCTGCTAGACGAGGACCAGCGTCGAGCTACGGTTGCGGATATTGAGGGCCCTTGCCTCGTCGTGGCAGGACCTGGATCAGGGAAGACTCGTGTCCTGACACTGCGCATAGCGATGATGATCGTCAAGCATAAGATACCGCCTCATTCCATCCTTGCGTTGACGTTCACCAGGAAGGCATGTCAGGAGATGCAGGACAGGGTAGCGAAATTGTGCCATGGTCGAGATTGCGGTCTGCTGATACAGACGTTCCATTCTTATTGCCTGGCATGCGTGAAAGAATTCCATGCTGAGCTCGGGTTTCGTTTCGAGCCCATGGTCCTGGACTCCTCAGCTCAGATCGATCTTGTGAAAGAATGTTTCGGCAAGCTGAATAGCTTCCAAGCTCAGCAGATCAAGACATGGCGAGCAGACAACCGGATCGATTCAGACTATGGCGATGAAGAGCTCAATCAGGTGGTGAATGCTGGGCCGTCCAACCAGGACAAGGGCACCCACCAGGCAGCGCTCTACTTTGTTGAATGGATGAGAAGGACAAAGTCGTCAGGAAGCGTACCGAAGCCGCAGTTTGCACTGGAGTCAGAAGTTTTTGGTCACTATGAGAGAGAGAAGAAAAGAAGAAACTGTGTTGACTTTGATGATCTGATTCCGCTTGCGACCAGGTTGAGCATATCTCATGTTGACATGTTCTGATCGGGTGTTGACAGTCTGCTGGACGCTGAGCGAACGCGAAAAATCATCCAGGCAAAGTCGAGATACGTATTGATAGACGAATTTCAAGATGTTTCTCACAATCAGATTCAACTTGTCAAAGTTTTGATGCAAGGGAAGCCATCGAGCATCACTGCCTTCGGAGATCCGAACCAGTCGATTTACAACTTTCTCCATGGTAAGGTGCAGGATAACTTTGGAATCTTTCTGAAAACGTGGCCATCAACCAAAGTCACGAGACTTGAGAGAAATTTTCGCTCATCTAGATATATAGTTGAAGCCAGCGCTTCCTTGATTTCCAAAAATCCTACGCAAGGCACTGAATATGGCATTAAGCCTTTCACCACCAACGATATTGGCGACAGAATTGTGATCACGAGCCATACAACTGAAGAAAAGGAAATCACCTGGGTGACCAATGAAATAGAATACTGGAGACGTGCCGGAGTTCCACTTTCACAGATGGCAATCTTGTACCGGTATGCTGTGTTTTTGTGTAGTAATGCTTTATCTGATGTTACACAGTTTGAGATCGATCGGCAAGTTATTCGAGAATGCACTCAAGAAGAGGAATATTCCGGTGGTCAATGTCTCACCTGACGATGAGAATGTCTATCGAAAGGCGCTGTCGATGGACCTGCTTGCGTACCTCAAAGCTGCTCTCTTTGAAAATGACGATGCGATGCGAAGGATTATCAACAAGCCAAAACGAGGCCTCGGTGAATCAGCTGTCGGCAAGATCATCGCAACTGCACAGAGACATAAATGTAAGTTTTTGCAGGCGTGTAGAATTCTCTGTAACAGCAACTACGATTCGCTTCCGCAAAAACAAACGAAGGGCCTTTCTGACTTTTTGCACGTGATCCAATCAATCCAAGAGGATATCAAAAATGAGACAGAAAGCATTGTGCTTGAAAACTTGCAGCGACACATCTTTGGACGTCCATCAAAGCATGATAGTGAGCTTGGAAAAATCATCAAACACATGCAAAAAGATGTTCTGCTGGAGTCAGATGATTTTGGACTGGGTTCCAAAAGTCGAACTTCGGCTGGCAACACAACTTCGTCCAAGCTTGCTTCCTTCGTCTACATGGTCAGTAATTCGCAAATCAAAGCTGCGAGGCAGAAAGAAGTCGTAACTCTCACAACCATACATCAATCCAAAGGTCTTGAGTTCTCTCACGTATGGTTGGTGAGGTTTTCAGACAGTATTTGCCCACTGATACAGCGAATCGATGATGATAATCATGATGATGATATCGACAAGGAAACTCAATGGCGAACTATGTCACTAGAAGAGGAACGACGGCTTGCGTTTGTCGCGTTTTCACGAGCAAAGAGCATGCTTCAAGTTTCCTGGTTGGTCTCTTGCCATGTTTGATCCTGTTGTGAGATTGATGGCAGGGTATCGACGGACTCTGAAACCGGCCTCAGCCAAGAGCCCTCCAGATATCTTCAAGAGATTCCAGAATCTTACAAACAAGGCGGAAGGGAAATGATATCAGCCAGGAATGGAGCAAAGCCTCTTCCCATTCGAGTTGCCCCTCTGCCTGATGATTCAAAGTGCTCGAGCTCTTCAGATGCGAGATGCGCGACCTCGTCGAGCTCAGTGCCAAACTCCTTTCCCATCAAGTCAGAGCCATCCATCAGATCAGATATTCCCATCCAATCAGAGGCTCCAACGTCTTGTCCGAGCTCGATGACAAATGGTAAGACCCCTCATGCCGCACAGGAGAAAGCAGGCAACTGGAGTTGGCGACCAGACGACTTGCCATCTCGACGATGGTCGGGAGGGTCCATGTCAGATTCTTCGTCAACCCTGTTGGATGACCTTGACCCTGGTGATCCTGACTGCGCGACTTCATGCCGGGCGGGGACAAGGAACTTCAACTTCAGCCATGAGAATCAGCTGGATGAAGTGTCAGTAGCATCTCCTTCGGATTGGAGAAACTCTTCCTCGGCCAACTTGCCGCCTGCATATGCCCGGCAAGGGTTGAGAGAACTTCAAGTGTCGACTCCTCCTACTGTTAGGCTCAAGGAGAGTCACACCGTTCAGCGAGCGATTGACTCGATCCCGTCCCTGTTTGGCAAGCGAAGAGATCCAGAGCCTTGCGCTGACTCTCCCAGAGACGCAGATCGTTCAAACCCTTCGTCTGGCTCACGTCGAAAGAAGTTGCTTGGCTTTAGGTCGGTAGCTGTGCAGTTCTTGTCATGACGATGCTGATTGTTGCAAAACCAGTTGGGGCAGGGGCTGCGGATGAGGCTGTTTGAAGTCTTCTAGACCCTTGTCTTAGTCTTGCTCAAGTTTCATGATCTCCCTAAGTCCTCGTCTCCTCTGTGTAACTTGTATCTCCTCCCAATGAAACTCAAATCCTGACAATGTTCATCGGGTTATTGTGGTGCCTTCCACTGATGGTTCCTTTCACGTCGAACTATTAGACAAGCTTCTCCCTCTATGATCTTGACTTCACGGCAGAAGGGTTGGTATCAGGGTCAGTGCAGGCCGAGCAAGTTCTTCGTCGAAGAACTTGCATGACAAGTGCCGCACATGCAAGATGAGTTGGGACAGTGCTCTTGCGCTTTGAGCACATGTAGAGGAAGGTAGATGTGGACGGTAGATGTGGACGAGGAGAAAACGAGGTAATGTGTATGAGGAGGAAAGGAGGAGAAAACGCAAAACAACCGGAAACTTGTGGGTCAACAAAATTCTTCAAGTTCTTCTCATCTACTTGGGCAAAACCGAGTTGGGGTCGTAGGGGTAGGTGCTGGAGTTCTCGAGCTCCTTGAGCTTCTGCTCCTGCTTCTTCTGGTTGTAAGCCCTGCAAAGGAGGACAAAGGCGAGAAACAAGGAGGAGGAGGAGGAGGAGGAGGAGGAGGAATGTTAGTGTCCGGCTGCAACATTGGACATGCGGGAAGCACCTGATAGTCGCCTCGGAGGCTCCCTCCTTGGGCCTTCCCCAGTTGTCAACCTCGAGGGAGGGCTCCCACTGGGGGACAAGGCCGTCCTTGAGGATGCCCTCGCCGAAGAAGATAGAGTCTCCGAAGACGTTGATGCCCTCGATCGACTTGGGGGGAGCAGAAGGGAGGCCAGCGCCGCCAGCAGCAGCCTGCAGGGCATGTCCTCAGAAATGAGGAGGGCAAGGGGGAGATGATGGGGAAGAGAAGTGGACGATGGTGGAAATGGCGCGATGGTATACCTTGGGGGCGGCACGAGGGGCAGGAGCAGCGCGAGGGGCAGGAGCAGCAGCCGCCGGGGGAGTGCTCACGCGCTGAAAGCAAGTAAGCAAGGGGAAATCTGATGTCACAGAAGGATGCAAGGGAAGGAGGAGGAGCAGGAGGAGGAGGAGCGAGCGAGCGACAGGAAGCATCGTCACCTGAGTTCCAGGGAAGGAGGGAAGGCTGATGGCCTGAGTGCGACCGAAGAATCCTCCCGACTTGGGGACGGGCTGAGAGAACGTGAGGGGTGGAGGAGGAGAACCACAACGTCCTACCTGGGTGCCAAGGCCAACCTTGGACTGGACAGCAGGCTGGTAGAACGCGAGTCAGCTTCTTCTCGTTGCCCTCCACCTTGTCTCCTTACCTGTCTGGCAGCAGCAGCCTTGGCAGCGGCAGCAGCGGCCTGCTGCTGCTGGCGAGCCTTAGCCTGCAGGAGGCGTCAATGACCCGCCCATCCTCATCTTGCCTTCTCCACCTGGGCGGCAGCGGCGGCGGCAGCCTCAGCTCTGGCAGCAGCAGCAGCCTGAGCCTGTACAGGATGAGCGACAAGCGCAAGAGAGAAGCCAATGCTTCACCTTCTTCGCAGCCTCCTCAGCGGCAGCCTTGGCCCTGCACGAAGAGCGTCAACTGACCTGCACCCTCTGCCAGCCTTTCTTACTTGGCAGCAGCAGCGCTGAAGGGAGAAGGAGCAGCCGCGCGGGGGGCAGGGGCCGCGCGGGGAGCCGGGGCAGCACGGGGGGCAGGGGCCGCACGGGGAGCCGGGGCAGCACGGGGGGCAGGCTGTTAAACCGAAAGTAAGCATGAGGAAGAGGATGGGGAGGGTCAACCTTAGGAGCAGCCCTCACAACAGGCTTGGGCGCAGGCTTGGCGACGGCCTTGGGGGCAGAGGAGCTCTTGCCAGAGGCAGCAGCTCTGAGGGCCTGAAGGCAAAGGGATAAGCAAATGCAGAGAAGGCTAAGGAAAGGTGAAGCAAAGAGAAGGAAGGGAGATGAAGTAAACAGGAAGGACTTGGCAGCAGGATAGCAGGTTGAGAGCAGAACGTCCTTCGCAGGGCAAGGTATCTCAGGACAAGGGGGAGGAGGGTGTAGTTTCCGTAACGCGCGACTGCACTCACCGCAAGCTCGGCGGCATCGATGTTGACAGTCTTCTCAGAGAAAGAGACGCTCTGGGACAGAGCAATCAGCGGTGGAAAGAGTGGAGGAAGAAGCAGGAGGAGGCGACAGGATATCGTGCAGAGTATGAGAGAATTAGAGAGAGGAAGGGAGAGAGACAGGGAGAGGGAGCGAGACGGGGGAGGGGGGAGGGAAAGGAAAGAAGCTTCACCTTGCCGCTTCTCTTGGAGATCTCAAGCAGGGACATACCGAAGTTGTCATCATCAACAAGGAGTCCTGGCAGGAGAGAAAAGTCAGAGGTATCATCCATGAAGCAAAGCACATAGATTCTCCACAGTCATTCCACCCTCCTCCTGTACACTCCATCCTGTCCCCCGACCGTGCCCAACCATCTGTCCCAACTGCGTCCCCTCTAAACAGCTGCCTCCTTTCCCTCTCACCTGACTTGCGGGCGAGGTCGTCACGGCGTCTGCCGAGGGCAGTCTCCTCGATCTCAGGGATGTCCGAGAGGATGAGAAGCTTCGCAACCAGTCAGCCGTCCCCCTTTCCAGCATCTCCCGCCTTCACCTGATCCTCCTCATCGTAGACAGCAGTCTTGTCGAGAGCTCCTCCAAGACTCTTGTAGCTACAGACCGACAGTCAAGACCCCGTGCTTCCTCCTCCTTCTCAACACACAGGGAAGAGACGACGGTGTCACGGGCCGGATCCATAGAATCGCGGTCAAGATCCTTCACAGGGTATCGTCAGGTGGAGCAGGCGAGGTCACGAAGGCCACTCACGCTTCTTGGGCGCCAGGCGATGAGGATGGGAGGCTTCCAGAGGAAGGACAGCACATACTCGAGACCCTCGCCTGACCCATCGACGTCAACATGCAGCGCATCATCATATCTCCTCCCTCAGCCGCAGCGATCAGTTTGACCACCCGATCATCCCCACCATGCTCGTGAACCAAAAACACCTCCAACTCCCCCCTTCCTTCTCTCTCCCCACCCCAATCTCGGCATCATCATCATCATCATCATCATCATCATCATCGTCTCACGGAATGAGGGTCCATCGTAGGCCGGGGCAGCCTTGGCCACAGCTCCGATGCCAGGAGCCTCCTCGCTAACTTGGGAGACACCGAACCAGGAGGGGGTGTCGCACCCGGCCTGCTTGTAGGCAGCAGACCAGACGGGGAGGGCAAAGAGAACCTGCGAACCCTCGTCAGCCGCATGTAAAGGAGAACCCCCGAGGCTGACCCAGAGTCCGATCACGGAGCCGAAGTGGGAGATGGGAGCAGTGAACCCCTGTGGCTCGCCAGTGATCTCGTCCACGAAGGGGACGGTGTTGAGAGCAGAGAGGAGGTTCTGAGCTCCCTCGATCTCCGCGGACATGCGGAGACCGCCGGCGGCCGGTCGTGAGCGGCAGACGGCGCCGGCACGAGCCAATCTTCCGCATGATGCAGGAAGAGCAGTGGGGGCAAAAGCCTCCACAACCTGCGAGACAGAAACTCTCAGTAACCTATAAGACCATGAGGAAGATGCCGATGGCACGAGGAGCACCACGACACCTCGAACCTCGCCCCGCCTCCCCCTCCACCTGCTCGTTCCTTTCCCCCTTGTCTACACACTCTCCTTCAGGACCACTACCAGTTGATCCCCCAGCACAGCAACTCTCCTATTCTCTCAGCATCTTGATGTATGGATTCCTCCCCCTCTCCTCCTCTCCTTCCTCCTCCTTACCGCCGGGATAAGCGCGAGCGCTGCAGTTCGCGTGAGCATGGCAGCGGCGGGGGTCGGCTTGAGTGTGCCTCTACCCCCAAACTCACGTGCCGAGACTCCTATGAGGTACCCACCCACTACCCTGATTATTTCAGTCAACATAATCTATTGATTTACTCAAGTCAAGAGGTTTCTCATAGGTGATCGAATCATTTTCAGTTTGTTAAGTAAATATTTGTAATCACCCACCCCCTGTATGTACCCCCTTCGATAATCCTCGGTCACTCAGAAACTCATCACTTTTTGAGGATCGGGACAACCCAAACGCAAACACCACCCACCCCCTCAGAAGCTGCCACCTACCACCTACCCGCCGTTCGAACAAAACCACCACTACCCCCATGATCTTCAATATGCCCCAGTTGTTGAAAATTCAAGGACCCCCTGGAGAAATTGGTTCACCCCTGCTTTTCACCAGTACCCACCCTACAAAACAAATTTTACAGTACCCTACCCATCTCACTCTCTGAATTTTTCACTACAATCTTAGCATGTCCTCTCACCCAAGTAGTACCCCACCCCATCCTCTTTTACCATGGAATCTACGTACCCACAGTCCCCTCCCACCGACTACCCCACGTATACTCTAATAGTACCCACCATCCATGCTTCTAATGATCATTTCAGTCCACCCCTCCTACCCTCCACCATCTCTTATATCTCTGCCCCTACCCCTTCCTAGCACCCCCTGGGCAGGAGGACAACCTCTTGACCGTACCCTAGAGATAGGGAATCGTTTCGACCTACGACCCCTTCTTCAATACCCTCACCCCATATTTTTTCTATATGGACCCCCGTCTTAGCAGAACGGTAACCCGCCTGAAAGGAAAAAAATTCTCCCACCGACCACCCCCCAGTGATTCACCCCACCCCTTCGACATCGAACCCCCCTGTTCTCTCATGGGGGAATGGAGGTGGGTGAAGATGGTAGACCATGACTCATCAATTCTGAGGCGGGTCTGATGGTACGCCTCCGGGGGGTATCGAACGGGTTCACTGGGGGGTAGGGGTATCAAGATGCTCGAAGTGGGGGGTGAAAATCAAGGAGTTTGGGGGGTGGGGGTACTTGTGCTCTTTTTTTTTTTTAGGGCAGGCAGGACGCGCGTGCAGTAGCAGCATGGGCTTCGAGACAGTCTGGTACGCCCGCAAGGGGCCAAGGACGGACGGCAAGGTCGCCGATGGCAAGGGGAAGGTGATCAGCGGCAAGGGAACCAGAGCATGCAGGTGAGCTGATCAGAACTGGGTGGAAATACGGGAAGGAGAGGAGGAAGTGGGTGAAGAGAGAGGTTGGGAAGGGACGCGTGTGTTAAGATGCATGCTGTTGGCTTGATGTGTGCGAATGTAGTGTTTAAATGATTGCTGGACGTTTTCTTTGCTGTAAGGAGGTTGTTTTTCCCATTCTCTCCCTCTTGTCGTTGCTTTCTTTTTGTACAAATGTTTGTCATGCCTGTCAGGTTCACACAAATGGTGTCAATCTCTGCGCGCGCTCTTGCAATTTGAGTGATGGTGGCTGTGGCTTTGAACGTCTCTTATCCTCAAACATCATTTTCTATTATAGTTATCGCTCGTTTATTTTCTCGCTCAATCTCCCACATAACAAGTCTCTGTTGACTTACAGCACTTTCTTGTTGTGTGAAAGAAAGTCCTCTCACCCTCTCGTCGCACGTCTGTTTCCAGCATCCACTTTGACTACAATTCTGAATGTTGATATTTCGTTTGCTCGCTCTCGTTCATTTGATCTCCGATCATGTTGTTCGATCGATGTTGTAGCATTTCACCAACTTCAATAGCGGTTGATTACTCAGATGACTCATTGCTGACGCGTGCTGTGCAGATGCTCCGGCAACCAGCACGGTATCATCAGAAAGTACGACATTAACATGACCCGCCGTGACTTCCGCGAGAAGGCTGAGACCATGGGATGGAGAAAGGTGAGATGGGCATTCGCGTGATGAAACAAGTGTTTGACTTCGGTTTCTTTGCAGTACCGGTAAATGTCTGGGCTAGTAAGTTTGGTAGATAATAAACTTTGAAAAGCCATTTTGGTGTGTAGTTGGTTTGTGTTGGCGTCCTCGTATATGGGGGTTGCTATTTATTCCTGCCAAAAACCTTGATCGTCTTGGATATCCTTGACTGGGGTTGGCACACACGTTAGAACGTGCACTTGTCACAATGAATTCGCACGAACCTCTAACGGAATGTGTGTATGGAAGATCTCTTTCCTGAGCATGTAGTGATGAGAAGTCAAAAAACCCTCCACTTGCTCCTGAGAAAGTTGTCAAATCTCGACATCACCTCTTGAGAGTGCACACACCTCTAGATTTGCAAACATGACAATGTGCGAGGGCAGAACACGAGCTGTTCGATCGCCATCGAAAGCACATTCCAAGAACGTCTGTGGCGACTGAAAGAACCTTGCAGCCGCTTTCAAGGACACGACTCGTCTTCACTTCCATTGCACCTGTCTGCCTCGTCCAGCTCCGGCGAGGTGAGACACGAGCGGTCCAACGGATCACTGCGAGCATCTCGTACACATGGCGGAGAAGCGTGAAGCATCCTACCTGGGGCGGTGGGGAGGAGGAGAGCAGTCGAGAAACGTGAGGGAGATGTTCCTGTGCAGAACGCTGTTGCGCGTGTCAATTGGGTCCCAAATCGAGCCCGCTCGTCATGAAATTGAGCATCATCAATCATCATCACCGCACAAGCACCAGCACCATCTTGAGCAGATGAGAGTGACTGACCTGTAGAAAGGAGTCGAGTGGCATGGCATCAGGAACAGAACGCTAGTCACGTCGTCATGCCTCAGCCACCTCACGACGTCCACCTGCTCCAGCAGCAGAACATCATCGCAAAAGAGGCTGAAGAAAGAGGCTAAGGTAAAACACCCACCACTCCTCTCTGATGCACTAGGGACAAGTAGAGGGCCGGGGCCAGGTTGGTCGCCAGCAAGCCGACGGATGCGAGGAGCCATAGTCTCTGCGCCTCCTGTCAGACTCTCGACGGGGAGACGCCATGCCGTCAACTAACGGGCGACTTGCTCAGCTCGTGGAGCCCTGCACCGGCAAAACACATGCAGACAGGAACGATCGGGAGCAGAAACCTGAACTCCTTATGAGCTAGCAAACTGACCCAAGTCAACATGTCATTGAACACAGAAAGACGACGACGGGAGTACAACCTGTGCATGACTGTTGTGACGATTACACATTCCAGGAGCTCACGATGAAAACGTTTTCTCATGCCGTAGAAAACCAGAGGAATCGAAGTCATCAGAAGCGTCGGGATGCCCTGCAATCATCGGAGAGGAAACAGAACGTGAATTTTCTTACTCAGTGATGCCCGTCTTTGAGCTCACCTCTGAAAAATACCACCACCAAACGTGTGAGCCATAGATGGATCCTCCACCTTGGACAGCATTGAAATAGAAAAAGTTCCAAGCTGAAAGTACAAATCTCCCATAGAAGTATGAGTCTATTCCTATGATCACTGCAGCTGCGATCAGGAAGCTTGTGATCGAACCAACCAGGTGTCTGTGCACCTCTCTTCTTGCAGCAGCAGCACGCAAGGCGACAGCTCCTCTACACAACAGCGGCAGCAGCATGGCGACGCTTGTCGGCCGGATCAAGAAGCAGACAGCCATGAGCCAACTCAGCGCAACCATCGACCCCGCGGGTTTATCTTTGAGACCTGACCATGGCCAAAGTGCAAGGATTGAGGTGATCAAACAGGCTTCGACTGAGTTGACCAGCGAGCGTGACATGCAGTAGAAGAAGAAGCACGACGAGACCTGGCAGAGGATCGCGTTGAAGGCAACCTCGACTCCGAACAGCTTGCGAGCTAGCTCTACCATGGCCAGATCCGTCAAGATGGCTATGGATCCCGACCAGAGCTTGGGAATGAGCTCTAATACATCACCGTTGTCTAGAGACAGAGCCCTTGCGATGTCGTAGAGCAGCGACATCACGAATGGCATCGCGTAGCTTCGTATCCCCTGCCTCCACTCCCATGTGAGGTATCCATACCCGTATGCCATCCTGTGCGCAACCTCTGGCGCCTGCCAGTACTCGTCCGGGACGAAGTATGTCTGCTGGCACAGGCAGGCGAGCAGCCTGTACGCACATAGGAAGAGGACGAGAAGGCGCCGACGTCTTCCTAGGATGAACGAGTGAACCAGATCCTTCCGAGGAAACATCCGCCTGTGGGCTACAACAAGAGAGGATAGTAGGATGAGACATGAGCAAGTAGCAGGCAAGCTTCAACTTCCTTCATCCCACCGTCTTCCTCCTTTCGCCGTCCCAGACTTCGCTCGCCATCCTTCATGCCTTCCTGGGATCGGAGCTGCGTCCTCCCGTCATCAGCCCCCCGTCGTAAACTTCGGGCCCAGTGGGGCTCCGGGCCTGCCAATCCGACTTGCCAAGTTGAACTCAGTCACTATAACGCAATGCTGACTCACCCGCTAACAGTGAAGCGCGCCCGGCGCCGCCCTGCGAGGCATGCGAGAGTCCGGCGGACTCCTGAATAGCCTGGAAGTTTCAACTTTGGCTGGACGTGCTGAGCCGCATGATGGCACGGTACCACCGCACGGTGACGCGATGACTTAGCGGCATTCAAGTATGATTACATGATGCCCTCGGAGCCTGGAGGCTCGCCGATCCCGGCGGTGACCGGATCTTCCTTCCGGTGAGGCGAGTGTAAAACAGTGAAAGTCGGCCGCGGGCCGGGTCGGGTGATGGTCGCCGACCGTACGGTGGGCCGGTGCCGTGCCCGGGCGGCGCTTGACTCAGTGAAGTTCACCCGGCATGATCACGGGACCACGGTACTGCCGAGGACAATCACTCAGGAGGCTTGACCCCCAAGGACTTCCAGTCGGACGGAAATCTCCTGACTCTACTAGGCTGGCCTAGGCTAGGCTAGTATCCCTTTGAAAAAACCTCCTCTTTTCGTGATAGTCGTACTATCTTTAACTTAACATTGAGTAAAGCCTTAAGACCAGCGGCAGCAGATATGCGCCAAACGTTCCGTTGTGAGTCGCAGCCTTTAGTCCTTGAGATGTACCTCCGCTACTTGAAGCGAACTGAAGATACGTCTCAAGCCTGTTCACACTGTCAGTACCCGACTGACTAGCACGCACATGTCGCATACCGTCACGGTGAGAGGACGAGCTGGCTCTACTAAGGGAGCCCGTGCCAGGCCTGTCGAGCTGACCCTGGCCAAGCTTGAGCTGTTGTATGAGCTCCGTCAAGAGGAGGCCGCCAACTGCCTGGTATGAATGCTGGCCTCCCCTTGCTTGGTCTCCCGTAGTAGCTCGATGTCCTTGCTCGATGTTGTTGCTTGATCGTCTTGCTCGATCTCCTTGCTGACTTGCGCCTTGCTCGTGCAGGGTATCTCGCTCACGAGCCTCAAAAGCGCCTGCCGACGTCTCGGGCTGACGCGATGGCCATACACAAGATCGATCCGCTCCTCCTCCTCCTTCCTCCAGCAGACGGCGCAGGTGGCAGCAACTTATGACAGAAGCAACGGACCTCGAGCAACAACACCAACACCTCATCACGATGCTCCTGCCTCCTCTCCGATGCTGACTGGCTGCCCCCATGAACTCGCCCAGGCTCCAGACGCTCATCACGCCCATGGCGCTTCGGTCCAGCCAGAGGAGCACTCTTTGACCGCCAGAGTGACGCTGGAGGAGTTGAGGATTCTGGGAGAGTGGGACGAGGAGCATAGCCAGCTGCTTGTCAACAACGAGTGGATCGACTACATTCTCAGCTCCGGCGAGTCAACAGACGTCGACATGAGCCCTGGAGGGGCAAGCTCGAGCTCTCGATCAGAGCGGACGTTGGATGGACCTGCAACGTGATCCACCGCAGGAGAGAGGCAGCGGTTCACACTTGGTGCTCAGCAAGCAGGACTGCTGGCTGCGATGCGCTCGCTCACAGAGTCCGGCCATCGAGCAGGACGACGAGGCAGCAGCTGATGCCGCGGCAGGAGGAGCTTGAGGGCGGAGGTTTCGGCGAGATAGTGACGGGGGGTGGGGGGGATAAAGCAAGGGGGTGCTGGCAAGTAAACGACTCGAATCACGAGAGAGGTCCGAGGCTGTCAGCCATGAATCGGAAGTCCACCAGCTCTGTAGTTGGCCATGATGGTGCATTCCAGTCACGTGGAAGGTAATCCCTAGCATCACCCGGTAACCGTGTGAGACGAAATCACTTGGATGGATAAGATCGCTAAGTTTTAGGCAGCGTCAAGGACAGTTTCGCTAATTTACATGAGAGCAGGGAAAGTCTGTCGGAGAGCATCGCGGCACACAAACATCTTGCCGAATCCCTGCTGAGACCTCAGCTGTCACGTCAAGGTTGAAAGGCAACTCGACCTCTTCCTCCCTTGGCTGCTGAAAGCTTTGCGCAAATTTCCGTACGATACCTGCCGATGGCTTGTTAAGAGCTGCAAGCGTGCACTAAGAAAGGCTACCCAGGCTCTTCTTGTTCGGGCCGAGAGTCGGGTGGCCCCGTCGCGACATGACGCGATCACAGCAGACGTCAGGGTGAGCTTGAAACAGCATAACCTGTTCTAGGGTGTCATTTCGCTGATCAAGCGCAGACAGTGTGGGCTCCATGTGACACTTCACCGCGATTTGTTGCCTTGAGAGTCCTCGTTGCTTCCCTAGTCGAATCCAGTGCGCTCGTTGATATTCATCTATCTGCATCGATGTCAAACTCCGGCCTCTAGCCGATGTTTCCAACGGATCAGCAATCCAAGAATACATTCGTCCTGTCGATCGCTACTCTCCTCTTATCCCCAAGGGCTGCTGCTGCTGCATCAATGCATGCTTCGCGGCTTCCAAGCGTGTCCTGCGAGATGATAACCCATCCGTTCTGCCTCAATCTGTCCGCCAATGTAGTCTTGCCGGACCCTGGGATGCCACAGAAGACCAAGAGCATGATTCTTTCTACAGGCTGGGCCACCTGGACCTCTGCTGATGCCCCTCCATCTGCGTGTTGAGGTCTTGCTTCAGCGCCTCTTTCAGCAGGAGCTTCAGATATAGTGGTTTCAACAGTGCTGCATGACAGCTTGCTGAAATTCTTTTCAAGATCTTCCATGACCTGCAGACAAGCTCTTCAGAAGTTAAACAGCACAATCGTAGAAGCAGAACACAAGTCAAATGTCTGTTAGCCCATGAGCTCACATTCTAGACTGTTCATGTAATTTCCACCAACAACAGTTTTCAACATTCCTTATTTGTACATGTTTACATGCAAATGGAGCAGCTTCGTTAATATCAATTTACACCAACTTGTTGGTCACACACTTGTCTTTGATCGTGCACCTTTTACTAGCATGAGTGCCTCATCGCGCCAACGATAAAAACGAGGATTCAATTGGCAAGATGCTGGAAATATCCAAGAGTGCAGGAGTAACAAAAGGAAGGCGAGTTGAAAGGTGATTGTGATGCCTGTACAGAGAGGAGCGACAAGTCAAGGAGAGGAGAGGAGGACAACATGCTCTCTTCAAGATGAGGAGAGGAGGACAACATGCTCTCTTCAAGATGAGGAGAGGAGGACAACATGCTCTCTTCAAGATGAGGAGAGGAGGAGAACATGGTCTCGCTATTCTCAGCTCCTGCCATGGTGTCTTTGTCAGAGTCTACATGCATGGTTGATGAATGCGAACGAGGCCATTATTTTTGTCGGAGGGTTGCAGTGGTACTCCAGGGTGGGTGGGGTATGACTTGGACCCCTGGGTTTGATATCTGATTCCAGAAACGTGGGTGATGGATATTAAATATAGTTGGGTCTTAGCATGGTAGGGTACTTAACCCCCACCCATCTTTGAAGTATTGTTCGGGTTCCTGGGGGTGCTCTCTTTGCTGGGAACACCAGATGTGAGGCGGGCCAGTCTGCTCAATCCCGGAGTCCGATCGCTCCGACGTAGCGGGCCGCCGGGCCGGGCCCACTGCCAGGGCGCCCACTGGCGGCCAGCCCGGCCCTGATACCGGCGGGGCCCTGGTGAGCCTCAAGTTCTCACTGTCCGATCACCGTGCCGTACCGTACGGTACTTGAAGGGCCCCGAGTCACGGCGGTTCCCGGAGTCCACTCGGACTCTCAGTGACTCTCGCGACTCACTGCGGCACAGAACTTGGCAATAAGCAGCAGATGCCGAGCGCCACCGAACATTTCAATCAACTTCTCCACATGCTAGTCCCGACCTCACTGACACCCTTCAAGGCTTCCTCCCCCCCCCCCCCCCCAACCACCACTTCTCCCTCGACCTTCGTTCCCTCCCTGCCTCCCTCCCCTCCACCAAGAGGTGACTCGCTCAGAGCACTTCAGGTTGTCATGCTGCTCCTACAAGCAGTAGCCCGTAGCTTTCTTCCCCTTCATACGCGGCAGAGTGGGAGCCTGCTGGAACACCGCTGAGGAGGAAGGAGTGAGACTGACATACGGAGAGGGAGGAGGAGGACGAGGCTTACACGCGGGGCGAGGGATCAGAGGCGCTCCAGTCTGAGGCCGGACGGCAGCAGAGAGAGGACGGGCACTAAGACCGCTCCACTGCTGCACGAGGACCTGGCCGAGCATGTCTGCAGCAGGGTCAGAAGCCCCTCTCCTCTAGCTCCAGCAACCTTCGTCCTTGCTCTTCACAGCCAGGGAAAGCGCGTTCCTGCCCGAGCTCGAGGACGCGAAAGCTCCTGCCCAGAGGGTCTGAGGTTGAGAGGAGAAGGCAATGGTGGGATGGCAGGTGCCAGTGAAGCGAAGGTCAAGCAGGGGGAAGGAGATGCTGGAGAGGAGATCGAAGTCGGAGGAGTAGGAAGAGGAAGGCAAGGAAATGGAGGACACAGAGGGTCATTACCTGCATTCATCAGGTACGAAGCAAGCTCACTGTCCCCGTCCTCCACAGCGATCATGAGTGCGGTATACCCCCTTGAGTCTTGCGCCTGAGGTGAAATGAGGAGGAGGAGGAGAGTCGAGCTAGCGTTTCACGTCAATCAGCAGGCGAGGAGCGAAGAGAATCCGTGAGATGGCATGGAAGGAGCCGAGGAACGTTGCGACGTGCAGCGGCGAACGACCCTTCTTGTCCTTGGCATTGATGTCTGCAGAGAAGTTGACGAGCAGATCGATCACCTGGAAACAAGAAGGTGAGGAGAGGGAAAGAGACGAAGTGAGGAGGCAGGAAGGGGAGGGGGGAGGAGGCAGAGGTGGATGGGATTGGAGAGGGGCACAGGGGGGTCAGCGAGACCTTGGTCTGTTCCGGTTGCCGAAAGACAGCGAGGTGGAGAGCAGATAAACCGTGAGCATCCTGCGCGTTCGGGTTGACATCGGTGGAGAGGATGGCCTCAACAGTCTCAGCGGATCCCTCAAGAGCTGCATGGTGCAGAAGCGTCCAGTCTTGATGCTGCTCCTCCTCCTTCACAAGCTTGGGAGGGGAGCCAGAGGACAAGAGCGAGCGCCAGTCGGAAGCAGCGACCTCCTTGCTCTTCACTCGCTTGTTGAGCTCAGCAACACAGAACTGAAACAGCTGGGCGTTTGAAGAGCGAGCAGCGTAGACGATGGGCGTCTGACCGTTGGCATCCTTGAGCTGCAGCATCGGCCAGGCCTTGTGAGCGAGCATGCTCTCTACCATGTCGTTCCTGCCCGACAGGACGGCGATGTGCAGCAAGTTCCTCCCTCCGGCGTCTTGTCGAGGGTAGACCTGCATGATGTCCAAGTCGTCGGCGAGGCGATCACGATGCCACTGCGAAGAGAAGCT
This sequence comes from Guillardia theta CCMP2712, assembly GCF_000315625.1. Taxonomy (NCBI): domain Eukaryota; class Cryptophyceae; order Pyrenomonadales; family Geminigeraceae; genus Guillardia; species Guillardia theta. The sequence continues at coordinate 505,037 of NW_005434672.1, forward strand.
GCGTAGGAAGAGATAAGTGGGAGAGGAGCAAGACACAGGGCTCTCTCAATGGAGAGCTAACGAACATCACCTGCTCTGCAAGGGATGGCGGTGAGGCTGGACGAGCGTGGAAGAAGCCAAGACCCCTTCCTCCTCCCCGTGTCTCATCCTGGCGTACGACGACGAGGGCCTGCAGCTCCTTAGCTGCAGTGCATGAGGGGCTTGCAAGCTCGCGGGAGTCTGTAGCTCTAGCTTCTTGCCCTTCGAGGGCTTCAGGGCGAGGAGGAGGAAGAGCAGCGTCTCCCACTGGCCGCAGCAGCATGCGATCTCGATCGCAGTCCACCCTAGACTCTTCCTCCCCTTGGAAGACTCCTTCTCCTCCTCCTCCTCCTCCTCCTCATATCTCCTCCTCCTCCTCCTCCTCGTAGGTTGTTCGCCCTTCTTGGTACTCGGCTCCGCATTGAGAGGGCTGATGGGTGAGTCAACTGACAGGATCTGAGCCCCGGCGTCCAGCAGCATCTTCACACAGGCGATGTTGCCGACCATGGCGGCGCTGTGGAGTGGCCGCATGCGCATCTTCAATCGAGAAATGAAGCGACTCATGCGCAGGTAGGGAGACATGGATGGAGGAGCCGCGTGGAGGAGGAAGACGGGGCCCTCGGGGAGTTCGACATTAGCCTTGGCGTCAAGGAGGAGCCTGCAGCAGTCGAGGCCTGCAAGAGGAGTGAGGTCATAGGACAGGAGGAGGGAGAGAGCGCAGGTCTTAGAGTGAACGAAGGAAGAGTCCAACAGCAAGCAGCTACGAAGTAGGGGGCAGCGGGAGGGAAGAAGGATCCCAGGAGCAGGGATACAGGAAGAGGAGGAAAGAGGAAGGTTTGGGAGAGAGTGAGAGCAGAGTGTTGGGGATGCGTCACCCTGAGGTCCGTTCAGTCTGCAGGCCTCTCCGAGGAGAGACACCCCCTCCTTCATCAGGATGTTGACGTCATGCCCGGCCGCAAACAAGGACGACCGGAGAGCATGCTTGTCGCCATGCCGGACAGCTCTGATCCATCATAGGTCAGCCACCCTGCGCTCTTCTCTCCTCTCCTCTCTCAACGCACGAGAGGATCGACAAGTGCTTGTGCAGCGACATGGCCTGAACCTGCGCGCGGGTCCAGGCAGAGATTCCCTTGGAAGCCTGCGCGGAGTCATGGGGGAGCATGGAAATCTCTTTCAGCTCATCGCACAATCTGACGGGCTGCATCCACGAACTGCTTGCGATGAGCTTCGGTCACAGGGACCAGATCCTTGAGCTCGAGCTGCAACTTGGAGGGAGGAAACGGCATGGCGCTGCCGACGGTCGGACGACAAGTCTTTGGGTCGACATCCACCTGCATTGTGAAGGATCAGGACGAGGCAATGGCTGCATGCTCTCACCTCGCACATGATCCGGACATCGACTTTTCCCCTCCTCTGCTCATGGTAGATCGTGTCAGACAGATCTTTGCGCGTCTCTCGCTTGTTGATCAAGACGTATGTCCGAACGATGGTTCCTCGCACCGTTGTCGCCTCCACCTCTTTCGTTGCGTTCTTTCTCGCCAGCTCCTTGATCTCTTCCAATGTCTTCACCCTCACGCTCCTATCCTTTGGCCGTATGAGATCTGCGTAAGGATCTTTCTGTACAGTCCGCGCGGCGTCCAGCAGCGTCTTGTCGAAGAGGACTCTCTCCCCGCTACGCAACGCCTCCCTAACAAGCTTCACATCCTCGTTGTTCTCTACTGAGTCGTAGAGACCATCGGATGTCAGCACAAGCAGCGGCCGTCGAGACCCTGCCCTTCCCTCCAGCAGGAAACAATCGCCGAGGTTTCCGGCCTTGAGGAACGCCCCTGACTTCCACAACTTTGGGTCCAACATCACCGCTGTTTCATGCACCTGATACGGATGCCTGCCTACTGATGACGATGATGCTACGGTTGTTGATGTTGATGTTGATGTTGATGATGACGCGACTTGTTGTTACTGCTGATGTTTTTGCGTTCGTCACGTCCTTTCTTCACCTTGTATACTCTTGCTCCTCCGACCGCCATGGTCGACCGTTGAAACCCGGGAAACTAAAAGAGCTAATCTACTTTTTCTGCCCCGGCCCAGCGGCGACGGCCGCCGGGCCGCGGCAGGACAGTAGCACAGTTAACTAAATAATTCATCAACGTCGGTTACAATCGTAACGGCAGAGCGGAAGCAGCGATGGCGGGGCAGGTGAAGGAACTCGAGCGGTTCATGCGGACGACCAAGGAGCTGCGGGGGCTGGTGGGGGAGCTGGTGGGGGAGAGGCTGAAGACAGGCAAGTCCAGCCCGGGCCTGAAGGAGGCGGCAAAGATGTGCGTGGTGAAGATGGCCGAGGTGCGGAAGGCGAACAGAGACGCGCACGAGGCTGCGGACAGCATGCTGTGCGCGGCCGAGGCGGAGAGGAATAAGACGGATCAAGTCAGCCAGCAGGTAAGGTCCTTCTGCATGCCGAGGAGAGCATGCAGTTCATCCGCCCCCTTCCCTTTTTTGCCGTGTTTTGTTCATGGCGTCGGTGTGGAACACAGTTGGGGGGTGCAGGATCCCTGTAGGGAAGGGGGTGTCAAACCTGTGTTTGATGGCATGCTGTGGGTATCAAGAGATCTCTTGTCTGACATGCATGCCAGCTTCAAAACTTGCAATACCAGAAGATTCACCTCAGCAGAGAGCTGCAGTTATGCTTGAACTACAAGGGCCACGTTGGTAGGACACCTGCCCCTCTCCACCTGCTTTCCAGTCTGACTTGGATCTACAGTTGATGACTTGATTCCTGAAGAAGAGTATGAGAGTATGACAACCCCAGAGGAGCGTGGAGGCCCGCGCGGGTACTCCCCTCGCTCGCTGTTGGGGAGCGTTTTTGACACGGATACCAGATCGCACGAGTATGAGCTGAATCGTCTGAACAAGGAGCACAAGCAGAGAGAAGCGATGATCAAGTCCTTGAAACAGCAAGGTTGATCTCTCGTGCCACAAACCTTGAATGCAACTAACGTGCCACTTGCAAGAACTCCGCAAGCAGCTGTACGAGGGCAAGCTCACATCACAGAGGAAGTTTCTCGACGGGCTGCAAGGTTATCTGAAATCCAGTTGAATCTCGTATTGTGATACTGATCTATGACTCAGCTCATCTCGATGCCATCTACAATGCAGCGGAGCCCGTGAGGAAGGAGTTCTCAAAGTCTGCTCCTCTCCCCTCCCTGCATTCGGAGTTGGCAGCCACTGCGTCTTTGCTCCCTAGCCCCCTTTACTCGATCTACTATCAGGTAGCTCTAGCACCTTGTGTCCTTCCATGACCTGTGACGTGCTTGTTTGCAAGGCTCACTCGTACGAAGTCGCTTTCGGAGAAGACGTGGCAGTGAGCATCGAGGGCGACATAACGGAGGCACAAACTTTCATGAAAGCACAAGTGAGACAAGTCTCGTCTGAGAGTGAATGCTTTCTTTTGACCATGCGTGCAGGCAACTGCTGTCCCTCCGACACCTGGAGCAGACGCAAAGAAAAGAAGGTCATTCCGCCTTGATGCGAGGCGTCAGCGGCTGACACCAATTTGTTGCAGGAAGAGGAAGAACAAGGACATGGAGGAAGATGAAGAGGAATCTTTGACAAAGCCGCATCCATTGTTCTTGAAGCTTAAGATCCCTCCGCAACCCGAAGATCCACCATCGACTGCTCCAACGATCACTCTCACCTTCTCCTACTTGACAAAACTACAGGTTGCGAACCTTAATTTCCCCCTTTTGTATGATGGCGTCTTCAGCGTTATGCTCTTGTCTACCCCGAACCTAGAATCCCTATCTCCTCACGTTGTCACAACAGATCGTAGTCGTCCAGCACGAGCTCAGCTCTAAGGAGAAAGAGCCTTCTTTTCTTCAAGATCTCTTCCCGAATGATGTAACTCTATCAGACTGTTTTCCTTCTTGGCTTACACAGCTTTCAGTCGGGAATTTTTTCTCCCCTGGTGGCAAACGACTATTTGTACATTAACATAAATACTCGACGCCCTCGCGCGTTCAACGACACCAACAGTCCTGGACGTCCTTACAAGTGGGCGCAGGCAAGACTCGGACCCTGTTTCGTTCTATCCTCTGCTGACTGATGACCATCTCGTCCTCCTCCAGACCGTGGGCTGCATGACCTTCCCTGCAAGAGACTCGGGAGACGCGAGCAACATCAAGGCGCCAATGGCAAGACAGAGCTGAGCTGCTGGCGATCTCTCCTGACTAGATTTCACAGCTCCGAGACTCAGGGATCACATTCTCCAAGCTCGTGAAAGCCTTGCGCGAGCGATGTTTGGTGTGGACTCAGGTGCGTCAGACGAAGCAGAAGCCGCCATGATCACACCAGAGCGACAGGTGAAACAGATGATGCAAGAACTTTCCAAGATGAACACCAAGGAGCTGCCAAAAGTTCCTGGTTGCGAAGCTCTTACTGGTTCAGGGGCTGTACTGCATGGCTGGAAGGAGGTCTGTGCGGAAGTAGCCCTGTCCTTGCAGTCATGCGTCTCATCCAGGTGACATCCGAGTTCTTGGAGAACTTTGCGGAGAACGATGAGGTGCGGGCTCGTTCCTGAAGCGGGGGAGGTGTAGAGGCTGACTGGGTCGGCAGGAGGAGAAGGAGCCCGAGAAGATGGTGCTCGAGGGGGTCAACGAAGAAGGAGAAGTGATGCCGTCTCAGGTGAGGAGCGGGTGGAAGGATGAGTTGGACTCTAGAAATGACGCTTGTTCTTCAGGCTGACGCAGCAGAAGATGTAGGGGCAGACAGTTGAAATGATCACTTCAATTCCTGATGATTGTGATGCAGGAGGTCTACCACACAACCGAAAAGGAGGACCGCAACATCTCCCGCAAGGTCTCTCGCTCCTCCCTCTAGTCCTCGTCGCTCATCGTTGCGCAGGAGCACAGATTTTTCCAGCTCACTGTCAAGAAGGGCGAGTGGCAGGCGCTGGTGAGAGGAGCGCGCCTGCCATGCTGATCGGATGACGGTTCTGCAGGCGGAGATCGAGCTGCCCCGCGGCTATCCCAAGAAAGCGCCATCCTTTACCTTGAAGATGCTTCAGGAAGGGGCGAGGAAGACTGTGAGATGACCAGCCATCGCTCCTTCTTCTCCTCACTCGCTTTGTTCCCAGGCACCCTCCTTCTCTCTCACTAGCGTGGATCCGAACGCGCTTGCTGTTGTCGATGCTGCTAGGTGGGTTGACATTTCTTGCCGGGCACAGTCTGAATGTCTCGTTCAAGGAAAAATGGCGAAGCGACGGACAACGCTCTGCGGAGCATCGAAGAGGAGCTCAACACTCATGCAGCTGCTGAAGCTGCGGCTGCTGGCTGCCCTGGTGAGACGAGCTTGCCTGCAGTGTGTGTGAGAAAGGTAACACGATGTTTCAGCTTCTCGCCTCCTCATCTACCAACTATGGACGCTCAAGCATTGCTTCGCCATCTACATCGACGTGGTGACCGGTCAGCCTCTGCACGCTCTCCGAGAGCATCGGGGGCGCGACCGCAGGCTTCCCTTCCTCTACAACCCCGACACGCACTCGCTGGACCAGAGGGCATGAAGGAAGCAGGGGCACAAGTTGTAGCTTGGGGGGAGGGGGGGAAGGGGGGATGAGCTCGACTGTCTTTAAAACCTCAAATAAAGAAATGTGTACGAGACATACAATATTCTTACTACTGTAAAGGAAATAAATTACATACTAGCTACTAAACTACCTCCTATATTCGCAATATTGTTACTTAAATTGTTTTAGTTTTGTACTTTTGTTCAGGATAGGCCCTTTCTTAAAATAGGTATCTAAACAATGGTATTAATTAAAACAATTCATAGTACAGAAAATTCTGCCAGTACTGTATGTTGATTGTATTGTTTCATTCTGTTCCGTTCAATCAGCAGAATTATGGTACAGTTTGAAAAACAATTTTAACCTTCGCCGCATTTCCGCGATGCTTCGCCGCCTCCTTCAGCGAACAAGCGCCGTGCGCTTGGCTGCCTCCTCCTTCTCCTCCTCCTCCTCCTCCTCCTCCTCCTTCTCTCGTAGCTTCTCTACTCATCTCACTCCTTCTGCTGCATGCGCGAAGTGCATCGTCCCAGCAACTGCCATCGCTCGCCAGAAGTTGAACTGTGCTGTCCAGCGCGGTAAGCACTCAGATGGCTACGTGTATGCCATTTCCGGCATCGACCCGCAGCTCTGGAAGGGCAGGACAGTCAGGGTGATGAAAGAGACCAGACCTGTGCACATGAACGGACCTGGATTGCACTATGGATGGAGATTGGTGTAAGATTTCACTGCCATTTGCGTTGATGCATCTTTGTGCAACCGCCCTCCCTTTTGCTCTTCATTATTCGTGAACTCAACGACTGATTCATACTTTTGTTTCCATCGGGGAACCTTCTTCTGTGTCTCATCCTCAACAATCTGCCTCTCACCACCCAAACTCGTCATCCTCCCGTCCTTGTGTTCGCCGCTGGCGCATGGCAGATAGTTGACGAGAATGGTCGTGCCCAGGTTTGACGTCAAGGAGAAATGGGCGAACCCCCTCATGGGCTGGACCTCAGGACGAGATCCTCTTGCTCAGCTCGTGTACCAGCTCAAGTTCGACACCAAGTGCGTGCTGAGGTCCATTGGTTGAACTGCCTCTCAACGTGTTTGCAGGGAACAAGCGGTCCGGTACTGCGAGGAGCACAATGTCGACTACACAGTCGAGGAAGAGACTGTCATGACCGAGGACATGATTGAGCAGAAGTCCTACGCTGACAACTTCCAGTGAGGTCTGCTCGTGGGGTTGCTGGAGCTGACAAGGGCGCAGGTGGGATGGAGACGATGAGACGGATGCCACGGGCCACAGCATGTGGGCCACCCGCCGGCTTGGATGCAAGTGAGCGACGCCGATGTAGATCTACGACAGAGACATCGCTCCCTGCTGTCTTCTCAGCTCCGTTCTTGATTTGTATGTGAGGTCATGTTGGTGCAAGCCGCATGAACTTGTCTTTAAAGAATACTCCTTCCCCTGCATATACACCATCCAAGCATGCGGCACGTCTGTGAATATCCTTAGAGGATAGGACTTCAGGCCTTGTTGTCATGATGCTCCTTCTCTTTGGATTTCCAATATTCGTAGTTGCGGTCGATTCCTGCAGTGCATCAGCACGAGGGGAGAGGGAGAGGGGCGAGGCTCACGTTCGAGCAAGACTTTGCTCTCGGGGAAGCAAGCACACCAGGTGTCGAAGAGCGGGCGGACAACAAAGTCTACGAACCCAGGCTGAGACTTGGTCACTCCGGGTTTCTCTCGGTCCATGAGGAAGGAGATCTGCTCAACAAGTCAGCACACCCATCGCTCCTGATCTGCACGCTCTGCCTTCATCTCCCGCTGCTTCTCGACGTCTCCCTGTCGCCACATCTCCTCTTCCAGTCGCTCCGACCACTGGATGTGAACCTCGTGGTCCGCGTACAGATGCCCAATGTCCGCAACTTTGATGGCGCCCTGAGCAGGAGAAGTCAGAGATGCTCCGAGGACAGGCGGGCGGCAAGCACCTGCAAGATGAGGGTCTTGAGCGCATCGGGCGGGTCACTCCCGATGTCATCATCAGGGTTTTCGAGTCGTTTCTGCAGATCTGATTTGAGTTTCGAGACAATCGCCTGCCACACGCTTGAGGGGTGTAAAAGACCGGCCAGCGTCACCATGTGCTCGCCCATGTCAGTGGCCATGACCATGTCGATGACCAGCTTTCTCAGGTGCGCCTGTTGAGCTTGCGGCATTTGGTGGAGGAAATTACACTCTGGTTGCCGGAGGATTCGGAAACTGGAGGGGATTTGACATGAGCATCAAGATTCAACGGAGCCATGGGTCAAACCTAGAAGAGAGGTGATGACTTTCATTGGGCGACTTGTCGTTGCTGTCTATCGCCCAGTCATCTTGCGTCTTGACCAGGAAGTCATTGTTGAATCCTGCCATCGGGCTCAGAGGAAACGCTCAACGACTCCCTCCTTGTCCTCACCTCGATGCTCGAAGTCATGGATGCAACTTGCCAGAAGTCCAGCAAGTATCTCAAGTTTGCCTACAAATTTTCCTACGCCGCCTTTCACAAGCTACACCAACGGTCATTTCCGCACGGAGATTGAGGCAGAAAGTGGAACTGACCAGGCAATGCATTGACTGAACGACGTCAGCAACGTGTGTCGCATTGTGATAAGGGTTGTCTGAGTGTCCACTCTCGATCGTCCGGAGGAAGTTGACAAATTTCACTTGGTCAAGGTGGAATTCTTCGATCAGGTTGTGCTTCATGAAAACGTGCCAGCAGAGAACCTGACGAGAAAGAATGTGACAACACTGCAAACAAGAAGCTGTTCACTTACTTGCAACGGAAGCCCATCAGCTTCGCGCTCGAGGTCAAACACCTGAAATACAGTCATCAGGAGAAGAATCCCTTATTTCAAAGTGAATACGTTGAAGTCCCAATCGTCAGCCCTTTCAAGACATGCACGAAGTCCCTGGAGCTGCATAGGCTTCGAGCTCAACCCCGCTGAGTTGGCTGAGACAGTGCTCTCCAAGGACCTCGGAGTTCCATCGCCTTCAAAACAAATCAAGATATGAGAACAAAAGAATGTTTGCATACCGTCGCCTTCACCGTCAGATCTTGCATCTGACATAGTACCTTCGCGTCCTTTGTGTCACATCGAGAACAACGTAGAGAGGCCAGATTGAACAATGGAAATGTCACAAGCTAGGCAGAAAAGCGTATTGAACAAAATAAATGCGGAGATATTCGCTACGATCATGAAATCAAGGGCAGCGGCTGCTATCCCATACCTCCATCATATAGGAAGTTCCAGTCTTCTCCCAGCAGCACCATCAGAGAGCCGGCCACATCACTGTCAACGTTGCATTCAACTCATCATACAAGTCTCTTGATCGGCAATCACCTGTCGTGCTGCTTGACAATATGCTGCCGGGTGTGCTCTGACATCTCAAGGCGCCCGAGCTCACATTCAACTTTGCGCAAGTTGGTCACATCCTGGTGTGAAATCATAATGATAGGTTCTCCTGCACGAGCCAACAGTTACGAAGGCAAAAGACTCTCGATCGGAGCAATCCACCAGTGAAGGGGTCCTTCTGCCGTTGCGCGAAGATACGACAGTACCATAGTTCGCTCGTCCCATCCTCATTTTCACGCTTGATCGGTAGGTCAACCTACCAAACATCGGCTCAGACGCGGACCTGACAAGCTTCAGCTCGCACACCTCATAGCTGGAACCTTCTTCGGACAAAGCCTCCATCATGTTCTCATACGCTGTTCTCCGCTCTGTGCGTTCGATACTGAACGAGCCCGAGCTCGAGATTGCAGGAACTTGGTCATTCAGGCCCCGCCTCTCACGCTCACTCATCCCAAATATGTCACTTTGAAGCCAGATCGTCTTGCCGAACACGCCAACCGCGGCTGGATTGCACGTGATCAAGTGCCCATCGAACGTGAAGAAGCACAAGGGGTAGGGCGAGCACTCAAGGAGTGACGTCATGTACTTGGTGTTTTCTTCGAGCTGCCGTCGGATGTCCAGCGGCCATCTGACGGTCATGACACACTCAATGGTCTCTCCTGCTTGTCCGTCCTTCGCGATCCTCTTCACAGACGCAGGTCCGTAGATGGCTTCCACAGAGATGTTCTCTTTCCCAGCAGGAACAATGTCTTTTTCGATCAACTGGAAAAGCCCGAGTGAGTGCAGTTCATCTTTTCTCGAGATAAATCACCATCTGACGTTCAACTTGTACTTTTTGATATCTGGCTTTCCATCTCTCCTTCTCTTCAGCATCAAGCCTTGACAAGACATCCTGCTCAACACCGCTCAGCAACCAAGACTCTACCTAGGAGCTGAATCACCTGTGACACGAAAGCATCAAAGCTCACGCCAACAGTGCTCAAGTAGCTGGCGTTGGCCCATATATTCTTAGGAGGTTCACTGTAATCAGTGATAGTGACGCAAAGAGGGACGGCATCGAGCGCCTTGAGGTGGCAGTCTTCGAGGATAAGAGTCTCGGTTTCAAGCGACGGCATCTTACAACAGGAAGCAGTGCATGAATATGTCCAACTCAAGGTTTTGCTTGGATTGCTGAGCTTATCCTACAGCTCAAGCAAAGATCATCAATTGAGAACCTCCTTCACCGACCCCCTGTGATATGCGCTCCCTTGACTGCTAGAAGTCTACGAAGTGCTTCCTCTCGAGCTCCAATTGGCAGTCTCACAGCTAGAGGAATCGGGGGGTCGACCTTCAGTGTGCCGCTTGATCAACGAGGTCTCCGTGAAGCAAGAATCAAGGAATGAAGGAATATGACGGACCCTCTACTGAGATGAGGCGGAGAATGAAACTAGCCACCTTCTCCTGCAGGTATGACTCTTCGGCAAGGAGAGTATCCTCCTCCACCTGCTCTCCCCTCGTCTCCCTGCTGTACGGGTCCTCCACCTCTTCTACTTCACTGTCCTGACGACGCGGACTGGCCCCAACCTTTTTTCCTGCTGCACAAGGTTCTAGGGCCTCCTAGCGGGAGGTATGATGGTCCTAGAGAGGTCATAGTTCTCTTCAATTGGTCCTACTTACCCTAGGGTACATTGAGGTCGGTCCTAGCAAATCTCACAAGGATTTTTAAGGTAGCTCACCGTAGGAGGGGGGTCATAGCAAGGTCATATGAACATTCTTATCACATACAACCTGGTCCTACATAATGTGGGCAACATGAGATCGTTACAATCCGTTACACTGTCTCCCCGTGGTGAAGGTTTCGCCTTCTTTGGATCTCGAGGTGTGCGGCCGACAAGAAGGGGTGCTAACTAGGAGGGTAGGGGGGGTAGGGGTGAAAGGGGTAGTAAACAAGGATACGAGATCGAGTCATACTGTGCGTGTAAATTAGGAGGGTGGGGTAATTCAAGCTCTCCACTAGGGGTAGGGGTGCATGGTGAAGGATGGGTCCACCTACCCCTCTGCGATTGAGCACACAAAGAGCATTTAAAGGAACAGGTTGGTGGTTGAGGGGTAGTATTCCTTCCTGATAGGGGTGTGGAGATCACTGGAGAGGGACAGGGGTGGATGGACTCGGCCGCGTTTTCATGTGGGGGTGGGTGGGGTGTCACGTTCAAAATTGTTTTTAACATAAAAATGATATAATCGATGGAGTTACCTCCAACTGTACTTGACTTGAGTAAACTATAAAACGTATTTAATTTTAAAACATTTTGGGCTCCAAAGAGTCAGCTGGCTGACCGTTTTGTGTCAGCCGTTTTCTCAACGGTTTTGACCCGTCACTCCCCTTAGGGGGCACTTCTCAGTGACTTCACCGGACAGGCCCGGTGGGCCCCGGGCGCCGCCACCGAAACATCGGGGCATGCCGTCACCGTGCAGCGCTATCATGGCAGTACTGCTTCCCAGTCCGAAAGACGTGATGGCATGATGGGAGCTGAAGGAGGGAGGGAGGACCAGTGAAGAACCTGTCTCTGTCAAGTTGTAGAGACCTGAGGATCCATCGCCCTGAGTTGCCCTTGTCGAAGCTACACGTCGAGTCAGTCAGGATGGCTTCGGGCGCCCTTGCTAGACGAGTTCGGAGGGTGAGCAGGAAGCTAAGGAACTATGTCTTCTTTATTCTGATTCTTGCCGTCTCCTCCTCGTTCTCCTTGCTCCACTTCTTCTTCCGCAAGATGTCGACTCAGAGACATGTCCACATCGATATCAGCAGCCTCGACGAGGATTCGTACGACGGCGATCAAAACAAGCATGTCATCTCGTTTGATGCCATCAGCCTTCCCGACTGCGCGCTTTCGAATCAAACGCTGATACGCAAAAGGATCTCTGCCCTGGAAAGATCCATCCAACCAACCGTCAAAGGAGAAGGAGCGGGCGCCAGAGCTCACAGCAAGATGATAGATATGATGAGGAGCAACGAGTTTGCTTCGAACCCTGAGCATCTCCTGCAGAATGAAGTCGAGAATCTCAGGGCGATCCTAAGGTAGCCCCCATGTTGCTTCATGCCTCTGTTCTCATCGTCTTAGGTGTGAATCTGTGTGGTTGCAGGTCCTGCCAGATATATTTCGGATCCAAGGGCTGGGTCGGGTGAAGGCATGCATGGCAATCGGTCAGATGAGCATGAGAGAGCAGACAAGGGTGTGATGGATCAGGACTGTACACCTTGGACTAGAAAAGTGTTGAGATATGGATGGATTGCTGTCAAACAACTTTCTCGTATCAAAGCTCACACAGGATTACTTGTTACGTAAACTCCAAGTTGAATCATATTAGCCAGCCTCGTTCATTATCATTCTGAAGAAGACCGTGTTTGTGCCTTGCTCTGTTTACAAGGATAAAGCATACAACAGGGAGAAAACACAATCTTAAAGCAGATCGCTGATCGTTGAGCAACGGATGTAGGAGGAAAGGTTACAGTCAAGAAGACGAGTCTAGATTGACACTGGCTCCTTGGTTTGGGCAAAATTGATCTTCTTAGCCTCATCAACAAAGGCGGCAACCTGTGTGGTTTGCCGTTAGTGCTGAAGAAGCGGGATGAGATGTGCAAGCTCACAGCAGATTCTGGGGTCGGCTGGATGACTCCATGACCCAGGTTGAGGATATGAGGGACCCCTCGTGCCTTGTGGACACAGTCTCTGACAGCCTCGCGAATCTGTGAAGGAGGAAGAATCAGCAGGAGCAACTCCAAGCCATGCCAAGCAACCTTGGACTCTTTCCCCATGAGGATGAGGGGATCGACGTTGCCGGAGATGGGCTTGTCTCCCAGCGTCTTTCTTGCAGTCGCCATGTCAATCTGTGGATTAGAACATCAGTAAAGCTTCAAGTCGCTGTGCTCGTGTGCAATGCCTTCCAGTCGACGCAGATCATGTCGGCCTAGTTGTTCATTATCAATATTTTGGTCTTGAAAGGAACAACATTTCCTCACCTTCATGTCGCGCTGAAGTTCAAGGTATGATGATCCTCCATTGGCGAAGTAGATGATGGGAACGTTGGGGTGCTGTAAACTGGCAATCAGCCAACGATTTCTAGTTCCACCAATTTCGCATGCCTTCTGCTTGATGAGAGAGATAGCCTTGTCCGCGTAGGGCTTCCCGAAGATCAGGAAGTCCTCAGGGCTGAGGTGATGGGCCCAGGACTCAAAGACTTGAAGAACTTGTGCGCCGCAATCGATCTTGTCACTCTTAGTCAGCATGTCGGAGCACGTTTTACAGCTAGACCTGATGGATGGCATACGCAGCAATGTTCTCAGCAATGTGGTCCAAGAAGGCATGCAAGATCTCAGGCTGATTGTACATCATCTTCTTGGTCTGAGTTTTCTGTTAGAGATTCTGAAACTTGACACAACTCTAAGGCACCTGGAAACAGTTCTTGTCCGCCTTGCCTTCCACCGAGTACGCCGCCAAGGTGAAAGGAGAGCCAACAAACCCTAGCAGCGTGGTCTTTCCATCCGTCTCCTACACACAGCTGGTCAGTCCCTCTTCACCCTACTCGATGCTGACCTTTCTCAGGGACTGGAGGATCTCTCGGAGGAAGGGCACACTGGCGTCAGGGTCGTCGATTGGCTTCAAGCTCTTGATCTGATCCATGGAGCGGATTGGGTCGAAGATGACAGGACCAGATCCCTTGACGACATCGAACTCGATGCCCATGGAAGGAAGCGGCGTGAGGATGTCAGAGAACATGATGACGCCATCTGTGCCGAAGGCCTTCCACGGCTGCAAGGAGAGCTCGATGGCAATCTCTGGCGTCTCTGATCGCTGTCTGAAGGGATACTTGTCACTGTACTCTCTGAACGCCTTCATGTATCGCCCTGCCTGCCTCATGAGCCACACTGGCGCGCGGTTTGCCTCCTCCCCACGAGCAACTCTTAAAAGGATGTCGTGATCCGAGGCCTGCATCTTCAGCTTAAGGCCTGCCCTGGAGGCCTTCTGGGAGGAGGCGATCTGTCTCATCAGCAAGGATGAGGACGAGGAAGGAGCAAAGGCCTCAGCCTGGAGGGCGCAGACGGACAGCAGCGCCGCTGCAGTCCAGGCGGCCGCCATGGCAGGGACCTTACAACTTATAGCCGCAAGCGACTCTAACCAGGTAATTAGGTTCTTTGAAACCCGGAATCCAATTAGCTGAGCGAATTACCGGCTGACTACCGGCGGGCCCGGCCGGCGGGCCTCACTGCCCGGCCCGGCCGGGCCAGTGGGGCCGCGCCGCGCCGCAGACTCGGACCATCGCCGTGACGGTCACACGAGTCCGGCGGTGCCAGCCGCTGATGCCGCAGTACTATGATTAGCGGCTTCAAGTTGCCGAGGCTGGCCCGGGCCCGGGCGGTCACCGGAGTCCGTCACTGAGTCAGTGCCGGGCCCGGCCCGGCGGCCGGCCCGGCAACGGACCGTCTCCCGGCCCGGCCCGGCCGGGCCGCCGCCGCCCGAGGACACGGCACGGTATCCGAGTCCGACTGCCAGTGACTCCCGTCACGGCGTGGCCGCACCCGGAGTCACGGTCCGATCCGACGGCGCCCGGCCCGGCCGCCGGGCCGGCCCCGCTTCAATCAGCGGCAGTGCAGTCCGTCACGTGACGGTCGCGGGCAGTGCTTTGAAGCCTAAGTTGAGAGTCACGGGGCGGCGGCCCGGTCCGAGGCTCCGAGTCCCGCGGCCCGGCGGCCGCGGGGTGACTGCGAGTGCCAGTCACGAGTCGCCGCCGGGGCAACTTGGCCCCGCGCGCCCGGGGCCGGGCCCCCCGGCGGCGGCCCGGCGCCGCCCGGCCGGGCGCCTACTAGGCTAGTCACTGAGTCACGGTACGGTACGGTAACTCGGTAAAGACAGGGCGACCCGCCTGACCCACTGCCAGGGACCACCCCACCCTCTCTCAGTGCCGAGAAAGTTGACCCGCCTCACGCTACCGTGGTGTCACTATAAACTAATCCCGGAGATCAAGTCCACCCCCACCCCCGCCCCCTTGCGATTGGCCGTCGGTTTTTGACATGCGGCGGCAAGCCGCTGGCCCACAGGGAGTTGCGGCAGGGGAGAGGAGGAGGGAGAGGAGGAAATGAGAAGCCTGAGAGGAGGGAGAAGATAGAAGTAGGAAGACTCACAGCAGAATGAGGGGAGGGAGGAGAGACTGAGAAGTGACGGTGAGAGAGAATTTTCAGTGATGTTGAAGTTGGAGCCCCGGGATCATGCAATGAAGAAGAGAATGGATGTTAGAGGTTCAAGGAGAGAGGATAGATAGCTGCTGATAAGCGAAATGTCGGAGGAGTGAAGGACAAAGGGAGAGGGGGGGGGGGTTAGTATGAGACTCAGAGCGCAAGGCACTCAGTGACTGCTGAGGGAGCCACGATACAGCAGGCAGGAGTTTAGTTTATCTCGAGGGTCTGAATATGCCTAGAAAGATGTATAGTATACACACATGCACGTTCCACTGCAGTATAGAAAAATCTGTCGCTCTTCTCTGCCTGCATTCACACAAACGGAGGCTCAATGGTTGGTTCTGAGGGAAGGCTGAGTACAAACCTTGAAACTGTTGAACTGTTACTTTGCCATCTCAAGATGCTGGACGGTTTCAGGGAAGGATGCATCAGCAGACCTTGATGCTTAGTTGAAGAAGAACACAGCTTGATTGAAGGACATAACTTCCGAATATCACGTCTAACTCTATCGAAGATGACTCTGTTGCTGACGCATAGCATTCTCAGGATTGTCAAGTGCTGAACACAAACAAGCAGTTGTGGGCTGCCAAATCTCTGCCAGAGTGAGCTGTGGCAATTGTCGGAGGAAATGCAAAGAGTCGGGATGAACGGTAAGGATTGATTTCACCATTTCCCCAACAAACAAGGCTGAATTCAAAATTTAGCTTTTGCCTTTGTGCTGTACTTGTCACTCCCGGGAGCAAGCGCGTACATGTCACGGTAGTCCACAGTCGGAGGTGCCAAGTTGTTGGGCTCACTATCTGAGGTCAGGTATTCCTGCAACACGACTGCAGACCTGTTCAAGAGGCAGGGTCTGACGTCAGAAACCTTCTTGTGTGCCCCCTACGTCAACTACACAGGTCAAACCACTTGACATCCTCCCGCTCATGATCGCCTGACCCTTGGACTTGCAGTGGCGTGCGACCTCGATGACGACCCTGCTCTTGGCTTCAACCCTGTGAGCCTGAAGACCTGATCCGGCCCAGTCGTGACCTCAGTCGCAGAGCTGCAACAACACGTTCGCCGTCCAGGTTTATGCCAACTTTGAGAGGGCCCTCAGTGTCTACAGGTTCGCACTACTGTCACAGTCGCTGCAGTCATGACAACCTTGTTCTGCCCTTCAGCTGCAGAGACTACAGCAGGATCTGGACTTGTGACAACTGCACTGTAAGGAGAATCACGACGGCCAGGTCATGGGGCTCACTGCAGCTGGCAGGTGGCGTACAAGAGATGGCTCTGTTCGGCGTTGTTCCGAAAGTGATGACATCGCTCTTTCACATGCTACGTGCAACAAACCTCTGAATTGTTTTCCACTTCTTCGAATTCTTTCTGGCCTCAGGTGCAATCAAGACTACGAGTGCCCCGAAAACTTTACAAGTGAAACATTAATGCAAGATTTCGGGTCGTTGGCTGACGCGGACTCTGCAGGAACAAACGCAAGGGCTATCCCCGACTGCGTCATGAAGACTTGCCAGGTAGCTTCCTGCCCCGCAGAGCAGCCGCTGGAGGCATCTTGTGTGCTTCACCTCCTCTTCTCACGCAGCCCCCGCCAGGATGTCTGCTACGACGTGGTCCGGAAGTGCCCCGTCCATCTCGAGTTCCGGTGCCCTCCGGTCAAAGGTAGCCAACACTTGGAGGAGTGGGGGGAGGAGGAGGAAGTCGCTAAAGTGTGAGACAGATCTTCGAGAGTACGACATCCGGACCTGCAACAACTTGGAGAGGCCGTCGACAGACAACGTGAATGCTCTTTCCTCTGCCTCCAGTCCCGCATGCCCCAGATGCTAGTTGTTGTGGCCCTTTCATGGGAAAGAAGATTTTTCTCCTCCTCCTCCTCCTCCTCCTCCTCCTCCTCCTCCTCAAATCCTCTATCCTCCATTCTCCTCCTCCTCCTCCTCCAATACTCTTTCCTCCTCCTCCTCCTCCAATACTCTGTCCTCCTCCTCCTCCTCCAATACTCTGTCCTCCTCCTCAGCCTCCCTCAGCCGCTGACGGGATTCACGCAGGGGCGAATGCTTCGGGCTCACAATTTTTTATACGTTGTTTGCGCTGCCCTTACTCTGATTTTGTCTAGAGCCGTCAAGGTTGATATCTAGACGCTCATGAAGACCTGTTCCATGGATTTTGACATTGACAACCTGTTGCGCTCGTTGCTGACGAATGCATCTATTCATGCCTTGGTTTTACTTTAGTTTGCTGTTTGTTATTGTAAAAGATTAATACAACCGATCTTGACCCGAGGGCTACATGATACTGAACTTTTTCCCGTTGCTCTCGATGATGTCGCGCGGTTGTCCATAGAAGAGGTTTATGTACAGCTTTGATTGGTTCCCCTGCTCATTGTACATGGGTCGACCGCCGGCATCTTGCAGGTCGAACCATCCACTGATCTCATCCCCCGCCGAGACCGATCGAACGATCGCCTGACCGCAGAAGACAAAGGGAGAGTTGCTCGAGGTCAGACGGATAGAAACGATCAACGTCACTGCTTGCCCGTCCAGGCTCGTGCTGACCATATCGCATCCAGCGAGGGGAATGTCTGTACTCTCGCCATCCCGCGACGATCTAGGGCGGTAGGCTGACTTTATGCTCACTATCTGATGCCATTGAACGCTGTTGGAGTCGTTGGGGATGTCGACCAGGTGGGTCTGAGGTTTCAGCGCCTGATTCCGACTGATCGGCGACATGGCTCCGTTTTGTAGGCCAGCATCCATCGAGTTGGGGGAGTTTGAGTGAGGAGGAGAAGGGATCATGTCGCCTGGGACGTGTCCGGCGTCCTCCTCCCCCTGGATTGTCAGGATACTCGCGGAAATCTTGGAGTGTCCTCTACCTGCCAGGAGAGCAAGTCAGCCGTGCAACTCAAGTCAAGGCCAGGAGAGCACCTGCCAACAAGTTTCGAGCCTCGAAGAGCTCGACCAGGATCTTCCAGTCAGGGGTGGGAGAAGGAGCGTGCTGCCCTTCATTGTTGTGCTCCAGGTTGAGCTTATTGGAGCTGCGATGGGAGGGAGAGGTGAGGGGCAGAATTGCTAGCGGCTTGTAACGGGAGATGGTCAGCTCGGAGATGAAAGCGTCGAGAGACTCTGGCGGCACCGCAGACTTGGTGTTGGCCAGCTTATGATGTTGATCATCGTGGCAAGACGTCGGATCCTCCTGCCTCTTCTGAAACCCCTCTGGCAGGGCCTTCTCCTGCTCCTTCTCTGGTATTCTCTCCCGCGCCAAACAAACGCAGATAGTTCGTGACGATTCACCTGGAGTCAGCATCAGCTGCCCCTTCTCTCCTCTACTGCACAGACCTCGTCGGAACCCCAAGTTCACAGTCGTCTGGCTCAATCCCGTCACCTTGGCACTAACCAACTGCAAGGGCAGCCCCATAATGCTCTGCCCATCCACCATCACGAGGACATCTCCAGGCTGTATTGCCCTGCATCTATCTGCTGGTCCTGCAAGCAAGTCACGAGAAAGGAGCGCGCTATCACAAGCCCAAGGCAGCAGTGATGCAAATCCTTCGAAGATCATCGGAGAATTCTATCGACATCATGGAGAACATGCACAAAAATACAAACAGACACACATCACAGCTCGAGCACGAGCTCATCTCTTCATGAGGGGCTTCCATCGCAAGTTACTGTCACTTACCTCCAGGCTTGAGGGATTTGACTCGCATGCTACCATTTTCATCGATATGAAAGTTTATCCCAACTCCGCACGGCCCACCGCTGTGGACATCCTTGTGCCTGGGGTCGCACATGCATTGTTCTTCTGCGCATGAAAGCTCGTTCCCCATCTCCGCTCGCTCTGACGGCTAGCTCATCCTCCGTGTGGGGTGCATAAGAGATGGACTCCGGCGCTTGGAGGGCCTGGGGTAAACGAGGGACCCACCCCACAGAAGACGATACTTTCTCCTAGGAGAATGGTTTGATCATGGGGGTGTTTGGAAGGCTCTCAGTGACTGGAAGGGTGTCTCGTACTGATTTTTAACTTAACTTTGAGTAAAAGGAAGGGTGTATTGTGCTCCACTAGGGGGAAAGATGGGGTGGGTGGTACCACACAGTATCACTCTGGGAACAACCTGACCGGCAGCCATCGGAGGTTTCCGAAGCCCCGACACTCGTTACCGCCGCCTGCATGCCCGGCCGTGGAAGGAGTAGGGGGAGGGTGGGGTGGGGGTCCTGACCGGCAGTCCCGTAGTAACATATAAAAAGTTGCTTCCGCATTGGCTGGAACCCCCGGGGGGGCCAGGAGAAAGGGGGTGGGTAGATCATTGAGCGCCGCTGATTTGTAGGCGTAGGGTCCCTACCGGTACCCTTGAGATGGCTCGGCCTCCACTATCGGACCCCTTGTTCACCCACCGTCAGTGGGGCCGGCGACTACCCCACCCCTACCTGGTTGCCCTTGAGGGCGCTGCCTGCTCACTGCGAGTTAACCGTTGACCCCTCCCTGTTACTACCGAATCGGATGAGTAAAATTATGTACCACTGTACCGAATCGGAGCGGTGTCGGGCTCGCCTCGTTACTACTAAGTGAAATTAAGTTAAAGCCGGGCGGGGCACCATCGTGAAATGGCAACGGAAACGCGGAGGACAGCGCATCTTCATGGCGTCATGGCAGATGATGAAGAAGAAGCGATGGATGCTTGAAAGGAGGGAGAAGAGCCTCTGACACACGAGAGGAGCAGGACCTGCAGGCAGCTCGGACGGTCCTCTAGGTCAGGGGGAGGCTAAAAGTTGTTCAAGCTGCAGCCGGCAGGGAGCAGGAAAGGGGGAGTGGGGGAGCAAGGATGGAAAGAGCTGACGTGAGTCAGTCAGAGCGACCTGGAACAAGAGGGAAGGGCGGGAAGGAAAAGCCCTCGGGCACAGAGCCAAGGCCGAACAGGCTCTCTAAGAAGAAGAATACGATAGGAATTGCACAAGTAGATGAAGAAGCGAAAAGTGCGGCAGGCAGAGAGCGGGGACTGAGGTGGAGGCCTCTGCTGGTGGGGGGGGACAACCTCTACAGGTTGGATGAGAGCTGCGTGGGGCGAACGTGGGAGCACGATCAGATCATCGTTGCTGAGGTGACCAAGTTGCTGTGGCTGAGTCTGGAGCCCGTTCAGAAGGAGCTTGACACCAGCTACATCCTGAAGCACGAGTTCCAGCAGCTGGGACAATGCCTGGTGGCCGTGGTGAAGAACGTGCCGCTGGAGGAAGCGCAGAGGGAGGTGGACCAGCACTTCAAGGAGGTGATTCCCAGCTTCCTCCTCGTGTCGCAGAAGATGGACTTCCTTATGTTCACGGAGGCACTTTCCAACTTGGCGAGCCGTTATGTCCCCGATGAAGTAGCGGAGGGACAGGCTATGTGGATCGCTAAGGTTGGGAGAGGAGGCACCGAAGGGCTGCTGACGCCTTCCTTGCAGGTGGGCAACCGGATCATGAGGAAGGAGGAGAAGGAGGAGGAGGAGGAGGAGGAGGAGCGCGTCAACGTCTTTGATCTCATGCGGACATGGACGAGCAAGCACAGGTCAAGCAAGCAGGTTGACTACGGGGCCTCAATCGACATCTGCAAGATGTTCGACGAGGCCGCTGAGCTTGCCCACCATGTCGGAAGGTACTCGCTGAAGGCGTTCTCGGAAATTGAGGCCGACCCTCAGTTCTTGAGGTACCAGGACGACTGCATGTTTGGGGAGGAGCCCGGGTACTTCACGAGGTTCGACAGGGAGCATGATGACGAGTGGAGGTCGACGACTCTCGCGCGGTGGAAGCCTGGAGTTTGCATCGTGGAGGAAGAAGACGGCTCGCTCTCCGTGAAGCCCAGGAAAGGGAGGAAGAGAGTAGGACCCAACGGAGAGTTGCTTGATGACAGTGATGAGTCTGAGAGAGGGGAGGAGGAGGCGAAGATGCTCATGCTGAAGAGGTCAAAGTCGTTTCGTCGTCGACCTCTGATCAAGATGCCCTCCATTCGGCCCACCACAGCCTACTGGGTCTGCCACTTCACCCGAAAGGTGTTCCAAAAGAATCAGTTCTACTCTGCCTGCTCCCCCGGCTCCCCGGCCCGCAGTGAAAGGAACAGCTCCTCCTCCAGCTCTCTAGGAAGGAGGCGGAGCAGCAGGAAGGAGTCGGTGGTTTCGAGGGACTCCTCCTCTCACTTCCTCTACTTGGACGGCAAGGACAGCCTCGAAGTCGACAAGTTCAGCGCTGCTCTCTCCCGCTCCAGCTCGCACAACCGCGGGCATCGAGGGTCAGTATCGTCCTCGGGCCCGGATCGGGAGCAGGAGGAGGAGATTGTGTCGGCGTCAGCACAAGAGGAGCTGCTGCAAGACTACGAGGAGGCGTACAAGCAGGACCTGCACAACCTGTTCTCTCCTACTTCCATCGATCAACCGAAGCCTGAGGCCGATGCCGGGGAGGCAGAGGAAAGTGCGATGAAGCAGGAGACGCCGGAGGAGGAGATGAGGAAGGAAAAGATGCCGGAGGAAGAGACGAGGAGAGCCAGGAAGGGTAGTGCGCCTCTTGTACGCGAGTTGCTTCGCCCGACTCGGGTGATGTTTGACACGTCGCAGCGCGAGAGCGCACGAGGATGCAGAGTTACGTGGCGAGTTGCCGGCACAAGAGGGGAGCAGAGGAGAGACCCGCTGCGACCGAGAACCAGAAGCGTCGTGATGGCAAGAAGCATGAGCAAGAAGGAAGGAGAGTCCGTTGACGACCTCATCACCCTGTACGCTCAGCTCAAGAAGGATGAAGAAGCCCGTCAGCGTCGAGGCCTCGTGGCGTCTGGTACATGTAAAACTTCCGAGGATGGAGGGAGCATGTAGTGTATGTACAGTAGCGAGAGTTCAGAGCTCAACTCTGACCTTCCTCGCATCGGAAAGCTTCTTCCTCCTCTCCTCCTCTGCTCTTGATACCCCAGCAGATGCCTCCTGCCAACTCGCTCTAAGATCCTCATCCCTCAGCTGAGGATCGCGGTGGACGTGGAGCAGAGCCAGCCGCTTCCTGACCTCCCTGCACAACCTGCGGACCCCTCAGCTCCGCCCGGTCCCTCCCCGCCTCCTGACCTGCACCGCACAGACGAGCCTTCGATCGACCTCATCGTTCTCCTCCACTCCACCCAGCCGGGCATGGAGGAGTTGTAGATCCACTCGCGCATCCCCTCTCGCATCTCCTCACTCTGATCAACCTGCGCTCTTGTCACGGGGAGGGAAGAGGCGGCAGGCGGCAGACCTCGAGGATCGCGTCTGCGAGCTCCTGCGCTGAGGAGAAGTCTTGCACGAAGATGGAGCTGTTGGGAGGCGCAAACTGGCGAACGTGCGAGCCGGCGGAGACGACAGGGATGGAGCCCTGGGAGAGAGATGAGAGGAAGAGAAGAGAGGATGGCAAACTGACGGCTCGGAGACAATCAAAGAGCTTTTCTGTGACGTAGTCTTGGTCGAGGCTGTTTTCAAAGGCAAGGCAAAAGCTGGGAGGAAGAACAAAGTACGAGATGGCGGGAGAAAGAGAGCAAGTCGAGGTCAAGGGAATGAGGATGGAGAGATAAAGAGAGGAAGAACCAGATAGGATGAGAAAGAATTCAAGCCAGTCAAGGCAGGAAGAGAAAGGGACTAGTCAGAGTTGGAAAGGCAGGTGAAGTATGGGGAGGATGGGAGGAAGAAGGAGGAGGAGGACAAAGAGGAAGGAGGAGGTGGAGGAAGAGGAGGAGGAGAGGGCTGCGTGGAGAAGCAAAAAGTCGAGATGACGTACCGTGAGTTGCTACTCACATGCCGCTTGTCCCTGTAATGATCCTTCGGCCACTCAGCGTTGTTGGCGCACTGGCCATATGACCGCAGCTCAATGAGGCCCGAGAGCTCCTCCACGAGCCTCCTCCTCTGCTCCCTCCGATCCCCGGCGTCGCTTCGGTTGCCGCAGCGGAGGACGACGGCAGACATCAGGACGGGGCGGAGGAGGAGGGGAGGAGATCGCCTGGCGTCAGCCAGCAGGCTCTCCACATCGTCGAGGTAGCCGTAGGAGACGTGAGGGACGGCAGGGTCAAGGCCTCCGGCCCTCCTGTAGTCGATGAACAAGTCGTACTTGCCCGCTGCCCTCCGGGGGAACTTGGAAAGAGCCTCGCGGAACACAACAGCGTTCAGGGGCCCCGCGCCCTCCTCCTCGGACCCTGCTGCCTCCCCCTTCCGGCGTCCCTGCCCCCCCTCCTGCCCCCCCCTCCTCTCAATCCTCCTCCCCCCGACATCCTTGCGGTAGACCTCAGCGTCCCCCAGGTAGACCACAACGTGCGCGTCGCTGGTCGCCCGGGGAGCCAGGAAGACGCACGGGACATCGCACGCCTGCGGGCCGAGCACGGAGAGATGAGGATGATACATCTCGACGTCATCGGCAAACCCCACCCTCACCACCTCCGACAGGTTCGCTGCCCGAGCAGCCGCCCTGCTCCTTACATGCGCAACCCAGTCCTCCCTCGCTCTTCTTCCCTCGCGCAGGAGAGCCTCCTCTGCTGATCGCTGAGTTCGCTCTCCTCCTCCGGGGAAGAGGTTCTCCCAGAACTTGGGAGGATGGGCCCTGCCCCTGCCCCTCCGCGCCTCTCTGGCGGAATGAAGCCATGGAGCACAATCTTTCACCTCCCGCGGGTTCCCGAGAGACGAGGAGCAAGCGATTCTCCCCTCCACGTCAGATCGCAGAGTGCCAGGGGGACAGAAGAACTCATCAGCCTCGAGAGGAGCAGCAGGAGCAGAAGGCGAGGTCGTGGCGTTGAGCGAGGACTCACGCTCGGAGGCTGAGAGAGCAAGCATGGCCTGCAGCAGGTCCTGATCTTGAAACAGGAGGGGCCTCCCGCCCTCGAGGAGGATCGACAGGGCCCAGGGCTCGCAGAACCTTCCCTTGTGAAACTTGCGGTCGTCATGCAGGTGAACCTTCATCGACCTCGACAGCTGGTCCACTGACAGGGCGGTCGCGATGTCCTCGAGGTGTACCGACCTCGCCATCTCCTCCTCCCCACCCTCCTCCAGCAGCTTCTTGTTCATCCCAACGATCCTCCTCGCCAGCGGCAGCGTCAGTGCATAGGTTGGCCCGGACGCGTATGCCGGGTAGACATCCGCCGCATGCTGCCTCTTGCTTACCGCCCACTTGCCGTTGCGATGCACCTTAGCTCCTCTCACGATCCATCCTGCGTAGACTCTTGACCGGGGCGGGTACATGGACGCGACGGCCTGCAGGTGGAGGAGGAGCGAGTTGGCCCGGATGAAGACGTCGTCGTCCGTCTTGACGATCCATGGGACCGACACATTGAGGGAGAAGAAGCTCAGCATGGCGAGGGTCTGCAGGGGGAGCGACGAGTAGCTCTCCTGGCATGGGACGAGCACGATGTCCCGATGCTCCTCCATCTCTCGCAGTAGCCTCTTCCTCCTCTTCTCCTTCGATGGGGTGGCGATGAAGAACCGGGCGACCATCGCTCCCCTCGTCACCCCCTCCAGTTGGAACCAAGATTGGCGGATAGCCTCCCTCCTCCTTCTGTGGGAGCTCTTGCTAAGGATCCCTATCCCCACCTGAGCTCGTTGAGCTCCTCCGCCCTTCTCATGCTCGTCGCTGCTTCCTGCACAACCCACCTGGCCATGCACAGACAGAGCGGCAAAGAGGAGCCCGAGGAAGAGCAGGCGAGCCATGCGCAGCGATGCTCCTTCACCTCTCCCCACAGCTTTCCTCCTCTACTGCTCCCTCTCTCGAGTCATGGCAGGCAGGGTCAGGCAGGTTGTGAGGAGCGAGGCGAGCAGGGCAGCCATGCAAGGAAAGGGGATGTACAGAGGTATTTTTTTTCTAATGAAAACTTTTGCCGGGAGCTAGGGGGACCGAGGGAGGACGATGGGGAGGAGACGGGAGAAGGGAGGAGGAGACGAGCAAGGGAGGAGATGAAGACAACCATGTCTGCGATCGCAAGCATGCCTCATAGAACGGACGTGAATGGCTGCAGAGGAGTGGACGGAGAGGACAAGGGAGCGAGGGGCTAGTGACGACCTCGTGGGAGAGATGCCTCGGAGGTTTTCATGCAGGTCGAGGACGAGGAAGGGAGGCTGGAGGAAGTGCATTCTACGTTTATCTGTGCTTCATTTTTAATCTTAACATCCTTGGATCTCATCTCCTCTGGCTCGATTCGAATGTTCCCTACCCCTCCTCCCCCTCCAACAGCCGAACATTAACATCGCTGCCTTCCTCCAAGTCCCCCTCCCCCTTCCTTCCCCCTTCCCACCCCAGTTTTCCTTTCCTCCTCCTTTCTACTTCCTACAGCCCCCAACCCTCCCCCCCCGGCAGCTTCAAACTCCATCCTAGACGTCTTGAACCTGGAAGAAGAGAGCGGTGAACCTGCAGCTTGTCATTCACCAGGCGAGCGCGAGCGCGAGCACTGACCAGATGCCGAGGTTGAACATGGTGGTGACGATAGCATCCCCTACGAAGAATGCAGGAAGGGCGACGTTGGCCATGAGCACATTGGCGAGCATGAAGCCCAGACCGCCGCCCAGCATGCACAGCACAACAGTCTGCAGCGAGTCAGTATGCGTCGTTGTGGGCGGATTGAGGCAGCCACCTTGCCAAGAGCTCCATAATTCGCCGGCCTCATCTCACCAGGGTTGCCCGCGTCGTCCCTGCGGATCTGCGTGGGGGTCAACAGGCAAGACGGCATTGGGGCAACGCGAGGTTTCACCTCAGGGGTTCCACGGTTGTACAAGAATCCCATGCCCTGACGGACAGTCAGATCGCCTGCTCGTCCTCAGGGTTCCAATCGCCTCCTCACTCACCGAAAGGAATCCAAAGCCCATGGTGGTAGAAGCAAGCTGAGGAGCGGCGATGCCTGGCAGAGCATTAGACGCTGTCAGCGCTGGCAGAGGAGAGGTCACCGGCAAGGATGAAGACACCCATGAGGGCAGACACTTGGATGGCATACTTCTTCTCTGGCATTTTCACCAAGTTCTTCAACCAAGAGACTTTGGTCCACCAGGGCTCCTTCTTCACAATGAGTTTGGCCTCGAAGGGCGAGTCCTTGACTTTGCTCTTCAAGGCTCCACTCATGCGCGCCTTGAGGCGATCATCGAAGATGGCTTCCTTCATCATCTCAAGCTTGATAAGGTACTTGTCGTTGCCTTCGTTCTCAGCACAGAGCTCTTTGTAAGCAGCCTCGACCTCCTCATAAGGGGCGTCTTCAGTTACACCGAACACACGATAAGGGTTCTCATTCCCCCAAGGCTTCTTCTGTGCCTGATCGTCTTTCTTGCCCTTTCCAAAAGGGAATGAAATCATCTGTACCTTGGTCACGGACGCTCTGCTACCAGGTCACTCCCACAAAATCCTAGGCAAATCCGTCCAACCTGAGGGGGCGAGCAGAGCAGGTTGAAGGGAGAGCCCTTGACTGGAGTCCACCTACGCATCGGAGTCACGAAAAGGTGACTACGCGATAGAAACATGAATGCGAGAAGACAACAAATTGAAACGCGACCATGTTGCAAGGAACTGAAGCTTCTGCTCATATAATGGAGGCCGAGGTACTTACAGGGCGCGGAGGGTTGCAGCGCAGGGGCGAACGCAGCTGAGACCGCCAAGGCGGAAGCGAAGATGATGGAGCGCATGACTGGCGGTGGGAGGGGACAGGAGTGTACAAGCTCAGAGGAGACGAGGCGAGATGACGAGCAGGGACGGGAAGCTGTCCTAGCGGAACGAAGGAGGATGGATAGGAAGACTCTCTTTTTCAACCAGGGGTACTCAGGCTTCAATGGAATGAAGTGATTGAAATATGTATGGGCAGTTTTCAAATTTAGCCATACATTTATTGTATGTTTCTGAACAATCTTCAACCAAGAACCACATTCAAAAATTTCAGTAACTTGTACTATGTGCTGAAAACGTGGGTGGCCGTACGATCCTCCCTGGTGGGTCATCACCCCTACCCCCCAAGTCAATATTCTCTGTTTCAACTGGAGCCATCACGGGTTGTCGCAAATTTGTACGCTGGCAACGAGTGGGTAGGGGTGGTTTCACATGCGTCTGATGGAGCTATGGAGCACCCGTCGCTCAGCGCCAGTCCGGTAGCCACCGCCGGGCGGGCCCCGGGCAAGGTTTCCCTGAGGTGAGCCTGCCAGCGATTGCGCAGCATGGGGGTGTGCCGTCGCAATGGTGGGGAGGGGGGACGAGGAGCGACCGAGGAAGTGACTTGATCTCCTTGCTCCCCTACTGCCTATCTCTTGAGAGTGCATCTCGAGCAGAGCTCATCTGCCTACACTGCTACAGGGCCATGCTGCCCAAGTTCCTGAGTTCTAAGGGGCTGAGAAGGGGGGCTGCAATTTTGCAGCCTTACAAGGAGTACTTGAACATTTTCTCCTTCATCAGCTGCCTGCAGGCGACCCTGCTTCTGAGTGAATATGTTTATGCCGAACATGTTGGGAGCGTCCTGTTGAAGGCGCATTCCTTCCATGTTGCCATCGAATTCATCGAAGGAGCATCAAGGATATTGTCATCCTTCTATCAGCGGAAGCCGGCAGACACGGTCTTCACGTACGGGTATGGCCGATTCCCGATCCTCCTGGAATATTGCTGTGCTACCGTGATCGTCATGCTGTGCTCAACCCTTGCGATCGACGCGTTGGTGCGGTTGAAATATACGACACCTGCACGAGACAACGCCCCTTGTGATTTCGAACAGAATCACCTTCACACCACTGATCTTACTGTGCCGTCCTGCCTGTTTGCCACTTTCTTCCTTGCTATCGTCACTATGGCACACAGGGCAAAACAGTTTTCAAACCGTTACAACTATGTGTATCAAACCAACACGGACACTGGTTCCAAGTCGCTGCTCGCAGTGTTGGGAAGGAGGCGCTTGATCTTGAACTTTCTCACATCCTTGATGATTGTTGCTTCATCGTTCATGCTGAGATGGACCAAGCTGAATGCTGTGGACTCGATTGCTGGATTTTTCCTAATCCTCATGGTCATCCCAGCATTGCATCAGATTGTCACCCGCACTTGTCCCATCTTGCTTCAAAAAGCCCCAGCTGGACCGAGAGCAGCCTTCGACAAGGCCACGAGGGAGATAGCTACGTTCGAAGAAGTCGTCGAGTGCTCTAGCGAGCATTTCTGGGTGCAATCGCCCGGAGTCAGTGTGGGGACTGTCGCTGTCCGACTTCGCAGTCAGGTCGACACACAAGAAATCTTGAACCGGATTCGCAACCGATTTGCAGGGGCCGTGACAGAACTTACTGTGCAGATTGAGACGGCAGACTCGTTCGGCTCAGCCCCGCGAGTTTACACAAACAGGCCTTACGATGATACCAATCTGACAGCAAGAATTTAGGTGGACTATTTTAAAAAACAATACGATTTCAATATGTTTGTAGCTGATACGTTCGGTTCCCTTTCATCAAGAGAACCATGTTCAGGTTCAATGTCTCAATGATTTCATCTGCTCTCCTTATTCCTATCTCTAGAGCTATCTTTCGCAATTCTTCAACAGTGAACAAAGTTTTACAGTCTCGCTCAGCTGTTCTGTGAATAGCTTTCAACATCTTCTGGACCTCCTTGTTCCTGCCCATCCCGCTGGTCCTGCCGAAATCTATTTTTCCAAGATCATCTGTCAATGTATCCATCTATTTGAAGAAATGTGTTAGAGCTTCTTGAAAGCCAGGTGGTATTACTCACCAAACTTTCTCTCAATAAATTTACAACATCCATAGCGTGTTCCGCTGAAACCGTTTCTTGCAATTCAAGTTTAGCTCGTGCTTCAGCTAATCTGATCAGAGCTTCCAACTGTCTCGTCGTTATAGGCGTACTGTCCATTTGATTTTTTCTCTTGCGAAGTTCCAAGTAAAACGATTGAATGACAGACTTTGCACCTTCACTTAACCTTGGTCTGCAGTATTTTCTTGCATAGGCTATATATTTTCGAAAAATCACTGGTGGCAATGGATCCCAAACCTCACCCGGTTGAATTTGTAAACGCTGTGACAAAGATGGGGACACTTGCGAGCTGCTACTTTCCAAACCATACTTTCTTGGGTTGTTTGAGTTTTCAGTCTTTGGGCCCCGATGCATTGCCATGACATGTTCGGAGAGCATTTGATCTCTTTCCATATCAGGATTGTCCAACAAGATAAATATCACATCAAATCTTGACATGATTGCCCTACTCATTTTCAGGTTTTCGCAAACCGTTTTCGCCCGATTGTAATGTCCCCCGATTGGATTGGCAGCTGCAATAACCGCAGATCTTGCAGACAAGCTACAAACAATACCCGCTTTAGCCACAGATATACTCTGTTGCTCCATTGCTTCAAGGAGAGCTTGTTGTTCTCCTCCCATCTTGTCGAATTCATCGATACAACAAACACCTTGATCCCCTAGTACCAGAGCACCAGCCTCCAGCGAAAAGTCTCCTGATCCAGAGTCCTTGCCCACTGTCACCGTAAGTCCGGCCGTTGATGTTGTGTTGCCACATACATAAACACCTCGAGGAGCTAGCACTGAAACAGCCTGCAGCATTTGACTTTTACCAAGGCCTGGTTCACCAACTATCAGAATGTGAGGGTCGCCGCGAACCGCCAATTTGTTCTTTTCTTCGCCGTTTTTCTGGCATCCACCAAACAAAGCAAGCGCTAGGGCCATCTTCACAACCTCATGCCCATAGATACTTGGGCAAATCGAGTTCACTATCAACTTAAATGTATCCGAGTCGTTGGCGATTTCCTTCACTGCCTTCAAGTCTTTTGAAGTGAACACGAGTGTGTCACTCTGTAATCAACAATTAGAAGATATCAAACTACACAAATTTTGTGAAACCTTATCTCCTGAGGCCTTCTTAGAATTTGAAATCGAGTTTGCCTCAATATACAAAAGGAAGAGGCATTTGTTCTTTCCCCGGTGCCCTCCATCGCCATCCGTACTAACAACCTTGACGATTCCAGATATTGCTATTTCATCGCCAGGGATACATTTGTCAACCAAATCATCTGTAAGCTCACACTCTATTGTTCTTGGCATCCTGCCGTCCTCCCTGCTCTCATCTGTAACGATTTCTTGAAGTCTCACCTTTTGCCAGTCTGTAGTGATGGCAGAGTTTCGATCTGGGATCATCGACTTGTTCTTGCAGACGAAACAAGAACCCGGGCAGTCAAACTTCCCATCGCTCATTGCAACACTTTTTTCTCCTCCACATTTTGCACAAAGAAAATTCATCGACAGCAATATCGGCTTGATGGTGCTGACACGGATAACTGTTCCGCGCACGCAGACAAATTTTCCGATGCAGTTGGACTTGAGAAACTTCATCGGTGTGACTGGTTCGTAGTTTACGAATCGGACTGCGATTTTTCTCGATGGAGCAGGGTACAGATCTTGACTGTCCTCGACTCCTCGTTCACTTACAAAGAGTGCTTCAAACACTGCCAGTCCCAGCGCGGCAATCGCTTCTTGCGGCCGTTCATTAATGGCCCAAGACAAACCTTCGACAGGGCATTGGAGCAGCTCGTTATATTCAAATGAAACCGAGGTCAGGTTGTCGGGATCAATCTACATGTATCCGTCAAAAGATCGGAACATGTGCCGAACCAGCAAAGATCTTGTGCACCTGCTTTAAGATTCTTCTTCCAGGGCCGCGGAACCATCTAGACAGACCTTGTATAATCGGAACTAGGTGATGGTCCTGCGCAGATGATTAAAAGCTGAGCTTCCATGCATCTGAGTCAAACCCTGGAGTAGCTCTCTTGCGGAAGATACAAATCCCATCCTCGGGGCGCTGTCATGCTCTGGATGAAATAATACAGTTATCTTCAGAGACAGCAACTCGAACGACCAAACAGAAAGATCTATATTGTGCTTTGAGCTACATCTACGAATGTACTGAAGTTTCAATGGTTGGTACGATAACCAAGCAACATCATCAGATTTGCTGCACAGAAGAAAGAACGCAGTGTTGAATCTTTCTCGTGAGGTTGATATCCATATGCAGACACTTCACTGTCATTGAAATTCTTTCCTTTTTCAACCTAGGTATCCCTTCCCTCGACCTCACTCCCTCCCTCCCTCCATTTCCCAGTCTGGGGCTCCCTCCATTCCGCACAAGCCATTTGGCGGGAAATAGCCTGGTTTGTGGCCTGCCAGGCTCGAAGCCTTGAAGCCGGCCCGGCGGGCTTCGGAAACTTGAAACCTGGCCTGATGGCATAGACGGCGGCCGGGAGCCCGGCGACCCGAGAGTCCGAGTCCGAGCCGCCGCCGCTGGCCCGGCGACGCCGGGACGCGCGCCGCGCTCAGCTGCCAACGGGACTCATGATCATGCATAGGCTATCCGGGCCGAGGCGGATCCGATCAGTGCCAGTGATCGGATCATACTATGATCGGATAGCGGTGCCGGCGGGGCGTCCGACTCACAGTCAGTCGCCGAGTCACTGTCCGACGGTACCGTACAGTCAGTGTGACGCGGCCGCACAGCGGCTGAGTCGGTCACTAGTACCACTGAGCCTCGGAGCCCCGCTCCGGCTGAGTACGGTAGTGCCTAACAAAGTAAGAGTGTCGGAAATAGTCTCAGTCCTTGATTAAAAATTTAATGAAAATACAAGAAAGACGAATGAATGAATAAACATATGTACATCTCTAATTATCCTGTGGCTTCACCAATCCAATCCATTTCACCAATTGTGACATTCCAGTCAAACAGTTCTCACGCTGCACAAACCCGTGGGATTGAAGCTTCCGTGCCGATGGCCGCAAGTCAGGGTCTCGTTCCATGCACTTGTCAACAAAATCGACAAGCTTGGAGTTCTCGGAGATCCTTGCAATCTTTTCTGCGGGAGTAGGTCCCGATATAACGAGGTCCAGAAGATCCCAGAACTGCAGATCTTTGCTCTTGCGCAAAATCGCACCATTGTCTTCTACTTCGATGGTGTACGGATAATGCGACATCGCACACTCTGCGATCACAAGACCAACACTCCAAATGTCAGATTCCATTGAGTAGGATTCACCCGTCATCCGCTCTGGAGACATGTAGGTCACAGTCCCAACCCATTCAGACAAGGAACTTGTGTTCTCGACAGTTGCACTGACGCCAAGGTCTCCAAGCTTGACGCAACCATCGCGTGACAAAAGCACGTTACCTGGCTTGATATCACGATGAATGACTCTTAATTCATCATGCAGGTAGCCAATCGCTTGCAACATGCACTTGCCGACGTGGGCCAAGGCCAACTCAGGGATCCTCCTTCCATTCGCCGCCTTGAGCAAGTCCAACAGGGAGCCAGCATCCATGTACTCCATGAGCAGGTGAAAACAATTATCAACGTAACGAACTGCATGGCACTTCACGATCATCGGGTGCGCGATTCGATAGTTGACTTTGGCCTCGTGAGCAATCAATTTCATGCGATCCTCACCGCAATCAGTTGGAATTTCCTTCAAAGCAAGCACAGATCCTTTGCTTTGCAATTTGTTCACACATTTCCATACTTCTCCGCCACATCCACGACCAATTGGTTGAACCTTTACAATATCATCAAAGTTCGCGTTGTTATCAAACCTTCGGTTCCAGTCTGTTGCATTGTGGGAGATGATCGAATGCGAAAATGCAGACCCATGCAAGTTCTGATTATCACGTAACCTCATCTTTTGATCAAAATTGCGAAGCTCCAAGACATCACATGAGTCATGCATCCCAGTTGAAGCCTCGGAAAGCGCATCGTCGTCGAATTTAGGTGCATTCTTGGCAGATCCTGACGGCGAAGAGTACTGCAAACCGTTCCCGTCGACAACAATGTCATCGTCCTCATACCGATGCCTAAAAGCCCTGTAAAAATGTGTAAGAGATCTATGTATTGCAAACATGCAACAGAATCACCTTTTCCTCTGTCCAGAACAGATGTCGTTGAGATCCAGTTTGACGGGGTTGGGCTTTCTTGCGCACGTGATCCAGCGAAATCCAAAAAACTCACGCGACACCATTTCTTCAAACATGATGTTGCTGGTTTAATACGCAAGGATTTCTTGCCTGGATGCACCCAAAAGACCCGTGCTTCACGTGCTTAAACAGGTAGGAACGCAAACTGCAAACTGAGGAGGCCTTGCTGTAACGCTGAATACGGCACTGACCAGGGAGAGAACAACAAGGCAAGACTAAAAGGTCGGATTCGAGAGCGTCGATACTTCAGGGACAGGCTGCTGGTCCCCTTTCCCCTCTTTCCAGGTTCCTCTGCTGCGCACGCTTGCTTGTGTCGTTCCCTGCTTCCGTGCAAATCTTGCCTCAACCTGGGACACCTCAGTCGACGACAGCTTCAGTACGGCTACGATTCAACGAAGATCTTTTGAAATAGCCCACCTAATACCCATCAATATACCATCCTGAGACTGAAACATTATAGTAATATATTACTCAATATAATGATGTCATTTTGTATATTCTAAATTTTGTACCTCAACCTGGACTCTCGCTCTCTGCAGGAAATCCCTGCGGAATTTTGGTGGTCATGCTCTCGTCCGGCGTCGACGACGTTAACTAAAGTAAGCTATACGACTGTCTATTAAGACCTGCAGTCCCGAAATGTTCTGGATAGTCGACCATTTGTACCAGAAATAGTCGATAATTTGCTAAGTTACCTGATTATTTGCGTATTTGAGGTTAACTACACAGCTCAGTGTGGTCTGATCGTTTCGTTTGTCAGGCTGTCTTAAAAACTTTGTAGAGTGTAACGTTGTTTTAAAAGATCCTTTCGCTATACAAGTGTTTTCCGTCCATCTGGCAGTCTTCCCGAAACGCTGTGGTTTCTACTCTTGCTTTACAACACATTTGACTAAAAGGTGTAACGCCCCGTCCCCCGTGCCGTACCCACCCATGGAGAGCCCCTTCAATCACCCGAGACATGAATTGCCTCATCGCGGACCCTGTATGTCCAACCATCATACGAATAGATTGGATCTCGATATAATAAATATCTCCTCTTGGCACAAGGCCATTTGCTACCGCTCACCAGTTCAACATTCCACCGGTGCAAGGCAGGATGAACTTCCTTCATGTACCCTGGTGAGAAAATTCCTTTGATCTGGTACAAATGTCACCACCCCTACCTTATATTGGAGGACCCCACCCTCCCCGAAAAGTTTCCAAATTGTCAACATTAATACCCCCCTCCCCCCACCTTCAAATCACTAATCTACCCACCCACATATAAGAGTCTCAATCACAGTACCGGGGATATCCTCCCACTATACCGCTTCACAGCACCCCGTACCCGTCTACACTACTGTGTCTATTCCTCCTAAACACTGGGGTGGTCACCAACGTACGTTGATATCCTTCCACCGGTCCCTTTCGGGTTGTTTGATCTCGATTCCCGGGGAACCAGCTGCTGGGGTGGTGAACTCACCAGTACCCCATGGTTTCATACTTTGTCTGCTGTGAATATGGTGGGTGGGTCAAAAAGATTTGATAACTTCGAGCACCTGAGGGTCCCCTGTACCCCACCCCATTTTGCCGTTCGGTACAAATCTTGGTAGAATATTGGTAACCTGTCGGTCGGTACAAATTATGGTTCAAT
Source organism: Guillardia theta CCMP2712 (assembly GCF_000315625.1). Lineage (NCBI taxonomy): Eukaryota > Cryptophyceae > Pyrenomonadales > Geminigeraceae > Guillardia > Guillardia theta. The sequence continues at coordinate 539,750 of NW_005434672.1, forward strand.
CACTACCCCGCCCCCCCCTCCACCCCCTTTCAAGTCACCCCCATCCTACCACCCCTCATGAAGTGGGTGAAAGTTGCATCGACCATGGGTAGTCCCATGGTGACCTCAGTTGTCAACCCCCACCCCCATGGTGCCTGTGCGAAGAACGATCATTACAACCCTATAGGGTCTACCTCACCAAAATCATACTTGAATCATTATGCTGATATCATCAAGGTAGATTTCTCATCGCTGAGGAGTGCCTTGTGACTACACCCCTTGACTTGGACCCTAGAGTGATAGAATCTTCTCTCGTCACCAGCATGGAAGTGAACAGAACGGAAAGTGGTCGGTGCGGAACGGTTACAAAACAGTTACCGTTATCTGGCATCGGATCATGAAAGGGTGGGCCGGGGCCCGGTCGTCGGCCGCCCGGCAACAATCCGGCCCAGTCCTGTAACCGGCCGTAACGATCTTTGTGCCAGAATTAGAGACCGCGGCGATGGCGGGAATGGAGGGGGGGGAAGGGTGCGTCTTCCGCTATGAAGGGCACGAAGACGACCAGCCTCTGTTATGGCGAGATCCTCTCAATGATCTCGTCGGTGCTCTCAACGAGGTGAGTCACGGGCCTCCTCTTTACTTGCTGCACTCTGACGCCACGATGCGTCGTGACTTCGCGCGACGAGTGCGTTGCGCCCCTGAAGTTCTCGCAGTTGATGGTCAAGAGGAAGAAGAAACTCGGCCCGGTGCTGAGCCAGGTGATACTTGGATGCCTGGGATGTCTCCTCGGACGGAAATCATTGAGCGACAGGCTGCCAACATGGAGGACATCCCCCTGGACGACGAAGAGGATTACCGGCCGAGATCTGTGCGCTCGCGCCGCCCGCGCTCAACGGGTCTGGAATTGAAGACTTGTGTGCTATGCTCATGAGTCTGATGACTTGGCAAAACAGGAAGAGACCGGCCGTCCTCAATCGGAGTGAGATCCATCACCCCCGAGGGCCGCGCCTCCAGGGGATCGACAAGCCCGAGACGGGTTTCATCTCGCACGAAGCTGGGTGAGCGTCTGCCGTCAGGGCCTCGTCCTCCTGATTCATCTCGTCTGTCCCCAGGTGCGGGTGGGCCCTCCTATCAAGACCGGCCCAGGAGCGACAGGCCGTACCTTGCTGGATCCAATGCGCTGGGAGGGTCTCGACCAGGTTTGAAGGTTCTGGAGCGTTCCTCTGCAGCTGAGCTGCTTGCTGCAAGTAGATGATGATGATGACATCGAAGACTGGGAAGACATCGACTCTGACGATGAAGAGACCCCCATGGTACGCCAGTTCTGACGGCGAGGATCAGGATGACCTCGGGTTGAGCAGGACGAGGAATGGGAGGCTCCTCCTGCTCTTGGCGAGGATGGCGATGAGTATGCCCCCCAGGAGCCACAAGGAGCCATTCTTCGCTCACAGGTGTGGAGGCATGGAGTGCACCTGTTGGATATTGACATCTCTACAGCCGAAAGAAGACGCTAAGATGGCAAGGAGGGAGCAAAGGAAAAAACTAAAGCAGGAACTGATAGAAAAAGAGAAAGAGCTTCAAGAAGTTCGATCTAGGATCTCTGCTGACGAGGTTTTGCTGCGCCTGAGGAAGCAGCAGAGCAGCGAGCTTGGCTCCTCCATGTCGGAATGCCATGAAGGAGAAGAGCAAGCAAACACCTGGATCAAAGCACTCGAGGAAGTGTTTCACAAAAGAACAGCAAAGGTGAACAATCTCCTCGATGATATCGTGCCCTCACTCTCTGTCTGTCTTATAGCTGCAAGAGCATGATGGAAAGATTTCCCTTACGAAAAATCACATTGAACAGTGCGAGCACATGCTCTCAGACCTTGACCTGGAGAGACGCGCTGCCGTCTCAAAGTACATCTCGGATGAGCAGACTTTCAGCAATACGGTCAAGGTGGAAAACAAAACGAGCGATATCTGGCGAGCTCTTGAGGAAGAGATTCGTACTTCACACAAGAAGGTCCTTCCAAACTGTATCCTCGTGTTTTTTCGTGACTCGCTTCTTCCCCGCCCAGTCGGAGGAATCTGTAAGCAAGCGACAGCGAGAGCATCTGAGGCTTAGCAAACACTTGCAAGATCTCGTTGTTGGTGAGGTAGAAGTTACAAAACGTGTGTCCACCATGGAGAAGGTCGCTTCATGATTTCAACCGATGGTTCTCGTGAGACACAATATTGCAGACTTTGAAAGAAGTGCAAGACGAGGGGAAGGATCTCAATAAGTACTGGAAGCGCATCTCCATCGATCAAGAGATGCTTGTGGGAGGGGCGGTAGCCCAGGTGGATGCAGAAGAAAGGGCGAGAAGGTCTGGAGGATGGTGGTATGGAGGAATAAGGATGTGACTATTTCTGCCAGTCATCTTGTGGGTCATGGGGAGAGAATCCGATCAAAGCTCGAGATTGCCAACGGCAACCTGAACGCGCAGAAATCGGTCATTGAAGATCAGAACAACATGGACGAGGTGTGGGCGAGGACGAGGGTGAAGAGCGAAGGGGGTTGTGAACCTAGTGGCTGTTACAGGAGCTCAAGGAGAAGACAGACGAGGTTGAGTCGAAGATCCGGACGATACAGATCGAGATCGACGAGCTGGAGGAGGCAAAGGCTTCGCTTGAGCGGCAACGCGACGAAGTGCATCAAGTCTGTCAAGACAAGGTCTTCCCCCTTGCCCCCCGTGTTCCCTTTCTTCTTCAATCATTTCCGGGGCTGTCCATGCGATTTTCTACCGGTGAAACTTGTCGCAGGTTGACAATCTGAACTCCAGCCTGAGAGCCATCGAGACATCAGCAAATGCTGTGGCGACCGAGCAGGTTCGCGAGAGGAGGAGTCAAAGGACGCTTGCACGGGAAGTGCTGATCCCGCCGTAGGTCATCGCTCAGAGAACTCTGGCGAGCAGCGAGGAAGCTCTTGAGACGTTGGAGGAGAGCGAAGCGCGAGCTCGCCTCGAGGAGGACATTGAAGCCCTCAGACAATCACTGCACTCCATCGAGTCTAGGTAAGCTCATCACATGCAACTGCTCAATCCCCACACCTCTCAAACCTTCTCCCGCTGTACTCACCTCCTCCTCATTTTCACTTGTTCTCTCAGGCTGCACGAGGTGCAAAAAGAACGAGCAGCAGTGAGAGACACACGAGGGAAGACTCAGCGGGAAGCGATGAACGAAGCTGCTCGTCTCAACTCCAAGGTCTCCTCTGCTGCCGCCTTGCGCCAATGCCCCATTTGACGATGGCCATGCTCTTTGTGTGCTCCTGCAGGTCAAGGAGATCGATGAGAAGGTTGAGGTCCTCCTAGCTAAGAGGGTGAAGCTCGAAGGCGAACAGAGACAGTTGGACGGGCAGCGGGTGGTCGTCCATGCACGTGTGAAGCAGGTGCCCACCAGCTGGAATGAGAGCGATGCTGATGTGTCTGGCTGCAGTCGAAGAAGTCTGTCACCCCCCTCGAGCAAGAGCGCAAACTTTATGAGGCCGAGCTGGAGTGGGTGAGGGAGTTCGAGGAGCACTCCTTCATGCGCCTACAGGTGAGGCAGCGAGTCGGCGATCCCGCTGATGATGACTTGGCTGCCGTGTAGGAGAAGCACGAGGAGAAGCTCCAGCTGGAGGAAGAGCTGGCGGAGCTGAAGAAGAAAGGGTCGCAGCAGCTCAACGAGCAGAGCGAGGATGAGAGCATCGTGCAGGATGGGCTGAAGGCTGTCATCGAGCTCAAGGACAAGGTCTTGCTAACTCTCTCAGCGTCTCCCCAGCTGACTCCTATGCATGACAGATCGTCCTCCATAAGCAGCACGTGGAGAAGAAGCTCAGGGATGTGCAAGAGAAGCTGGCGAGCAGTGAAGCCGAGGTTGCGAGCCTAGCTGCCACCATGCAGGCGCTGGACGGCAAGATCTTGGAAGCAGACGACGCGGCATCAGAGTTTGAGGAGAAGTCTGTCACTCTCAAGGCTGACTGGGAGGTTCGAAGGACTGGCTCCTTTTAATCGAACTGATGAGATGGCGCAGACAAAAGATCTTGACTGGAGGAGCAGACGCAAAGAGTGCCAGGCTAAGTTGAAGAAGGAGGAGAGAGCTCTTTCTGCTCTCATGGAAAGCCGCCAAGTCCTCCAGGAAGAGCTCGATGAAGTGATCCAGCAGCTCTCCGACCAGGTCCCCAACAGCCTCGTGCTCTACTTGTCTCCCTCGTGATATCAGTCGCAGAGGCACGCCGCCAGCAACGCCCGGGAGCAACAGGGAGTCCTGAGAGCAGAGAAGTCAGAGTTTGACAAGCTGATCGCTGGCATGGAGGTGAACTCACTGACTCTAGCACTCTTGCCCTCTCCTCTCGCTCCCTTCACTTTTCTTGTCTTGCTTCCTCGCCGACCTGCCTGCAAACCACGAGCTTGGCATTTTTTCCTCTATCGTGAACATTCGGGTGACATAAAGTTGTCTCTACAGGCTTCCATCAACAAGAACTGCGACAGGGAGGACGTTCTTGTCCGGCAGATCAAGGCTCTCCGCAAGTCCATCGTCCAGTCGCGCGTCGGCAACAGGTGCTGTCACCATGCTCCTCTGCTTCGTTGAGCCATGTTTGCACAGATATCGAGAGAAGATTGGGGAGACTCGGCACTGATCTCGAACGCGCGCCACATCAAATCAAGCACAGCAAGAGAGATAGTGATGGATGGATGGATGGATGGATGGATGGATGGATAGGAGTGAGATGCCTGACGTTGCTGATGTTCTATGTTTCATTTTTGTCAAGGCGCATGTATGAAGTCATGTCACCAAGTCTTTATCTCAAACGAGCCTAAACCCTACATCTGCACTAGCAACAGGTTGCCATTGATCTGCAGCCTCGCCGGCTCGTCTTTGGCCTCCAACTGAGGCTTCCTGGAATGGATCATCCCTCTGGTCTGGCTCAGCTGCACCCGCAGATATCGCAATGGGGGTATGAACGTCTTGTCCAAGTGCAGGCAGCCCGGCAGGACCCCGATGACACCCTGCCGCTCGATCCTCGCGATCATCCTGGACATGCGCTGGTCCACCTCCTCCAGCAGCTCCTGGTGCAGGAGAGCTTTGCTCGTCAGGAGGAGGATCTCGAACTCGATCTTGGAGTAATCGACCTCAGCGGGCTCGGGGCTGCCCGTTCCCTTGCACGCGAGCATCGTCTTGATCAGGCACTCCAGGAAGCTTCGGCTGTCCCTTATCTTCCTCGCCACCAGACTTTCAATCAGCTTCTTGACGAGCAGGCAGGAAACCCTCGGCCCATCCTTGAGCCTCGTCTGCTCTGAGAAATCCAAGCGCGCCCTGCGCATCGGGAGCTCGTCGTCCGAGCCCTCGTCCGCGGCGACCTCTTGGTAGGTGTCTTCTCGGTAGGGATGGTACCGGTACTTCCGTATCGAGCATGTGTGGCTAAACTGAACCTCCTTGCCGTCAAGCTTCCTCTTCCGTCCTGGTGAAGCTGCTGAGACTGCCTTGTGGTTGTCAATCATCCCTGGACTCTCACTGCATCTGAGAGCGATCGTGTCGTGTGCAAGGAAAGAATGGTTCCAGATCTTAGAAGCACACATGTTCACTGCTTTATCGACTCGTGAGGAAAAGAGAGACGCACGCAAGAGAGAGGATGTTCGATATCGAGAGGAACCTGATCTGTGAACGAAGGAGAGAAATTAAATGGAGAGACAGGAAGGATGAACAAAGAGTGAGAAAACGCGGGAAGAGAGGGATATATATCAACACAAGATTGCTAGGTTTATGTACAGGCAGGAGGGATGGACTAGTCGAGGTCTGACCGGTGCTGATTCCAGGTCAGGAAGGGGTGGGGGGAGAGGAGGGGGTGCTGCATGAAGAAGTTTGATGACTCAACACGAAAGACATAGGTATAGGCAGAAGGGGGAGCGGGGAGGGAAGGGAGGGGGTGGGGTGGGGGTGGGGTAGGCGGATGTGAGGATGGAAGGAGATAGGAGCAGGAGTAGGCGGAAGAGATGAGAAAAACTCAGGGGGGTAAAGTAGTGGTAGGGGTAGTAAAGGAGGGGGTTATGATTGTATGATTTTATGGGAGTATAAGGGGTAGGGGATTTAAGACTGAAGAAGGAATAGCAGGGGGTGGGGTGACTCCTTTCTGTGTGATTTCTGGTAGGCAACAGCACCCTGTCACGTTTCAGCTGAAGATCCGAGGAGGGTGGGGTACTTACAATAGGTTTAGAGGGGTCCGTCAAGATTTGTGAGGGTGGGGTGGACTTGGGGGTCGAAAAGTAATAGATTTTTTACGTGGGAGACTGGGAACATAACCGGTTGAATCTAGGGGTAGGGGTGAAAATACGAGGGGTAATGCTCTTTTATGAGGGGTAGGGGGTATATGCTGGATGTGATTGTGTCAGGGTAGGTACCATGATCAGGGGTACTTCGACACTCGGGCCGCTCTTTTACTGTATATTTGCTGGGTGGTGAACAAGTGTACGCAAGTAAATCAATGTGACTAAGTTGAAGGAGGGGTCATGAGCGAAAAATTGGGGTACGTGGTGTTAAAAGGGTTAAGAATGAGGGTGGGGTGGTGGCTACGGTTGATGGAGTGTTTGATATTATTGCAACGTTCCAGCGGCTGACCGCAAGAGAGCCTACGGGACCACCCACCCTCCACTTTCACCGGATGACCGTGGTATACCAAGGGGTGGTCAGACACCGGGAAGGCAAATTGAACGGAGGAACTTCCGAAGTCAAGGCAGCGTAACGCGAGCGAGTCGATTCTCGTCAGCCGCTCTCAAGTCAGCCGACGGCCTCCCACTTGACTCTGACCTTAGTAACAGATAAGCCTCTTGACTCGGTGATGCCGGGCACGTTCGGAGTGCCGCTCAGCGGCTGACTCAGTGAATTCTTTGACTCAAACGTTTAGCGGGCCCGGTTGAGTAAAGGCCGTAGTGTTCGTAGTGTTTCCTCTTTACTCAAAGTGAAGTTAAAATCAGTACGAGGACAATCAGGAGAGTCGAGGAGTGTTTAGTATGACTCAGTGATCCGATCCGATCCGACCGGGCCGCGGCCCGCCGCCACTGGCCCGGGTGTGCAGCTGGCAGCGCGGCGTCCGATCACGGATCGGGCGTCCGACCGGGGGCAGATAGTGCGGCTGGCGATGATGCCAGACAAAGGCTCCGTGAACTTGCCAGTTGCCAAGTTGTTTGGCAGGCCGCGGCTCGCCGCCACCGTGCCCCCCGCCGGGCGCCGGGCCGGGCTCAGCGGCCAGCCTCAGTGAGTACTAGTCACGGTCACCGGGCCGGGTGCCCGGCCCGGCCGGCGAAGGCAAAACTTTCTAGAAGATCAGAAGATCAAAAGTTCCAAATGAACCTCAAAAGTTCAGAGAACAGGATGACTCATCCAGGAGGACACCGGTTCATCGGTTAACCCCTACCCTCTTACACGAGTCACTCTGGTGCATGACCCCCATCAGATTGAAATGGATTGACTTGGTGCTCTAAGATAAGAGATTTCTCTCTGATAAAAGATTAAAATCGCACCTAGATAGTTCCCTACTCATTCTGCAGGCTGTTATTATGTACCCCTACCCCTCAATTTGGTTCAGCTCGCTACACAACCCCTATTTTCAGTACCCCACCTCCTTGAAATCCTTGTACACACAAAAGCAGCCTCATCATCCTTTCCCCGTTCCCTTCGATCCTTGCCCTCCTGTATCTCCCCTTCCTCTCTCCCTCCTCTACCTGCTTCTCCTCCTGCCTGTCTCCGTCCTCGTCCTCCCTCCTCCCTCCTCCCGATCCCAAGATCATCCACAGCTTCCTCCTCCTCCCTGGTGTCCCGATCCACCGCCGCTTGCTCCCCTTTCTCTCCTCACCTCGCAAGATCTGGTGAAGTTACCTCCTGCGGGCGACAGAGAGGCGTTTCAATCCTGAACAATGCTTCGTCGTGGGCACCGAGGAGAAGTTGACATGGAGGGCGGGGCCGCGAAGCCATTCCACGATGACGAGGGGGGTGGCCTTGACATGAACGCGCCGACAAGTTTTGGAATGCCGAGCATGTCCAGTGGAATTCAGGTTGCACTGATGAACATTCTCATTCTCATCTCTTCCTCCCCTCCCCTTCTGCACCTTCGCATTTCAACCAGTGCGAGCCTTACTTGCCCTCACACTTTCTCCTGCATCCCTTGCCGCTGACTTCAACTCTCTTCAGTCTCTCAACGAACCTGACCCAGCCACGTTCGAGTCGCTCAAGCAGGTCATCTTGGTCGCAGGGGCGGCTGGCTCCTTGCTCGTGCTCTTCATCGCAGGGTTCACCATATCCTTCGTCTTCCTCGTGTGCATGGCATCCTTGTGGTACGCAGCCGACATGACAAGGCAAGGCCTGCTCGCGTACTGCAAGACGCTTGCTGACTCTTCTCTCCTGTAGTTGGATCCTCTCCTCCCCGTCAGGCACGCGGGACATGAAGGTCGTGGCAGACGCCATTCGGGAGGGAGCAGAAGGTTTTCTATCCACTCAGTACGGGACCGTAGGTAGGTGGTCGCTGGTGGTTGCAGGAGCTCTTTTCTTCATCTACCTCATCCGGCCTGTCGGGGAGGGCGCGCACGTCAGCAGCTTCAGCCTTGCGCTGCTCACCGTCCTCGGGTTCCTCCTTGGGGCTGCCTGCTCGGGCCTTGCTGGGTGGGTCGGGGTCTGGATCTCGGTTCGGTGCAACCTGCGGGTGGCAGGAGCGGCGGCGAACAACCAGGCGGGGCTCGCGCTGAAGCTTGCCTTCTGCGGAGGAGCCGTCTCTTCCATCATCTCTGCCGCCATGTGCATCCTTGGGATCTCGCTGCTCTACTCTCTCCTGTACGCGAGCTTCGTGCTGGGTGGAGGTATGAAGGTTCACGTAATCCCCCTCCTGCTCGTCGGGTACGGCTTCGGCGCCTCCTTCGTCGCGCTGTTCATGCAGCTGGGGGGAGGCATCTACACGAAGGCTGCGGATGTAGGGGCCGATATGTGCGGCAAGGTGAGTGTGAGGGGAGACAAGGTGGCAGGCAGGAGGGGGGAGAAGGGAGGAGGGAAGAGAAAGATCATTCAAGGAGGAAAGAGCAATGAAGAAGACAAGGGTCAGGGGAAGGATGAGGCAGAGGGAGCAGGGAGCAGGGAGAATGGCAAGATGTTGACCATCGTTCCTCCTGTAGATCGAGAGCAATATTCCCGAGGACGATCATCGGAACCCTGCAGTCATCGCGGACCTCGTGGGCGACAACGTGGGCGACTGCGCGGGGAGCATGGCGGACGTGTTCGAGTCCATCGCAGCAGAGATCATAGGGACCATGATTCATGCGGGAGTGATCATGAAGCATGTCGGAGCTGCTGATATGGAGGTAAGGACCCTCCTCCTCCTCCTCCTCCCCCCCCCTCCCCCCTCCACCCCCCACGCTCTTCTCCTCCTCCTCCTCCTCATCCTCATCCTCTCCCTCTCTCCCTGGCCCCTCCTCCTCACCGTGTCTCTCTCCCTCTCTCCCTCTCTCCTCCTCCTCCATCAGCTGCTGTGCCATGTCGACTTTCTCCCCTGCTCCACCTGCCTGTTCCTCTCCTCTTCTGCTCTTCGACCCGCTATCATTCTGTCATCGTGGCCCTCCCTGCCAGCCACCTCCAGCATGTCTGAGTACTGACGAGGAGGGCAGGGCTACATGTTCTTCCCCTTGGTCGTGCATGCCTTTGACCTGATCGTCTCCACCATCGGCATTGTCATTGTCAGGACAGCAGAGGAGAGAGAATGTCAACAACTTTTCGCTGCTGCGCCTTCCCCTCACGCTATCTCAGGTGACCAGCCGCTACAAGTCATGCGACGAGCATACGTCGTGAGTGCAGGTACACGCGCGAGCTGTTGAGAGGAGGGAAGGAAGGAAGCGTCATGGGGAGGTGGAGGGATGCAGAGAGCAGGAGGGAGGAGCAGGAGGCGTTCTAAGCTGGACATGGCAGCGCTTGCCCTCGGCAGCTATTTCTTCATCACCTGGAGCATGTTGTCGACAAGTGCAGCCCCCTGGGCATGGTGGAAGGTAAAACCAGGAGGCGGACGGGAAAGGGGAGAGGGAAGGGGAGGGGTTGGGGCTCAGTGGCAAAGGAAAGGACTGTAAAGACACGGACGCAGACATGACAAAGGGGGGAGGGAGGCAGGCAGGGTGACTGTTCCTTCAGTTCTTTCTTTGTGGTCTGCTGGGGATTTTCTCAGCCTACGCGCTTATCTTTATCACCCAATACTACACGGACTATGAAAACCCTCCCGTGAAGGGCATCGCCAGGGCGAGCACGACGGGACATGGTGAGTCCTCCACCACCCTCGACCCGTCCTCCCTCCTCTTGCCCTCCGATGCCTGTCCCATCTCATGTCCAGCGCTCCTGCTCTTCCTCCGCTTCCTATCCTTTCCAGTCAAGTCCAATTCATTCTCATTTGCGCTCCTCTTTTCTTGTTAGTCCTGCCTTTCTCCTCCTCCTCTCTTACAGTTCTCCTCCGTATCTCCGTCTCTCCTCCTTCTCACCCGCTCCTTCCTGTCTCCAGGCACCAACATCATCGCCGGTCTTGCGGTCGGCTACGAGAGCACAGCAGGACCAGCCGTCGTCATCGCCCTCACCCTCCTCCTCTCCTTCCACCTCGGCGAGTCCTCGGGCCTCGGCTCCGGCTCCGGTCTCTTCGGCACCGCAGCCGCGACCATGGGCATGCTCGGCACTGCCGTCTTCATCCTTGCCATGAACAACTTTGGGCCCATCGCCGACAATGCGGGAGGAATCGTCGAGATGTCCGAGCAGCCTGAGAACGTCAGGATGGTGACTGACAAGCTTGACGCGGTGCCGTCCTGACCTCTCCCTCCGTCCATACTTCCCTCCCTCCCTCCCTCCCTCCCTCCCTCCCTCCCTCCCTCCCTCCCTCCCTCCCTCTTCCTTTCTCTCGCTTACTTGCTCCTGGTCGTGATGTTGTTCCTTACAGGTCGGCAATGTCACTAAAGCTGCCACTAAAGGGTATGCAGTGGGAGGTTCAGCCCTTGCAACTTTCATCCTCTTCCGCGCGTACCTGGATGAGGTCTCCTCCTCCTCCTCCTCCTCCTCCTCCTCCTCCTCCTCCTCCTCCTCCTCCTTACTTTCTCCCGAAGGTGTCTGAATTTTCGGGTCACGACTTCGAAGTTGTCAACATTGCCAAGGTCAGACTTGTCGTCCCTCTCGCTGCTCACAGCGCGACAGGTGGAGGTTCTCGTCGGGGGCCTGCTGGGCATCGCCATGATCTTCCTGTTTGTTGGCTGGGCCATCGACGCCGTCGGCAAGACTGCGCAGGAAGTTGTGAGGGAGGTCAGGAGGCAGTTCGAGATCTACCCAGGTGACTCCACCTTCCCCCTCCTCTCTCCTCCTCTGTCCACCTCGCTCCTCCTCCTTCCTTTCCTCTGTCCTTCTCTCTCCTCTCTTGTCAACAACCAGTCTCCTACTACCTCTTCCGCCTTTGATCTCGTCTTCCTCTCCCTCCTTCCCTCTCTTCCTCCCTCTCACATCATCACATCGCCCTGTCTTCCCCTTCATCGCTCCCCTCTCCTCCTCTCCTCTCTCCTCCTCTCACTCCCGCGCAGGCATCCTCGAGGGTTCGCAGAAACCCGAGTACAACACCTGCGTCGCCATTGTCACCCGGGCAGCGCTCAAGGAGATGACGAGACCAGCCCTGCTTGCGCTGGGAACTCCCGTGTTCATCGGCTTCCTGTTCAAGTTCATCGGCTCCTACCGGTACCCTCCTCTTGCCTCCTAGATCAAACTGATCCTCTCCTCTTCCTTCCTCTCCCTCCCTCCCTCCCCTCCCTTCTCTCTCCTCTTCCTCCTCTCCCTCTGTTTCCTCCGCTCTTCTTCCATCTTGGCCGACTCATCACGTAAGAGGAGAGCCCAATCTCGCGCCTGAAGTTCTCGCCTGCTTCATGATGTTCGGGTCTCTTACTGGCCTCCTCGTCGCCGTCCTCCTCGACAACGCGGTCTAGTCACGTGACAGCGTTTCTCCTTCCTCACCTTCTCTTCCTTGTCGCAGGGAGGAGCATGGGACAATGCTAAGAAGTACATCGAGACTGGCATGCACGGAGGAAAGGGAAGCGACGCACACAAGGCGGCTGTCACGGTGATGCTTGTCACATGCTCCTCCTTACCTTCTCTCTCCTTTCCTTCCCTTCCCCCTTGTCCTTCCTCTTCCCCTCCCTTCGTCCTCATCCTTCACCTCTTTCCTTTACTCCGTCCTCTTCTATCTCCTCTTCGTCCTCTTCATCGTCCAGCCTCCTGCCACCCTTCGCTAACCGGCACCTGCTCCAGGGAGACACTGTTGGTGATCCATGTAAGGACACAGCTGGGCCAGCCTTGCACGTAATCATCACCACCATGTCCACCACCATCATCGTCTTGGGTCCTCTCTTCCTGGATCGTGCTTCTGCCTTGCGCCATTAAACTAGTTTTCTTCTTCCCTCCCCCCCCCCTCCTCCTCCCCCCTCCTCCCCCCCCCACTCCTCCTTCCCCTTCCCCCTTCTCGTTTCCCTTCCCCCTTCTCGTTTTCCCTTCCCCCTCCCCTTCTCCTTCTCGACATCTCCCCCTCCTCCTTCCGCGCCAATTTTTCCTGTTGCTCAAGAACACGAGGTTTGGGACGCGGTTGCAAGGCAGCTATCATTCATTGCTTCCTTCTACTGGTACATCTCTGCCGCCTCCCACCATAACACAGTCACATGTATCTCACACCACCTGATTGAACTGCGTCCCAAGCATAACCTGCACATCATTAATACCCTTCTCCTGCTGTCTCCTCTCGTTTCGTCTCATCCCCTCCTTTTCTCTCCTCTCCTTCTCTCTCTCCCTCTATCTGTCTATCTCTCTCCCTCTCTCTGTCTGCCCCTCCCCACATCTCCAACCCGCTCTTCCTCTCTCCTCCTCCTCCTCCCCCCCTCCCCCCGCTCCTCCTCCTCCTTGTTCGCCTTCAGGCTGCTCTCACCGAGTCGGTGGGGTCAGCCTTGCTGTGGCTCATCTGCCATGCGTTCGATCTCCGGCTCCCGAAGACGTTGAAGGGAGCTGCCAGCACGAATACGTCAGGTCAACATGAAGACTCCGTCCTCTCACCTCCTAGGCCGATGTCGAGCTTTGTCAGCTGAGCCAGCTGCAGGCCGAGCTCAGAGGTCGCACAAGGAGCAAGAAGTGCTAAGGAGAGACTCAGGCGAGCCTCATCACCTGGGTGGTCTTCTGATCCACATGACAGGCATAGCTGGTCTGCAGTTTCATCCTTCAGCTTCATCCTTGAGGAGCAATCAGAAGCACCTGCGCCAGGCTCTCTCGCTGTTGAGTCTTGTCTTCTGGCAGAAACTTGCTCCACATCTGCCGTCAAAGCGTCAAAACTGACCTGGCAGTCAGTGCGATGGTTCAAAGCTTGTGGAGTCGATGCGGCAGCAATCGTCGCCAACCGCCCTCCCCTTCTCACTCCTTCTCCTTCCCTTCCTCTCTCTATAACACTGTTGCAGCACATACCCATCATCACCACGTTCTTCCCTCTCCATCCTCTTGTTCCCACATACCCATCATCACCACGTTCTTCCCTCTCCATCCTCTTGTTCCCCTCTCCTCTCCTCTCCTCTCCTCTCCTCCCTCCCTATCCTCTCCTCTCTCAGTCTTCCTCTCCTCATTGCCGCTCCTTCCTCGCGCCACCCGGCGCACAGCCCGTTGCCACCCCTTGCCGCCGCCCCATTTATCACACCTAGCTTGTCGTCTGGGTGCTGTCGTACAGCTTTAATAATGGCGGCTCAGTTGCCTGAGTAAACTGGGCAGTCCGGGCCCTCCCGAGTCCGGCGGGCCCACCGGGAAACGGAAGTGACTCCCGGACTAGAACCCGGTCGCCGGCCCTGACGCCAGAAATATCCGAAGATTTGAGCTTGCGGCGATGGCGGCCGCCGATCACAGGGAGGGGTCGGAGTGAAGGGTAGGGGTCCGAATGGTATGTGAGTTATTTTGATGGGGTCATAGTCGGAATAAGGGGTGCTGTCGGGAGATTGCATGAGTCAGGGGCATATGTATGGATATAGGGCAGATGGAGATAGAGAGAAATTTATAGAGTCGGAGAGCTATGGATGCAGGGGGAGACAACTCGCTTTGATGCTGGTAGGGAGATGCCATAGAGGGGAACATAGGGGGTGGAGGTCAATTGAGGGGTGGAGTTGAGATCATCAGGGTGGGTGGTTGAAGGGGGAAGGGGTCGCGATCCATTGGAGGATTCAGCAGGTGACTGGAATAAGGGTGAGATGGGGGTGGGGTAGTAAAATGGACGGGTGATTAAACGGGAGATACCATGAAGGGATTGGGGGGGTGGTGCGACTGGAAGGATATGAAGGGAGGGAGGGAGGGGTGTAAGAAAAGTTTTATCGGTCTAGTTTGTAGGGGTGGAGTTCCAAGTAGTCGAATCAGGGGTAGGGGGTAGTGTGTGTAGACCAGCAGATATACGGGATGTCAAGTGACCAGCGGTACTCCCGTATCTAGAGATCAATGGGGGTGGTTCAGGTCCTGTAGGGGTGGTCATGAGGAAAGCAGTCGCTTTAGAACAAGGGTAGTCGAGATAAGACCCTCCGGAGTACCCCAGTTTTTACGCAATAAGATGCAGAGGGTGGGTAGAGTTTTTTTTGACAAGGGGTGGCAGATGAGTTAAAAGCTCACGGATGACTGGTGGGGTCTGTCTACCCACCCCTACCATCCAAATCGTTTTCAGGACTTAATCAGAGTGACTTTTTGTGTGGAGGGTACGGGTGATGGTGACGCTAGAGGGGTGGGGTGGATGGAGTATCATTACCCTCCGGCACAGAACAGCAGCGGGATGGGAACAAGGGTGGGTGGAGTGGTCCGTTCCGAGAACCAATCAGAGTTATATATGAATAGTACTTGACCCCTTAATACGCAATATATGGTGTTAAAACAAGGTTAAATTGCCTTACCGAGATATGTAATAGCAAATTATTGATCAATTAGATCATATATGGGCTGTATAAAATTGGGAATATCGGTTAAAAAAAAAAAACCTTGTGGCTTGCAGGTAGGACATCCAATGGCGCGATTTGGAACAGAACATGAGCGAAGAAAAGGGAGGGGGGAAGGGGGGGGAGGCGCGGATGGGAAGAAGCTTCAACCTCCCAGGATCTGCAGGACAAGAGAGAGGAGGAGAAATGATGGTGCGAGTCAGAGAGATGAAGGCAGCAGGGCGGAGGGGTCGGATGGGCACAGGACAGTTGCTGTTGTAAAGATCCATCCAAGTGCATTGGATATGGTCGGGGCGCGGCATGGAAGCGCGGCGATGGGGATGGATGGTTACATGACATCATGATAGAAGCATTCCTGTACAAGAGAGATCCTCGGGCAGACGATGGCGTGTAGACAAACGCAGGACGTATGAAGATAGCAGTTGGTTCCATGTGCTAATCCCGAGGTTGTGCAACAAAAGTCACACCCGATTTCGCGCATGAGATCAGCAGAAGTAGAACGATAGATAGACAAGACATTCCAGCCTTTTACCTTTGGTGTGCGTGTGAGAATAGAGTAGGTTATGCTCGGAGTTAGATTTCCTCTGCGAGCATCATAGTCACAAAAAGTCAACATGATGGAAGGATGGCCTACCTCTGTCTTGAGAAGTTGATCGTTTCTCTCAGATTGCTCCCAAAATATTTTCGCTCCTGATCCGACCTCAAGGCATCAGAAGCTTTCCATCACTCATCGTTTTGAAGTCCAAACACAGTTTTCGGTCTGCTGAAAAGCAGACTTTTTTCAGCAAAAGATGCGTCGGAGCTCGTGAGTGCTGACACTGTCTTAGACAAGTTCCTCTTTCTCATCGTGACTTTTCAGTCTGACTCCGGTCACCACGGCAAGGAAATCGTCGATCCAAATCGGCCAGGTGAGGAAGTTGTCGCGGGTGAGTCAGGCTGACCCTGATATCAGCTATGTGGAAGCAAGAAGTACAAAGTTACGAAGAAGCTCGGTATGCTTATCTCGCACTGCATCGAGAGGCTGAGACATGGTCGTCAGGCTCGGGGTCCTTCGGCGAGATTTACTTGGGGCTGCATGTTACAACCGCGGAGGAGGTTTGCTGATGGGCGTGATGGAGATTAGTGGAAATGATGTATACCTTGACAGGCAGCGATCAAATTGGAAGGAATTCGAACAGAGCATCAGCAGCTCTTGTATGAGGCGAAGGTGTCGATAAAATTCCCTCGAGCTCTTCCCGAGTGATGGCATGTTCGAACAGGTGATAAGATACCTTCGAGGTGGGGTGGGGATTCCGGAGCTGCTGTGGTGCGGGACAGAAGCAGATTTTAACGTGATGATCATCGAGCTGCTGGGGCCATCACTGGAGGATCTTGTAAGTGTCTTTGCGTCACAACGATATTTTTCTTTCTGGATCCTGAAGCTGCTTGATCAGTTCAACTACTGTCACAGGAAGTTCTCTTTGAAGACCGTCTTGATGATTGGCGAGCAAGTAGACATGCGGCTCGTCTTTCGGTCCTGTCTGAGGTTGTGTTTCAGATGCTATCGAGATTGGAGTACATTCATAGCAAAGGCTTCATTCACAGGTCCCCACTTGTCCGCCAAGACACTCTTGGTTCATTGATATTTGGGTGTAGAGATGTGAAGCCGGACAATTTTCTAATGGGGGCAAACCAGAAATCTCACCAGGCAAGACCATTTTCCTTACACGTCTCTGTTTGACATTGATTCAGGTTTACATCATCGACTTTGGGCTCAGCAAGCGATTCATAGATCCCCGAACCAGCATGGTGAAGCGAGCGAGTGAAGAAATGAGCTTTTAACCATGGACGTCAGCATATACCCTACAGAAACGGGAAAAGCCTGACGGGGACTGCAAGATACGCAAGCATTAATACGCATCTAGGAATCGAGCAGGTGATTCTGCGAGATACGCGAACGGGGGAGGGAGGGAGGGAGGGAGGGAGGGAGGGAGGGAGGGAGGGGAGGGGATGTGAAGCAAGATGAAGTAAAACTGATGCGAGAGAACGATTTTAGGGAAGGAGGGACGACTTGGAGGGCCTTGCATACGTTCTTCTTTACTTCCTGAGAGGCCAGTTGCCATGGCAAGGGATGCAGGTGATGGTAAGGAAATGAGCAGCCTGGGAAACTGAAATGCTTTGCGGTGATCAGGCATTCAATCAAAAAGACAAGTATCACAAGGTTGACTGATTTTGGATCAGATTGGAAAGTGCTGATGATTTACTTTGGCAGATCTGTGTAAAGAAGCAGAACATCTCTGTGCGGGAGCTTTGCAAAGGAGTGCCGGAGGGTAAGACGACTCCTTGCCGTCTTGCTGTTACTGAGGGTCTCCGCCATGGCAGAGATTGGAACCTTCCTGTGTTACTGCAGAAACCTCAAGTTCGACGAGTCGCCCAACTATAGCTACTGCAGAAAGGTTTTGCTCTTGGTTTGCTCTTGGCCCCAACTCAAGTCCTTGCTTCAGTTACTGCGAGCTGTGTTCGAGAAGAACGAGTTCACTCTGGATTACATCTATGATTGGACTAAGAAGCAGTCAGGATCCACAAATCCACTTCCTAAGAATCAAGAAGCCCTCCCGGAGGTAAAGTCATCCGATCCCATTCTCCTGCCCTTGTCGTGCGATATCCCCCCCTAGCTCATCCTCTTCCTCAGCTCATCCTCTCCTCTTCCTCAGCGAATCCTCCTTCTACAACTACTGCAAAAGCTCCTGCTGACCGTTTTTTTTTCAGGATAGTTCGCGTCAACCACAGCCATCGGGTGGAGACAAGACAGAGGGGGAGAAGCGCGAGAAGCTGGAGAAGTGAGTCGAGCTGCTAGAACTGCCATCCTGCTCTCAACCTCCTCCCCTGAACTCTCTCCTTCCCGTTACCCCTTACCCTCCTAATTGCAGAGACGTCAAAGAGCCCCCTCGTGCTCCTCGACAAGACGTGGAGCCCCCTCTAGTGAAGGACATGAAGGACGTCAAAGTCATGAGCAAGAAGCTGCCTACCACTCCACTGCCCTCTCAGCTATCCTCTAAGGTCAAACTGTCTCCTCCACCATACTGTGTCGTGGGGCTGATTGGACGCTTGCAGGTGGACAAGGATGGGCAATGTCAGCAACAATAGGGGGTAGGCAAGGCAGCATCGCAGCTTGAGTCACTGTGCCAGTTTCTGGGTCAGGTCGGATATTGACAGATAGATTGGTCCGGATGTAAGGATAGAAGAGAAAGCAGGAGGAAGAGAGGGAGAGGGAAAGGAGATTCTAGGCTGGTCAAGGAGGGAGACACATGAGGGTTTGCCCTCTTGTCTGTAGAATTTCCAGATGTTGTATGATGAACGAGATACTTTGACAAGTCAATTGTGATCGTCGTTTTCCTTCCCTTCGCTTCCTCCTCCAGCTCTGCCCCACACCAGCAAAGCGCGTCCTCAATACCCCGTAGGTCCTGGAGAGCGGAATAATATTCACCTCCTTGCACGTTAACAGCACCCTCCCTTTCGTTGCCCGTCTCCCCCTGATCCCTACGGCATCATCAGCTCACGCACAGCACACAAAGGAAGTGCAGGAGGACTTGGGGACTCACTTGGTTGGGGGATGTGACGCCAACACGGATGCCAAAGGACTCGTTGGTGACGTCAAAAACTCCTTCCTGGATCTTCGCGTAGATTTGCTTGGCGGTGTTGACAAATGCCTCCTCCACCTGCAATGGTCAGCCAAGGAACGAAAGCTCACAGGGATCACATTGTGCGCAGTCTTGGCGGAGGTCTCGAGGAAGATCAGCCCATTTTCTCTTGCAAAGGCCTCTCCCTCTGTTCTCATCCATCAGGCAACAGGGAAGCTACATGACCAGACAGCATCATCGCGCTACCGGCATAAGTGACGGCTCTGCGGTGCTCCAGGTCGCTCTTGTTTCCTGGCGTTGAGCATCAGAGCATGCAGAGAGATTAAAGTCTGAGACGTAAGTCTGAAACTGACCAATGAGCATGATCGTCATGTTGGAGTTGGAGTGCTGTCGGGCATCCTCAAGCCAGCTCGTCAGATGGTTGAAGGTGTCGCGACGAGTGATGTCGTAAACCTGCTCACAAGTTGAGTGCAGAATGCGCATCGGCCTCAGGGAGGACCAGCAAAGCCCCAGCAGCTCCCCTATAGTAGGAGCGAGTGATCGAGCGAAAAGACTCTTGACCCGCCTTGATCAAGTCCAAGTCAGAATAGGAAGAAAACACCAAGTGACATCTCACTGTATCCCAAATCTGCAGCTTGATCGGCTTGTTGTCGATGGTGATTCGCCGCGCTCCAAACTCAACACCTTGAACGGTGAATCTCAGACGCCGAGATCGCAAATAAGATCGAGAAGCAGCAAGGCTCACCGATGGTGAGATCGTGAACAGGCTGGAATCGTTTGTCCGTGAATTGGAGTAAAAGACACGACTTTCCGACACCTCCAGGTCTGGGTTCAGGCAAGATTGTCATCAAGAGTGTCTCTTCACCTGTGTCCCCTATGATGATGTACTTGAAGAGGTATGCATCTGCACTACAATCAATTGATCCACAAAAACGACAAGTCCTTCCACTCACATGACATCGGCTATGGAGATTTATATCTTTAAACAAATTTCTGTACACGTCAATCTTCCCAACAATTCCTCCAGTTCTGATATTCTCCGTCCCAAGTTCTTCCTGTCCAAACAAAGGATACAACATCACAATGCGCAAGAAGGCTCAGTTCCTCGTGGGCCACTATCTTTGCAGGAATCGCTGCTCACTCAAACTCCGTGAATGCATTTTTTTTCTTTAAGACATTTCATGTTCAACAACCAATAATCATATCACTGAAAATCAAAGCTCTTCTCCACAACACTCATCAACAGGGGAGTTTGTCCCTAGGGGAATTGCTGCACCAGATTCATCATGGCGATTCCAGACCCTTCTCACAAGAAATTTGATTCTTCTAAACAATTTGTGATGCTCACACCAACGATCTATCATAGCACAGCACGAGTATCATTCCATCTGGGCGTTACATATTGCACGTCACGCAAGATTGGGGCCATGTTGACAGGGGCCTCAATGGGGATACAAAGCTAGAATCTCATTGCACCTAGTGCCCTGACATCTTTGTATATCTATCTTTCAACACTCCAATTCAATTCGATCCTCTTTGCGATTTTAACAACATCTCGCACCAATGCAGTAAAACCTCGGTTTTCGAATCACTCGGACGAGCAGCAGAATCTTTAAGGACATTGAAAACGTCTAGGTTCAGCCTGCACTGAGCTATACGTATCTTGCCCTGCCGTGCCTCCAACGCTAGATGCCTGTCAGTTGAAGCCCCTCCACTCTCTACCGTTCCGAGTCCCTCAACGTCTGCTTGCCCCGCAGTGATTTGCTTTGGTTCCGTTCTTCCAAACTTTGTTCCTCTGCTGCCAACATCACCTTCCGATCCTCTTCTGCCTCGTTCAGACTTTCGTCTTGAAACATGTTTCATCTCCTCACTTTCTCTCCACCTTCCCCTCTCTCCTCCCTTCCTTTCCTAGCATTGTGCCCCTCTCGCTTCATACACCCGCACAGCCCAAGCATTCCACCTGTACTACCCCCCACCCCTACGCCATACACAAACTGCAGGTACCCACCCTAGCTTGTTCTGTAGTGCAGTCTCCCACCCCCCCGTACCAACTACCCCACTCAATTCCTTCTGATACCCCTTGTCCTGAACAGAATTCTTCCACCCCTGTTGCCATGTCCGCAACCTACCCACCCTTGTGGTGCAACTCCACTTAGACTACCCTACCCTTCAAATACGGTATTGTAGACAACACCACCCCTCATCCATGACCCACCCTCATCGATAGGCATGTGACAGTTTTGAAATATTGGTTCATGAATTCAAATTTACTTGAATTAGATAATTGTTTTACTTCATTCGAAGGTATATTTCGGGATAAAACACGAAATTTGACCACCGGTGGAATTGACAGGGTGTTGAATTGAGTTGAGTCAACCAGTGATTTCCCCTTCCACCCAGGGTAGGGTAGTCAAGAGTCCATCAAGAGAGGGGTAGGGTCCTTCCCGAGGTGAAGTGGGTATTGGACCCGGAGGGTACAGGCGTAGTGGAGAACAATTCACTCAAGACTTTACAAGGCTCACTAACACTGCTACACCGCCTCAGAAATGATTTAGGAAATATTTGAGGACAGCATATAATGATCGATTCAGATGCCCAGTGCGTCTACTCTTTCGTGAGGGCAGTACCAATCACTGCAACGGTATGTAACGGTCAGGGAGCTATACGACCCTGACCGGCCCGACCGTGCGGAGTGCCAGGTCGGTCGGTCGGGCAGTTTTGTCCTCATCCGCCCTACGGCCATGGCACTGCCGCACCCAGACTCGGATGTGACTGACTCTGAGTGAGGAGAGAGCAGCTCTGACGACACTGTGAGCTAGCAAGTTGCCAGCAGCACGTCATTGTGACTCTCAGTGAAAGACAGGCTGCTCTCGGCCCCAGTGAGAATGTGACTGGGACTGGCAGGATACTATGATACCCAGTGACAAGTTAGCGAGAGGACGCTGAGAGAAAACTATTAGTGTTGAACAACTCAGTACTGATGAGACAACGATTGGATTGACTGTGCAATTCTTGCAGATTTTGGGTTGGAATGGAGCCTAACGCAAAAGGCAGCAACTTTTTCCTCGATTGTTGCAATGGCGCGGTATGACTTGGTGACGAATTCACTGAGAGAGGATTGACAGCATGCGTCACAGATCTTCCAAGAGGATTGCTGCAACACCAAGAGGAACAGGGACAACCATCCGCACCTGAAGCCCAACAGCACTTCGCCGGGCTCAAGGTCCCTCCTGCGAGCAGCGAGGGCTGTCCTGACTGACTGATGCTCCCACGTCACAGCCTGCGGAATCAGATGAGCGGAGTTGGGATAGTCTGGCGCGTTGCCCATTCAAAGGGCATCCCGAATGACATCTTGGTGGATGATGCAGATGCTGTGGAGCTGGGTTAGTTCTCACTACTCTGAATCAGGTTGTGGACGCCTTCGATCCTCAAAGCAGCGCTGCGGAGGCTGACCTCCGCCCAGGAGACATCCTCTTTCAAGTGGATGGAGAGGAGGTAGGGACCTCGCCTGATCCGACTGCATCACTGAAGCATTCCTTCCAGGTGATCGGCATGCCCGTCACGAGCATCGCAGAAAAACTCTTCGGACCTGTCGGCACCCAGGCAACATTAGATGTCAAGCTTGCTCTCAGTGGTCTTCTGACATCTCCGCAGGTCATGATCACGATTCTTCGAGGAGGACTTAACGGAGAAGTTGTTCTTGTACAGCTTGAGCGCAGATCTTCCGCCAATGCAGCATGATATTTCACTGCTTGTGTAAACAAAGCAGCCCAGTGAAAACTACTACGTGAACTACCACGCTCACTGCACGCAGACGTTCGCACTCGACGTTTTTCACATCTGCAGCAGCAATGCACGTGTGTTTTACTGAGTTATTCGATCAAAAGACCCTCATCTTTGTATCTCTTTTCTATTCCGTCCATGTGCGCCATCCCAACCACAGCGACCACCCGTTGAAAATTACACCTCGCTAGAGTCTGCGCCATGATTTCATCCCGCTCATCCACAAGGGCAGAGATCATCCCCGAGGAGCAGGAGTCTCGGAGTCGCTGCAGCATGCGACGAGCATCGTCCCGTGTGATTTCCTTCTCGCTCTTCTGCTTCGCGAAAGGGGTTGAGAAGATGCTTTGCGAGGAGGGTGACATGGGAGTGGAGAGCAGCTTCAGGACGTCGGACAGGTTGAACTCCTCCTTCAACCTCCTCAGCGTCGTTTGCTGATCTCTGTCTCCGAGTATGACCTTGGCACCGACCTGCTCCGCTGCCCTCATGGCGACGAGCATCTCGTTCCCCCTGGTGTACGCGTCGATGAACTCAAGAATCTTGTCCCCAACCATAGCGCTGGCCTGCTGCCTTGATATCCCGGCCATTCTCAGGATTGTATCAAGGGTCGATGTTTGTTGTCCTTGGTCTATCGATACTATGGCCCGCTTTCTGGCTTCGCAGAGCTCCACCATGACGGCCTGGGGGCGCACCGCAAGGATAACCTCGTTTACTATCTCCGCGCTCTTCTTCGAGATGTGTACGCTACCCACCAAGTACACCTCCTGCTGCAGCCGAGGATGCCTTAGATACGCAACATGGCCATTCCAGAAGTCCGATCCTCCAAAGTTCATCCACCTCCTGGTCCCGTAGGCAACACCGCGCTCTGATGCGTGGAAGGGTGCCTCCGACGGATATCCGGGGCCGACAAACTTTGACCTCGATGTACCCATCCTCATGCTCCTCGCGCTCGATACGTCTTGAGTCGAGTATGTACACATAGCAAGCCTCCTCCCAGCATCGATCAACGTCCTGCCTCTTCTGCCCTCCCTCCCTGCCCATCGCCATGAAAGAACGACCGGCATGTTCCACAGCTTCCACCCCATGATCATGACCACCCCCGTATTGCCCTTGAAAGACTACCCCACCAGGAATCAGACGTTTTGAGAGGGAAGAGTTTCGATACTCTGAAAGTTTCTCTGAGAATTTCAAATTAAATCTGAAAAGTGCAAAAACATCGCGCCCCGACTCTACTACTGGAATGGCTCGGAAGGGGCTTGCGACGATGCTGCTGGGGATGGCGACATGGATGGCTGCTTCATCCAGCTCGTATCATGGCAGACATGGAATGTCGTCGTTTATCCCCTCCTCGCCCCTCCCTCACGATGCCTGGACTGACTTCCTGCCTCCTGGCTCCACCCTCATCCCTTGCGTCCCATTCTTTCGCGGGTTGTCGGAGGGTCGGAGTGGCCGGCATCGCGATGAAAGGAAAGCTCACAGACTGGCTGCTGCTCTTCGTCTCAACTCTTTCTCAAGAGTTCACAACAGCTCTCCCCTCGTCAAACGCTCTGAGGCTGTCCGCTCCTCCACGAGGACTGGCCCGACCCACTCGATGTACCTGAAGAGGAACGACCGAGATGCTCTCGGCGAGGAGGTTCAATCTATCAATGTCATCGAGAGCGATATCAGTGCTGATCTCACTGCAACGGAACCCGATGTGTCGTCCTCGCAGAAAAACTCAGGAAAGGTTCTCTTCAACGACGTCATAGTTGCCTACATGTTCATGATGACTCAGGTAACGCACCTCGCCCGTCGTTGGGGGAAACCTTCCTTTGCCTCGCATCCTCCTCTGCTCGCTCGCTCCCATTTTTCCCTACCTCCCCGTCCTCGATTTTTACTTGTCTTTCGAACGTGCCCTCTGCCTTGTTCAAGAAGACTGATTCACGACCCTCGTAGAAATTCAAGCAACCAACTCCCTTGCAGCGAGTGTACATAGACGCGGTTCGACTGCTCATGCTAAACAAGACAAGCCACGTCACCCTCTCCAGCCATATTCTACCAGCCATCGACCATGAGCTGCTGGTGTCGTCGAATGTTACAGACCTGTCCATGAGCTTTCCCCTCCTCCAGCGTCAGCCAGCAACGGCAGCCTTCGGTGAGTCAACCTGCAGTCTTGAAGGCTCATCTCAGCTTGTGCGCAGCTGTCGCAGTGCCTGCAGCCCTTGCGGTCGGCGGGCTCATGGACCTGGGTCTTGCCGACGCCATCATGACCATCGGCATGTCCGGCGCTGCCATCGTGAGGCATCGACTTGCTGCATGCTCGTGAGGATGACGCTTGTCTCTAGGGAGTCGGGATGGAGCTGTTCACCAAGTCTGCTGGGGTCTTCCTAGGCACGTCGGATCCTCAGCCAGCACAAGCTGGGATAGAGCCGGTGAACAGCACCAAATCGTGAAAGCGTGACGGGGGCAAACACACGTTTTCGCTGAGAAGGAGCAGCAGCATTGCAGTTCATTCGAGAAAGAGGAGCATTACTGAGACGGGTTGGAAGCCTTCACCGGGGGAGGAGGAGGAGGAGGAGGGATCTCGCTCTTGGATGCTTCGGCGGTGAAAACCTGCGGGGGTTGGGTGAGCAAGAATCCAGCTCGTGGAGCTCGACCTTCTCATCCCGGATCACGAAATCTTGTCCAACAAGCCCCCCCAGCCTCAGGTTCTGTGCCGCAGGATAAGGAGCGCTGCACGACCCCAGCTCGTTCTCACCTGGTCATCCTTTGAGGTCTTCCCCCCGGCTGCACCCCAGGAGGCTGCAAGGGCGTCTGCGTCAGCCGCGAGGACGTTGAGGCGGAACTGCCGGAGGTCCTCTGCGAGCAAAGGTTCAGCACGGGCGGCGTGAGCCGGGCTGACTCACTGGGAGGCTGCAAGTCCTTGGGGAACTTCTCGATGTGCAGGACGACATTCTCGTCTGCGTGTGTGTTGATTGTGTGATGCATGTATGAATTGAGGTCACCTTGAAACCGGAGGGACTTGGCGCCATCGCCGATGAAGGGGAATGGGAAGGAGGAAACCTGGGTTTCCGGAGAGGGAGGGAGGGAGGTGGAGGCACAGCAAGGGGAGCCGGGAGCGGCGTTCGGGAAGGGGAGAGGAGGAAGGAGATCATTGGCAGGAGGAGGGGCAGGAAGCAGAGTGAAGAGAAGAGGAGGTAGAGAAGATCGAGCCAGGAAAGAGAACAAAAGTGAGAAGAAGAAGGAAAAATCAGCAAGGGAACGTAGAGTAAGAAAGGCAAGAGCACTAACCGGTTTCATCCCAAGGGACTTTGACAAGGCTTCTGCCGACTTCTGGACGTCCTCAGCCATGAACGATACGGACTTGATCTGTCAGCTTGCTCACCGACAGCCATGGGGGCAGGGGTAAGAGCTGAGGATCACCGGGTATGGGATGTTGCTCTTGTCCTTGTTCATGAAGATACGAACGGTGTACCCGGAGGGCGAGAGAAGGTCGGTGAAGGAGGCAGTGCCTGCGGTCCCGCAAGTCACAACAGCCCGCCACAGAACGATCATGATCGAAGTTCCGACCAAACCATCTTGGGATTAGAGTCCCACCAGCCTGAGCCCACAAAGTCAGTACACCCCAGAAAACCACAAGGGGAATGAAGGAAAGACGCACCTCCTGTGCGCGCGAGATGAGGTAGGGGATGTTGGGCAGCTCGATCTCGACTCGTTGGGTTTCTTGCATTTTCCCTCACGAGGCTGAAAGCGCATGCAAGGAGCTAACCTGCTGTCTTCCTCTCCTCCCCAGCCTGAACCAGCTCAAAGGTGAAATGCCCTCCTCCCTCCACCATCCGGTCGCTGCCGTATCCTGATGAGAAGTACTCAGAATAAAAGAGCTGATGAAAGAGCAGGAGCAGCAGGAGAAGTGCACAGGTGGGTAGATGCCGGAGGTTGTGGTTCTTACCCACGACCACCGACTTGGCATTCTTCCTGATCTCCCTCATCCCGAGGCCTTTGATCCAGAACTCTGCCTCCTCCTCGAGGTCGTCCACCTCCATCGTCACTCCCTTCATCCCGTCGTCAAGGGCAGCAGGGGCAAGGCTCCCACCTCGACCTGCAGGAACGCCGTGAAGTCCTCGGGCCCCTTCGCCTGCTCCACCCGTGCGCCGGCTGGAACCGTGAATGCTCCGACGCCAACAGCCTTGGTGACAAGCAGCCCAGCCATCAGCTGGCTGGCTTTGTGCATGACCTGCGGGAGGCTTGAATGTGCTCGTGCATGCGATGCTGGACAGATATCACCTCTCTCCGCCCAAGGTTCATCTGCAGGCTCGGCGACCCTCTTCTCAGTCGCAAGCCACTGGGCAGGTTTTTTGCAGTCCGGCCATCCAAGAAGCGAGGGAGCTGAGATGATGTAGAGAAGGAAGAGGCCAGCTCGAGTGAGCAGGCAGCGAGCAAGACCGCTAGCTTCGTATTCCCCATGTTTCTATAGGAGAAAGTTCATCAGCAACTGACAGATGCTCATGGCTTTGTACCATGTATCCACCAAAGCGATCGATCTACGTTACATCAATCCTTTTGCTCCTCTCACTCTCACCGTCTGCTGCCTCACGTCCGTTCTATTCTATAATCCCTGACAACGTCTTAATGGCGGGGCCCTTGCAAGCTTTGACGATCAAGTCTTCACGGCATCATCACCATCATGACAACCTCTCATCTCTTCATCTTGCTCTCTCGTCTCCTGTCAATCCTCGCTCCCTCCTCTCCCGCTCCCTCTCAGCCCTCAAGAGACTCAGCAGATCCGCACGCCCGCAAACACGACATGGCGGCCCTCTTATAACCCCTGTACCCCTCCCCACTACCCCAACAATAAATTAACCCCACCCTATTTCAAATCATGTAATTGTTCATAAATATAACCGGTACTTTGTATCACCCACCCTGTTGGATTCGTTCTCGTTCAAGATGGAGCATGTTCATCCAACATCTGCGGTACACAACCCTGCCACCGCCGCCTCCATGGCACGCGCAAGCGGGGAGGGAGGAGGGAAGATCTAAGGAGAGAGGAGGAGAGGGAGAGAC
Organism: Guillardia theta CCMP2712; assembly: GCF_000315625.1. Classification (NCBI taxonomy): domain Eukaryota; class Cryptophyceae; order Pyrenomonadales; family Geminigeraceae; genus Guillardia; species Guillardia theta. Next base: position 567,150 of record NW_005434672.1, read on the forward strand.
GGAGGAGCAAGAAGATACACAATACTGAAGGAGAGAGAGCTGGAGGAGAGAGAGGAAGAGTCTGAGACTCGTGCGAAACAAGAGTACGACTGCAACCTTGTGATATCTCAGGAGTGCTGGCTGTGGAGAAGGGAGACCGGCAACAGGCAGAAGCTGTGACGGCCTGGTGTGGACTTTGATCTCCAGCAGACAGAACACTGGTCAGCAAGAGCAAGGGAGGTCAATCCCTCGACTGGAGAAGATGGAAGAGCTCAAGCAGGTCCAAGGCTGTACCGAACACGGTGGAGCTGAAGCTTGGTTTGCAGGTGGACCATTATGGTGGGATGGTGCTGGACTATGTTCAAGTTGCAGTGAACAGTGTCGGGCTGAGTTATGACATGGACACGAGTCTGTCTTTCAAGATCACAAAGGTTACGACCTCCATTGCTCCCCTAGTGCCCTTACAATTTAAAACCTTTGTAGATGATCGAAGTGCACCGAAAAAGCGTAGCAGATGAGAGGTCTGTAGTCCTATCTCTTCCCCTTCCCCATCCTCGCTTCCTGCTCCCACTTCCCACCTACTCATCCCATTTCTCCTCGTGCCTCTTACCTGCTTTACTTCGCTCCGCCCTCCTCCCCCTCCCTCCGCTCACTCTCCTCCAGCACCAGCTTCGCATTCTTCGGAGTGGCGCTCCTGACCCTGATCTGCCTCGGCGTGCGGCTCAAGGGATCGACAGTCTTCTCCACGAAGCTCGTCTGCCTCTTCCTCAGCGCGATGTGGGCGAGCCAGGGGATCCTCGTCTTCTCCGACACATGCACAGTACAAGGAAACTTCAGGCGAGCAGGAGGGCTGGCGCTTGCCTTGACCTCTGACCGGACTCAGGGTCAGGAACGCGACCATGACTGGTGGAGATGTCGGAAACTTTAGAATGCCGGTGGAGGTGAGGAGGGGACGGCGCTGGAGGAGGCAGCTGGTCATGTTTGTGCTGACCCGCGCTGCCAGGGCTTCGTATCCAGCGTCTTCTTCGGCCTGGAAAGTATCTTGCTCACCATTCTCGGCAACAGCGGCTTCCTGCTGTTCCACCGCCCTGCCTCGAACATTCGCCGCTCCCCGAGCCAGCAGATGGCAGGGCCCGCTGCCCCCATCGCCCTCACTGACGCGCGCGCAGGGAGCTGTGATGCTCGCCTTCTCCCTCGCCTCGCCCGTCCTGTTCAAGTTCTTCCCCAATGTCGTCACCAAGCTCTCCTTCCCCCTAGACATGTTCACAGCAGGTGGGATGAGCGACCGCGTGCTGGGGGGGCTGAGCTGCTGCAACAGGCCTCTTCTTCTCTGCTGCCTGCGACTCGGGCTACTCCAAGCTGGCCATGCTAATCCCCGTCAGCTTCTCATGCCTCGACTACTTCCGCTCATTTCATTCTTGCAGATCATGGGGATGACGTTGAGGTCTACATTCGCCTGTACCGAGGTGCTGGAGGAGGGGGGAAGGAGGGGGAGGAGGAGGTTGAATTGTGAGCAGATGAAATCTATGGAAGAGCTTCCTGTCGTGTTCATCAGCCTCATCGTAAGGTGCTCTGCAAGTGAGAGAGTCTGTAATGGCCTCCTGCAGTCCTTCTATCTGCGACAGTCCTGGGGAAGGAGGAGAAATGCGTATGACTGGCCCGACCAGAGGTCCGCCTCCCTCCCTCCCTCCCTCCCTCCCTCCCTCCCTCCCTCCCTCTCTCCTCCTTCGGCATCGTACCTCCGTTCGAATACCCTCTGCCTGTTTTCCTCTTCCTCCCTTAGTTGCCTCATGTCTCTTCCTCCCTTAGTTGCCTCATGTCTCTTCCTCCCTTAGTTGCCTCATGTCTCTTCCTCCCTTAGTTGCCTCATGTCTCTTCCTCCCTTAGTTGCCTCATGTCTCTTCCTCCTCCGCGAGCTCCTCCGCTTATGTTGCCTCTGCGTGACTCATTGCCAGGGGAAGACATCCTCCTTCTCATCAACATCAGAAGGTGAAACCGCGAGCTCCTAAGGTGATGCTCCCCCTTTTTCCTCCTCCTCCTCCTCCTCCTCCTCCTCCTCCTCCTCCTCCTCCTCATCATCATCATCATCATCATCATCATCTATTCTTCTCCTCGTTCTCCTCCTCCTCTCATCATGGATCATGCTCGTTGCCTTTCATTTCCTTCATTTTCGATTGTGTATCGGTGCCCTCCTATCGCTCTTTCACTTCGCTGCTCCTGTCTGCTCCTGCCCCCACTCAAGTCCCACACGCTTGTGCTCGTGTGTTCCGACTTATCACAAGGTGGCTCCGATGATCCGAGAGGTCCATGACGGCAAAGGAGGAGTACAGGGTCTGTCGTTTGTGAAGGTGAAAGAGGAAGAGGAGGAGGAGGAGGAGGAGGAGGTTTTGCTTACAGGCGTGCAGGAACTTCAGCTTGTGGACGAGGATGGAGACGAGGCGATGGAATTCTTTGAGGTAGGAGGACGATGAGGAATAGGGGAAGGGGGGAGGTGGGTAGCTGATAGCATGCACAGGTGACGGACGAGGGTCTAAGGAAGAGAGTTCCCCATAACAATACCTAGAGGCCAAGAGGAACTTTGAGATTGAACCAGAAGTCTACCCCTCTTCCTCATATCGCCCCATCTGCCAGGGAGCCAGTGACGCAAGTCCCAGCTCCAGCTCCAGCTCCAGCTCCAGCTCCAGCTCCAGCTCCAGCTCCAGCTCCAGCTCCAGCTCCAGCTCCAGCTCCAGCAGGATGGGCTCTCCCCCTGCCTCTCATTCGCTCGCCGTGTGTGACCTCTCTGCACCCCGAAAGTTTCTCACGCTGTGCTGTACTCGGGAGGTGAACCAGCTCCTCCATCCTCCCTTCCTCTCCACCGACACCAGCAGCTTCTCCCTCCAGTCCAGGTACTTGTCCAGGCTCTGGCGGGATCGTATCAGGAAGTGAGGAGGGGAAGGTGATGGGGGATATGGAGTGAGCAGCAGCAGCAGCAGCAGCAGCAGCAGCAGCAGCAGCAGCAGCAGCAGCAGCAGCAGCAGCAGCAGCAGCAGCAGCAGCAGCAGCAGCAGCAGCAGCAGCAGCAGCAGCAGCAGCAGCAGCAGCAGCAGCAGCAGCAGCAGCAGCAGCAGCAGCAGCAGCAGCAGCAGCAGCAGCAGCAGCAGCAGCAGCAGCAGCAGCAGCAGCAGCAGCAGCAGCAGCAGCAGCAGCAGCACAACCTTGAGGATAAAGCGTTCGATCTCGCTCTCGATGCGGTAGAAGCGAGGGGTTTGCGTCAGCGGCTCGTTGACTGTGAAGCTGGCTTTCAGCTGGGAAGGAGCCGCGGGAGGAGAGTAGAGGAAGTGAGGGGTACTCACATCCGAGTGCGATCCATCCGTTCCCCATGCCGAGGCAGATGCCGCATCCTGGCGTGCATGAGTACAGGATGAGCTAGGGGACCTCCTTACCTTGTCCGATCCCGCAGACAAGACCGAAGCCTGCTCCAGCTCCTACCAGAGCAGTCGGAGGGAACATGGTGGCTCCGACTCCTGCATCAAAGCGAGAAGTGCAGGGAAGAGGAGAGGATGGTGGGTATGAGGACAGAAAGAAAGAATTTCAGCGATTCGACTTGATTCCGCTGCTGGTTGCCTGTTCCGAAGAATTGCCCCAAGACGCAGCCATATCCGTACCCCCATCCCAATCCACCGAACACGTCGTTCTTCGGCCTGAAGGAGCAGTGAGCCAGCAAAGGTGTTCATCCCTTCCTCACTACCACAACCCCATCTACTATCTTTACCTCTACCTCCAAACTCTCCTCGTCCTCTCTCGTCCTTGTTCCCCCATCTCCTCCTCCTCCTCTTCCATCACCACCACCACCACCACCACTTTTCAGCACTCCTCCTATTGCTGCTACTGCTACTACTCTCACCTTGAATGCCTTCCGTACGGTGCATTCGTCATGAGAAACCAGTTCCCTCGCTCGTCAGGGTCACCATACACGCCTGAGGTGTGTAAGGGAACAAGAGGAGGAGAGGGAGGGGCGACCTGAGCCAGGAGAATAGAGGGGTAGTCTGTTCCTGCAGCCGTAGATGATCAGATAACAGACAGAGCCAGGCACAGACAAGTTTACGGCACGACAAAAGGAGGCTTCCTGCAAAGGAGAGGTCAACATTCAAGGGAGGAAACCTAAGGCACTTACTTGTGTGGGCGGGTGCAGGAGGTTATCTCCTCCTCATCCGCAGCAGCAGCATCCCTGGAGGTCTCCTTGTCTATCTCGCGCTCTGCCGGCGTCTCGCGCACTGGAGCTGGATGCTGGGATGTTCGGTTCCAAGGCTCGAAAGGATGCCCACAACTTGGGCAAGCCTCCCTCTCCACAAGGGAAGCGACGGGGCTCGAGAACGAAGAAGGCTCAGGATGGTGATGGATGGGAATGCTGGCAATAGAATCAGACTAGTGATCAAACTCAAGTGTGTCGCTACCTCATGAGCTGCAGCCTCCTCCCTTGCGATACCCCGGCCATGGCCAGGATCCCCCGGGCGGTTCCAACAGACAACGACAGCAGCAAGCAGAGTCGAGACAGCAAGGGAGTCATCTTTGTCATCTATCGCCGCCTATCTTTCTCGATTCACCGGCGTGTAGTCCTGTCCTTCCATCTGCAATGCTTGTGGGTCCCACCGCCCATGACCCCCTCGGAACATCACGTTGCGTTTCAAGTCTCGCCTTGCCATGCTCGTACGCCATGCCGCCACTCTCTCGCTCGCATCCTGACTAGAATTTTCACATCAATCGCTACCTCAGCCCCTCTCAGCAGGTCCTCTCCTCTCCCTCCCTCTGCATCTTCCTCCCATGCTCGCCGACTGGCCGCCGCTGAGCCATGGCCGCATCTCCCACACCGTTACGAGCGGTTATCAAAGTAAAACCACCCACCTCTACGAGATATTTTCCCTGGATTTGTACCCGGTCCTTCATTAGAGCCTGTCGGGGAGCTGCTATGCAAGGGCAGGAGGAGTGTGGGAGGGAGGGGGAGGGAGGGAGGGAGTTGGAGGAGATCCCGACGAGGAGCGAGGATGAGAGACTTCGAGTCAAGTGAGTTCGAGCATGCTCTCTCGTTCGGGCGTCACTGGCGCTGATGTTTGCTCATGGCTCAGGTCTCTGATCGACATGTACCGGGCGCGCTGGGGTGGGGAGCCGTCGTAGGATCATCGCTGGTGAGAGGTGTGAGGAACTTTGACCTCTTGCCCTGCAGTTTTGTGTCAAGAGCACCTGGGAGGGTGAACATCATCGGTGAACACATCGACTACCACGGATATGACGTACATTGACGTGCTCGGGTGAAACGCGTTGAAGACTCTCCAGGTGTTGCCCATCGCCATTGACAACGACGTGGGGACAGGCTGTATTTGAAGGCTATCACATGACTTTTGAGCCTTAAAGATTGTGATTGTTGGCGGCTGCGACGGAGTCGATAGTTCGAGGTCCGAGCAGGAGCTCCAGTTAGAGGTAAGTCTGCTGTGCTTGTAGACTCATCCTTCGCCTTCGTGTCTTCCCTGTTTGCTCTCTCCCTCCCTGAGAAACATGAAGGTCATCAACGCATCTGAATGCTATCCTCCTGCCAAACTTTCGCCGCTCTCTCCCGAGTACTTTGAAGGGATCAGGTTGAAATCTCGATCGGTGGCTTGGTACGACTATGTGGCCTGCGGCGTTAAGGTGAGATTTGTAACAAGACAGCAACAGCCATGAGGTGTCGTTTCAGGGTCTCTATGAAGCAGCAAGAGAGGTCGAGCAGGTAGTCTTAGTTGCCACGTCGCTTTCCTTCTCCCCTCCCTTCATTTCTTACTAGCGTCCTGCAGCTCCAAGGGCTCAGACTTGTTGTGCATGGATCGGTCAGTCCAGGCTCGGGGCTTTCGAGCTCATCGGCACTTGTTTGTGCTTCTGCTTTAGCCGCCAGCAGAGGTGAGAGGACGACGGGGAGGACTGGAGCAGTGACATGCTGCAGCATGGGGGGTCGTGGGGCTGCCGCGTGATCAGTTTGCCTCTATCTGTGCCAACTGCGAACGTTACGTAGGGACTATGGGAGGAGGTGGACGAGACTGAAATCTCTTGCTGCCTCTGGGTGTGTGACGGTGAGGACAAGGTATGGATCAGGCAGCGTCCATGCTGAGCAAGGAGGGCGTTGCCCTCAGGGTATCTTTCACCCCGAAGCTGGCGGTCCGGCCGGTGGGTAGCACGACGAGAAGTCCAACGATGTCCATGTCTAAGTGAGACTGCCCGCTCGTCGCAGGTCGCTCTACCTTGCCGTGCGATGTTCATCGTTGCCAACTGCTTGTCCGAGTCTCACAAGGTGCCCACCTGACTCGAGACTTCCTCTTGCCATCGCTAACGACTGTCAACAGGCAGAGTCCGACAACCCATTCAACGTGATGCCCTCCATCATGCATCAGGCTCCCTTGCTCATGGTGCTGCTCAGGTGCGGGTAGTCGAGGGAAGGATTGCCTGCTTGCTCCTCCTTCAGTCCTTGGGGCTCGAGAGGCAGAGTCCTCTCCTGTCCCTCTCTCAAGTAGGACTTCGTTTCCCTCCCTCCTCCCTTCAACTCACCCTTGAGCTCGCCAGGTGCAACGCTGCGCAGACATCGCTGACCTGAAATCCTTCCTTGCCGCCGCCATGGAGAAATTGCCTGAAGATCCGATCACTTTCGCAAAGGTTGACCCTAAACCCTCACCCTGTCACTTCATCCATCTTTGCTCCCTCCCTCCCTCCTCTCCTTCCCTCCCCTTCCCTTCCCTGTTTCTCTCACAATCTCTCGATCTCACGACGATCGCCTGGCAGGCTGCAGAGTTGCTTCAACTCACCGTTGCTGAGTTGACCGAGAAGGTTTGCGCGCGCTGAATCTTTCGGACTCAAATGGTAGGACAGGTGCAGGGCCACAGGCTGAGTGACCGCGCTCTCCAGGGGAGCCTGCAGGTCAAGAAGAGGGCGAGACACATCATCAGCGAGGCTCAAAGGGTAGATGACTTCTGTCGAGAATGCGCAAGACAGACTTCGGACCCTCACGTCGACGAGGACCAGCTGCTTGCTAGTCTCGGAGGTTTGATGCTTGGAAGTCACGAGAGCTGCAGACACGACTACTCGTGCTCCTGCGACGAGCTAGACGAGCTGGTTGGCTGCTTCCTGCGCGCGGGGGCCAACGGCGCCAGGATGACAGGAGCAGGCTGGGGAGGTTGCGCAGTAGCGCTGGTTGACAGAACCATGCAAGACAAGGTGAACTTTGAAAGTTGAGATCTCGACTAACAAGAATTCCAAGGTCATTGGAGAGGTATGGGAGAGGTGACAATCATCGATTTCTTTTGCTATCCATCCACTGAGACTTGCGAAAAGTTTTTACAAGAAACGCAACGTCAAAGACGAGGATCGTGGGAGGTAAGCATGTAAGAGATGCCTGCAACTCGGCTCATCGCGTCTCAGGTTCATATTCAGCACTCTGCCATCAGATGGGGCCAACTTTCTATCGATCAAATCCCTACAACTCACGTGAAGATTCTCGCTCTCTAGAGTCAAAGCTACTCTGTTGGAATAGACTTGATGACTCGCGTCTTTAAACCTGGTCAGGGCGTTTTGGCATGCGCAATGGTTTGAGCTCTTCGCCTGTGATCGGGTTGTACCCGTCACCGGAGCTGTAACGAAACAACTTCTCAGTGCGGACGCCAGCTCTGTACTTGGCCATGTCATCTTCAAACTTCTGCTGGTCCCCTGCTGGGGTCGGGTGATAGTCGAGGCTGATACAATCGTAGGCGACGCTGGAGTGGTTCCTAGCGCCTTTGGTCGAGTTCTGCATGACCATGAGCTTCTGCTGCTGGTCGTCTCGTACTTGCTCCATCTGATTCCACCTCAGGTCCTCTCGCTCCAAGTTGACGTTTCGCTTCCGCTCGTACTTCTCTTCCCTCATGTGCACCGCCCGCTCCCTTGCTGCCTTCTCCTCCCCCGCCGTGTCTGTATGAAATCTGTCCACGTCTGCGAGGTACCCCAGCGCGCCAGGAGTCGCTTCTGTAACGGGCCCGAAGTCTTCGTACTTGACGAACTTCTCTCGTCGCTGCGCCAGCCTCATCTTCTCCAGCGTCGTCTTGTCTTGCTTTGCTGCTCGGTCTCCCCGAGTCTCAGCCTCTACTGCTCGAAATCCACTCATACCTGCGAGCCTGAGCTCAGACCTCCAACACTTGGAATGGCGCAAACACTCCACGCCCCTCCTTCTCCTCTCCTTCAACCAGCCGCTCTTCTCCATCCTCTCACACTTATTCATCCTTATGTAAGTTCTGCATGGCCTCTACGCCTGTAGCTCAGGCCACCTTGTTTCCTATACGCTACAGAAGCATCGAATAGACCTGCAACCCTCCAACTGCCTTTGCACTCGTTCTCCTCTTTCACTTCCATATACGCATGTTGATGTCCTTATCAGTATATCATTCCTTCTGCTTCTGTCACTTATCTCCTCTCATCTCATCTCACCACACCTCACCTGACCTCACCTCACCTCACCTCACCTCACCTCACCTCACCTCACCTCAATCTCAACTCATCTCATCTCATCTCATCTCATCTCATCTCAATCTCATATCATATGATATCATCATCATCTCATCTCATCTCATCTCATCTCATCTCATCTCATCTCCTCTCCTCTCCTCTCCTCTTCTCTCATCTCATCTCATCTCATCTCTCATCTCATCTCACGTCAACGGCAAACAACAGCTCGGCGGCTCTCATCACCCTCCTGATGATAGGGCCCGACAGGTTGTGCCAGTCGTTTACTCAAAGTTAAGTTAAAAATCAGTACGAGGACAATCGACCCTGACACCAGTCACTGAAGGCTCAGCATTGACTTCCGGTCGGGCCGCGAAGCCGGCAGGCCGCGGGCGTGGCCGTGACAGAGTGACCACTGGGAGTTACGGTAGTACCGACCCGATAGCCTTGAATTAAGTTAATACGGCGTCACAATTTTTAACTGCCCGGGAGGAGGCCGGGGAGGAACTGAGTAGTAGTAAACTTGAAATCCTATTTTTACTGTCACTATGGTAGTGACATCCCGCTGCCTCGTGCCCTAATCTTACTACTAATTTTACGGCTATTATTATTGAAAAAGTCAGCGTCCTCGGTACCGTGGGTATACTTTCGGAGTTCCGGTACCCGGCGCTGTCCAAAAGACGAGATTTCGAGTTCTCATGATTCAGGCCCAGCAGCCCTCAGAGTAGGGGTACATGAGGCTCTAGAAGCAGGGGACCCGATGACCCGGGGGTCCTAAAGAACCGATTTTGACCCGGTAGTACGTTGTGCTTCTAAAGTGCCCCATTCCCCCGGCCCTTCCGCCTGCCCTGTCCGCTCCCCCTCTCCCTGCAGCTCTGCCTGCCCCAACAGATTTCTCTTCATCGCCCATCTTTTGGGCCTCCTCCCTACAAGACGACCTGCTACAATGTCACTGTTCCTTTTCTGCTCTCACTGTGACTTGTTGTTACTCTTCCTGGTTGCGTTGGTTTCTCCTTCCTGCATTTGCCATCTGTATCTCTTCATCTTTTCTTCCACGGCTTTAGCTTGCTCCACAAGCATCCGCTTTCCCCAGCATCCCTTAGTTTCATGAGAGCTTCGCACAAGGACTTGATGATGTAACTGAAAGGGAGAACATTAGGGATGTCGAAGCACGCTGTCTCTTATTTTTTACCCTTGCAGAACATCCAACGCAACTGCACAGAAGATGCTGAGAGGAGATCTAGTCTTCCAAGATTCTGCCCATGCATCTCCAACAACTTCAGGGGAAGCAGAGAAGTTGAAGCATGACACTTTCAAGACTTACTTCCAACCTCAGGTATTTTCCGTCAAAAGAGAGGCAGTGTTGAATCGTACTGTGCCAGAAGAAGCATTTGTTTGACAATCTGAAACGCAGGAAGTGAAGGAGCTTCTTCTGGCTGGCCATGGAGAGGTCTTTGATGAGGAGGGAGCGATCAAGAGATCTTTCGTCGAGAGCGTTGCGGGAAAGAATGGAACCAAAGTTTTCGTCTCTCCGTATTTTCCCGAAGATTTTCCCGAAGAGAGGGTTGGCAGAATTATGAGTACACAGGATCTGGCTCAGCATGTACATCAGAATCTGTCTTGTCAGGAGAATATCATGCTTAGAAAGCTGATTCCTTCTAATGAGACTGTCGTTGCCGAGTTGCCCACCGTCGGCTTCATCGGCTTTCCTAACTCAGGCGAAGAGCTTGCTGGGTCAGGAAGTATCTTGCTGACAGACAAGAATCTCTACTTCCTCTGGAGCAACTACAAGTGGGAAGCCGCTGCTGAGGAGACCTTGAAGGGAACCACAATTTGCCCGTGTCCATGTGTCGGGTGCTGGGGCTGCTTTCAGTGTTGCAGGACATACTCGGGTGGATACTCGCACCTGGGCGTGCGAGAGTCGGAGGACAAGATCAGTTCTGTGCCCGTCAGCTACCTCACACCTGGAGGGGTGAAGTGCGAACGATCTGACAGACTGAAGGTTCTCCGCAATGTATCGTTGTCCAAAGAATGCTCCTCAAAGGACTGCTGCTGCAGCTTCTGCTGCAGCTGCAAGATTTGGTGCCTTTCACTCTGCACCCAGTGCCGCTACCATGGTGAAATGAGCTTCAAGTTTAGTAGCGATCAGATGAACGGCTCTTCCATCGAATCCAAGATCATCAATAACATCAGGAACAAATCGCATGATGAGAAGATCTACGACGGTCGCTTTCGTGTCCTGAGCATCAAATTCTTCGACGTTTCAACCAATCAGGTGTTCACAGCCTCTACCACTTGATAGCAGAGGGGGCGGGGGGGAGAGAACTGAAGATGATCGTGCAGGTGCATCAAGTGAACTGTGTTGTCGACAAGGATGCCGTTCCTCTGGAAGAGATGTACAAGTTCAGCATGACCATCAACTCTGCTTGCAAGGTGCAAGATTATCTCCAAGGCTATCAGCAGGTGAGAGTCTTGACTCGATGCATCCCTCGGACTGTTGTGCCACCATATCGAGGGAGAGTGAGGTGGATCTGTGGATTGATGATTCATACCTGTCTGCAGACCAACTCCATGTCGTTTGTCGACTCCGGCAGAGTGCGAGGGATCAAGGACTCGGTGATGGAGAGGAACGCGCTGCTCGACCTGTTGAAGAGTTTTGTGAACTTGATGCCTCTGAAAGTCTGCTGCTCCCTTGGTGCTCGCCGCAGCAGCAGCGCTTCCACGTCCTGCAACTGCTTCAGGTCTGGCGTCAACGTGTGAAAGTGAGGCTGTAGAGTAGGCAGCCTGCCTCTGACCCTCCGGCGTGCCAGCCAGTTAATGAAGGGCTTCAACTTAACTTTGAGTAAAGAATCAGGTAGGAAGGCCCGGCCCCCTTTGTTGAGCCTGTGGCCGCTCATCGTCCGATCCGACCGTACTGTCGGAGCCGTCCCGGGCCCTGGGCCCTGGCACCCGGTAACTGCGGCATGCCCGGCATGATTCTGTGAGCACCGTGACTCTTCAGCTACGGCCCCGTGCACGCCGGTCAGCAGCCGCTGACTCAGCCTGGCAGTGAGCGGCGCTCACTGTGCAATCAGTGAAACTTCGAAGCCCTTTTCAGAAGCAGGGCCTCGGAAGCTGGTTCAGAAGCAGGTTCTGAGAAGCTGGTTCAGAGTAAACGAGAAGGTTCAGAACTGAGCTGGTTCAGAAGCCTTTACTCAAAGTTAAGAAGCTGGTTAAGAAGCCTGTTCGGAAGCGGTTGGGTATGTGAGGGGACGAGGCCGACATATTTCAAGCCGTTTCCAAATGGCGGGAGGGAAGAGCAGTGAGAACGAGCGAGCTGCAGTCACTGAGGAGCCTGAACTTCAACTTCTTGCCGCGTGTTCATCTGAAACACCTTCCAGTAACCCTCACATCCTGCTAGAATGATGGAGCTATAGCTCAAGATTGCCAGATTGATTCATGATTTACTTCTCCTACCACAGCAATTCTCTTGAGTGCGACTCTGTTGTGTGTACCTTGTTATTTTGTATACAGTTTATATTAGAATGAGACTGAACAAGTTGATCGAATTGATTCTGAAGACTTTGCTGTTTTTCAGGATTGGGGCGTAAACTGCAGCGTAATGTCAGAGTCTATATTCAACTTAATTTCGCAGCACGATTATGCCAATTCATCCAGCCTCGCTCACTCCAACCCCAGCAAGCCTCGACCAGACCATGCGCCAAGTTACAAGCTGCACGGCCAAGCAAACAAACAAGGAGCAAAAACAATATCTGGAATGACTGCTTATGAACTTGCGATGGGGAGCAAATTCTCTGAAGCTGAAGAATACCATCGAGCTCCAAAGAATATCACCAAACCCGCCGTTCCTGTCTTTAAGAAGCAGTCTGACTTGGATCCCTCCGAAGTAGCAAGACGAAGGCAGCAAGCACAGATGAGGGGGGGTGCCATTGCCAACATTTTTGGAACAACCTCTGGCTCCAAGGGCCTGCAACGTCATGTCTCCGACAACAAGATGTCTGTCAAAGAGCAGTCAATCATCAACGGCCTGCTGAAGGAGCAAGAGTCGAACCCAATGACATCGCAGGTGAAGAAGGACAATCGAGGTGGCAAGGCGCCGATGTATCCTGGCCAGAGGAATTTTGTGGAAGACAACAAGAACTCAGTTGCCGAGCACGCAGCCAGGAAAGTAGCCTCGATGACACTGAAAGAGAATGCTCCTTCGAAGATGGCAGATTCTTTCAAGAACAGACCTGCCGGGCAGATCCCAAAGTACGAAACCTTAACGATTGCTGCACAGAGTCTTTGACTGTTCCAATCAGATATTTGATAGAGAGGAAGATAGAAATGCAGGTGGAGAAAGCAATGGCAGACGAGGAAGAGCGTAAAAGAAATGGCGAGCTTGAGATTATGCCAGAAGTAAGTCGTCATGTTTCATTCTTTCATCTCATTTGATGCTTTCCGGTCAGGCTGAGAGGCTTGCGACACTGGAGGAATTGAACAGGCAGAAGAACGCTGCGCTTCAGGAGCTTAACTCCATACCGCCATCGAAGGTTACTTCGTTGTGCCTCATTAGCTTGTGTGCATCTGAAACGTGCATGAACAGGCGGCCTTGGAAGGATATAAAGCGCAAGCAAAGAAGATTGAAGAGCGACTCAAGGAAATCGACAAGGCTGTAACATTATTCTCAAAGAAAGTAGTGTACATTCAATGATATGCAAAGGCGAGTAGTTCTAGTTCAGTTGAATGAATTCCGTTGCGCACGTGAGTTGTCCGATCGTCGGGGCTGAGTATTAAACCGTACCATCAAGTTCTACGCATTCCGAAGTTCGGATGGAACTTCCGAGTTCCGAAGTTCGGAAGCGCCGAGCCGGCCAGTCGCGCGGCCGTCGAGGCCGGGCTAGGCCTCACAGTGCCCGGCCGCTCCGGCACGCGGCCGCTGCGCCCGGCCCGGGGCAGCACTGTCCGATCCGATCACCGGGAGAGCCGCTCTCAGTACGGTACCAGGGCCCGGGGCGGCCGGGACTCGGCGGCTCAAGACTGTAGACCTTTTACAACTGGACCGATAATTAGGAAGGCCTAGTAGGAAAAGATATAGAGAGGGCGGTGTGGGGGAAAGGGCTCAGGAAGCAAGCAGCGACGTGAAGAGAAGAGAAGAGAAGAGAAGAGAAGAGAAGAGAAATACTTACCTGAGTTGACCTTGGAGCTTTGAGCTCGAAAGAGATCTTCCATCAGCATAAGACAGGCTGCAAACTCGTTCCCCTGTTTGTTTACCATTCTTCATGGAAACAGCGAGGTCTTCAATGTGTAGCTTGGCAGAGCCGCGGGCTGATGGGGAAGAGGATGCGAGTTTGATGCACAGCTTCTTCGTCAAGCTTCCTGTCGAGCTCCTTGCGAGAGTAATGAACCACCTGAAAGCTGAGGAGCTCCTCGCCTGTAGCTGTGTGTGCAAGGTGTGGAAGACCAGCGCTCTTGACCATGGCTGCTGGCTCAACTTGTGCCACAAACTATGGGAGGGGAGATCCTATGTGCCGTCTCGATTCCTTGAGATGGCTGAGACGCACGAGGGCGTGATCAGAGCGTACTTTGCCTCCATCAAGGATGCGAAACGATGCTCCATCACCACTGAGGAACTGTGCTCTTTTGAGTGGAGCTTTCGGTTCAAAAGATCTGCTGGTCGCTTCTGGACGAGGTCTGACCCCTACTGGAACGGCTCGCCGGCCCGCACAGTGAAGTTTCATCCAGAAGGCCTGGTGAAGTGGGAGTCGGATTGGACCAGGATGCGATGGAAGTTCGTGGAGATCCCTGACCAGACCGACGACAACGACGAGGAGGACAAGATTGCTCTGACTGAGGGCAAGGCGATCCGCATCGAGCACCTGGACATGGGGAGGTTCCCTACAGAGCTTGTGCAGCGGCATCGCTCCTGGGGCTTCATCCTCAACTCGCCGTGGGTTGTCTACGCCTCGTTCCCGATGGTGCGATCGAACCGAGACAGGCAGCTGTCGGACAAGGTTCTCGAGAAGCGCGTGAGACCGTGGCAGTGGATTGAAGCAGATGAGTACAACATGCTGCAGATAGAGTCTGGAAGCGACAGCGACTGAAATCGAGCAGCTTGCCAAGAACGTGTGCTGTGTGATAATCAATTCTTGTGAGTTTTTCTGTTACTTTAGAATTTGAGGGCTGTTGAAGTGCCTGTGCCCCAACAATTCCTTGTTGTGGTTAGTGCGTGTTTGATGATTGAACTTAGTTGGAATCTTACACTTGCTTCTCGCTCTTCTCGCTCATGACACTGGCAGGCGAGCCTGTGACTGCCGGCCGCAGTGCCGAGTTGCAACTCAGCGGCGATGATAATCTGCCACACTGACTGCTGCGCGCTGTGTCGGACTGCCGCACTGCGGCAGCCTTCCGGTCGGACGGCACGGTCCCTGAGTCCATCTGATCGGCGAGTCGAGTCCGGTACAGTAACACTGCCCCGTCAGCTGACCGTGACTGAGCCGCCTCGGGCGGCTCGGCCCTGGGCCTCGGAGGACTCGGTACGGTCGGATCGGACCGCCCGCTACCGTACCGTACTATCACGGCGGTACTGGCCGCCCCTGAGTGTCACCCGGCGCAGTCACCGGTACACGGTCGCAGGGGGGCCATCACCGTCGTGACAAAGTCCGAGCCGAGTCCATTCACTCACGCCGGACTCCGGGCTCCGCCGTTCCGAAGTTCAAGACGGTTGGCAACCGTTGCGGATACCTTACGGTACCGTACCTTGTGACAGTGTCAAGTCAGTAACTTCGGCTGGAAGGCCGCCCGCTGTCCGATACAGTGTGGCGTTCCGATCAAGTTCCGGCCCGAAGTTCACTGTCGGACTTCAAGGACTCAGCAGTAGCACTGAGTAGCCCGGGCCGGCCGGCGGCCGGGGCCCGGCCGGCCTCCCCGCGTGTGGCCCCGGAAGATGGGGTGTTTAGAGAGTCTCGAAGGGGTGGGGTGGTCTGGACGCCTTTGGAAAATGGCGAACCAAGAAGCAGAAATGGTGATGGCGCGAAGCGCAAACACACGATGCTCTTATGCTCTCCTTGGCACGTCGTCTTGACTTCTCTATTGTATCTTCCTCCGACTTCTTGTGTGTCCTTCTCCTCCCTAGTCTTCTTGCCCCATCGTACAGACTTTCTCAAGTGACTCCTCGCTTCGCCCTTGACCTCTGCATCTTCCTTGACTCTTTCTCTTCGAACCAAGTCACAAAGTTTCCTTCGCTGCATGTATCATTACCATCATTCTGTCTCTTAGCTGCCTTTGATCGTTTCCTCTCATGCGGTCGTTGACATGTTCGGTAGACAATGTGGCAACGGCTTCAGGATTTGTTGGACCTCGATTACAACTACGCACCATGGAACCTCGAGAAGCATGAACCCTCCAGGTGGACATGTGAGATGAATGGGCATCAGTTCACTGATGAAGGATGCAGGTCACTCCAAGAGTTCAGCGAAGGACTGCTCTCCCCAATCTACGCTTTCGTCAGCTTGTCACAATCTTTTGACATTCGTGAAGAAGCAAAGATCTGGGGTGACATCATTTCTGATGTGAGTAGCTGCTGTGTGATGAATCTTGTCTGATAGCGTTTCCATGCCAGGGCCTGAAAGGGACAAGAGAAGGAAACTCTCTCGGGTTCACCAGCAAGTGATATGTTCTCGGAATCCATTCCAGTGCCGCAAGGCTGTCAATAACTTTCAAGCAGTCTCTTGCGTTCAAGAGATTCCCCCCTTCTGCTTAGATGCAGCATTGGTTTCTTGGATGATCGATTCAGAACTGAAACACAGGCAGTTTGCTACTGTTTTATATGTAAACTACGTTGTGCGAGACCCCTGGAAGTTCTTGCAAGCTGTGTTGAGCGATGGCAGGCAAGACGCCATCAAGTACACCATTCATTCTCATCGGAGTCGCAGACAATCTTCATTGGTTCACAATGAGGTAGATGTTGTCAACAGCCCCTTCCGATCGGCGATAGCTGGCGCAAGAACGAGTGAGCGCCTTATGAACAGCAGGACTCAGTTTCACCTCAGCAGGAGGTCCTCCGTGCTCATCTCCCCAGCCTTCAGCTCCTCCATCTTCTCCCACCAACCATGAACCCAGCTGCAAGACGCAGCCAGCAAGGTCTCCATCCCCGGGGAAAACGCGTCCTTGTTGCAATCGCTGCGGGCTCGAGCAAACGCCTTGTCCCTAGCGACCTGAACGAGGGAAAATGAGGCAGAGGAGGTTGTGTTTGCAGGGCAGAAGCTACCTTCTTCTTGAGACTGGCTTCTGCTTTTGAGCTCATCCCACGAATCGTCCCATGTCTGGTCACCTGGAGGGGCTCAGTATCAACAACAGCAGGGCAGTTCGCGGGCATTTCTCACGAAATTCAGCCTCTCCATCACATACGCTGCAAGGTCGTCCCTTGCAGACACTCTCTTAGCATCTTGAAAGAAAAGGCTGGCGTGCCATGTGAGCTCATCGCACAAGAGCACGGCATGTAGACCGGAAGGACGAGCGGTCAAACTTGAAGCTTTTCCTAGAGCAGGCATCGCTGCAGGCCACCATCAGTCTCCACTCATCAGAAACAACTCCCTCCGACCTGTGCCAGAATGGCCTGTCGAAGTGTCCTGAGCGGTAAAAGTTGGTTGCAAACTTAGTAGGGTCGTAGCCACGTTCCATGCCGCTGAACCAGGCAATTCTCTCCACGTAGCCCATGAAGTTCTGCCCGTCCAGACGCTCAGCAGCAGTCTATCTTCATCAGTCCACCTACCGAGCCCATGTCGTTGACGTTTCGCTTCACCTCGACAATGGCCAAGACTGGATGCAGCAGTCGGCAACGAAGACAATCGAGCAGAAAGGCGATTCACCTAAGACTGGCTGCTCGGAGAGCCCCTGAAGCTGCGCCTTGGTCGGCTTTTCCCGCAAGGTAAGCGAGCGGGGTGAGCAGGGGAAGATCGAGAGACGAAGTCAAACATCAGCTCCTAAAGGATTGAAGCGATAGAGCACCTGCGGGTGACCCCCGACGCTCTTGCCAGCAGGAGCATCAAGCTCTCCACTTGGCATAGTAGACTTTGCGACGATGACGTAATCAAACTCGCCTCGCGCTATCCCAAGCGTCAAGCCCCTCAGCACAAAAATATTCTTCATATCGAACTGCTCGACAGGCACATCAGCTCCTGATGTTCTCATTGCGCTCCTCTCCTGGTCCCACCACGACTCTGCGTCTGCCAAGAATCTTGGAAGAATGAGCTCCTTAACGACTCGTTCAGCCTGCCCCTCGAAATCGAAACCTTTCTGCCACAAGTTGTAACATCAGAACAAACTCCATGTGACAGGCGCATCTACATAGCTCGTCTGCCTTCCAATCGCTCTCTCCGACTCCTTCATCCTCATCGAAGCCTCTTCTATCCCCACCTCCCTTCTCAGATCGAGCAGCGCCTTCTCAGCATCCTGCAGCTCCTTCCACTGTTCACAGTCAACAGGAGTTACAGCATCTCAGAACCGTCGTTACCTCTGCGCAGGAAGATATCTTCGACTCGAGATCTCTTGTCAGCCCGTCAAGCTCCGCGTACGCCGCCTGGAGCCTCTCGGAACTCTTCTGATTCTTTTCCCCGGCGGAGTTGAGCAACGCAGCGTCACCATTCGAGGCAGCGAGATTCTGCCTTTCTCGGCCCTGGCACTCCATCCTCAACTTGGAGACCTTGTCTCGGAGGCCGTCGATGATTGACCCCGCAGGGCACGAGGCATATTCCTCCTGGGCTCGCACCAGCCTCTGCGAAGCTCGAGATAGAACGTCTTCGTGCACGGTTTCCAAGTCGAGGATTCGCAGCTGCTCTGATATTGTGGGATCCAAAGACCAGCGTCTGTAACTTGTTTGCACCCACTGAGCAAAGCTTTCTTCACTTTCAAACGGCCTCTCCACGTTCGACTCCATGAGGAGACTGTCGATGGCTGCACGGCCGGCAACCGTACTGCCATCAACCGACGGACTGGAAGAAAAGTCCCGAGCATGTGCCATGAAGCTAGACGCAGGCTCTGCGGTGAAGGGGGCAAGGGGGGGCAGCACAGAACCGAATCTTCGAGAGACCAGCGAAAGAGGGGGGGGAGGAAATTTCGGGGAAGAAGAAGGGAGATATAGAGATGAAGAGAAGGAGAGGAGCTGGAGCGGACGAACGAAGAAGTTTCGCTCTCTCATCAGACCCTCTCCTTCTCTCCTCCTCTCCTCTCCTTCTCTCCTCCTCTCCTCTCCTTCTCTCCTCCCTCTCCCTCGAGGCTCCTTCGTACAGAGTGGATTTGCGGGATCGTAAAAAAATTCCTTGTAAAATAAAAAACTTCAGGTCGCTAGCGACCTTGAAGCGTTCATTCAGGCATGATGCGCCCTGTGGCTTCGTCGGGGTCGGAGGAGGAGCATGGGAGGGAGGAGGAGCAGGGCAGCGCAGAGGAGGACGAGGACGAGGACGAGGACGAGGACGAGGATGAAGTAGAAGGCGGAGATGAGGAGATCGTAGCTTCAAGCCAGCCTGGAGGTTCGCAAAGGTGAGTGGAGATGTGCCAGTGCACAAGGACAAACGCTGAACTTGAAGTGCATGGGGAGTAGCAAGCGGATATCAAGCATGAGCAAGGCAGCGGTGAGAGCAGCATGGAACTGGGCTCTTCTTGTCACTGAACACGTGTGCGGAGTAGGTACCAGGGATGAAGAGAAGCAAGCCCATGTGAGTGCCGGACATGCTGGCATTTTACCTGAGAGGTGACTTGAGCAGTGGCCCTCACAAGTGCGAGATATGCCAAAGGTGACTTGACTGCGAACAATGACAAGACCTGAGTATGAACAGATCTTTCAAGTATCCCTTCGCTCTTCGAGCCCATCTCCGCACTCATTCAGGTGCCGAGCAATCAGTCGTTGCGCGCTTCTTAGCTGACGTCCACCAGGGGAGAAGCCGCACAAATGCAGGAAAGGCTTCCTCTCTGACACTCTCCAGTTGACCTGATGTATGACGAGCGATCTGCAGTCATTGTCCCATGTCCTTCAATTATCCTTCTGCCCTAAAGGCGCACTTGAGGACCCATACAGGTCTCAAGGGCCTGTCCTTACACGCGTCATGATTGACTGCATGGCTAGGGGAGAAGCCCTTCGCCTGTGACGAGTGCGGCAAGGTGAAGTCCCGTACTTGTCGAGACTCTATGTCGTCCTGATATCCTTCGACCCAGAACTTCTCGTCAAACTCCTCCTTGTCAGAGCACAAGATGCTGCACGCAGGAAACAAGGTGCGACGCCTCGCGGTTGTCTCGTCGGGTTTCAAGGGGTTGACCTCTTGGCAGCCTTATGTCTGTGACGTCTGCGGCCTGAAGTTCGTCAAAGTGTCAAAGGCAAGCTGTTTGCTTCCCTTCTCCGGCCCTGACGTACGGCATTTCGTGTAGCTGCGATTGCACATGAGCGGTCATACTGGGGTAGGCCGCCACCACAAGTGCAGGTAGTTGTCTTGGTTTCTCTTCCACGAGGATCATTCGCGATTCATAGTCAATGCTCCAAGAGCTTCCACCATCTGATTCAGCTGCAGCAGCACGAGAGAACACACACAGGTACATCCGTTGTCGCCCCGAACCCCGCCTGAGCTCACAACTGGTGATGGTAGGGGAGAAGCCTTTTGCCTGCCCGCACTGTGGGAAGGCCTTCTCTCGACTTCTGGCGATGAAGAATCACCTGAGAAAGTGCGGCTGTTGTTCTCCTCTATCGCACTCCCGTCACGGTCATCCAGGCACATGGCTGGGAAGGACTATCTGAAAGTCTGCGCCAGTCAAGTTGACGTTGACAAGGAACATGGCAAGACAGTCTTGCAGCTCCTCCTGAAGCATTCTTTTCGAGCAGGTTGCTGCTGAGAACACCTACCCGCCGTGCATGACAATACCGGAGGTCAAGTCTTTCGAGATGAGGTGATGTGCTACTGAAGGCTCACGACTAGGCCATCACGTGTCACTGCGGAGCTGTTGAGATGTGCTTCACCGCGCCTCCCAGCTTCATTTGGATCTGTCACTGCCGCTCCTGCCGGGAGATGTGATGATTCCGGCATATGGGAGGGCCGGGAGACGTCGTGACTCCCATCCAGGCGAAGGGCTCCGTTCGCTACCAACGCCGTCTTTCTTGATGGACCTGCCGCTATCACGTGTTCGCGGGGTTTCGAAAACATCACGCACTACCGGGTGAGTCGTCACGTGCATTGAAGTCCCTTCACATGCATATCGGCTCCTCCCCCTCCTCCTTCTCCTCCTTCTCCTCTTCAACTCTTGCGGTGGTTTTGACGCGCGCCGTATGCAGCTCAGCCACATAGGAGCCGGGCTGCTTGTAAATAGGTTTTGCCGGTGAACGGACAGCCAAGGAGCAAGTGCTGCTTCGCTTCACTGATGCCTGCTGCCCTATAGGATATGTGGAATGTCGTGCTGGACGACGGATCGCTTCAACTTCACGCTGGTGATTTGAGTGGAGTCATGCAGGGAGTCTGAAGCATGTCAAGATCAACCTCGAGAGGTTCCGAGACTCCGACGGGCGCCTCCCCCTCGACTTCAGGAAACCTCTTCTCACCTTGACCTTGTTTGACCCACAGACTTCAGGCCGGCTTTCCATGTGTTCTATCCTGAACGTGTCGAGGATTACAGCGACTCCTTGGACAAGTACGAGGTCTGCTGACTCGACTCGTCGATCCCTCCCACCCTCATCCTGCTCATGTAGAACTTTCCCACCTTCCTTGGTGGAACAGGCAAGAGAATAACCAACGAGGTTGTAAGGTTGTTTGGCAGGTTCACATGCCTTTCTGGCTTTGCAACGTTTCTAACATCTCCGTGACACAGGGGGGCGGAGGACTGCGCCATTGAGATGGAAGCTTGTGCACGAGCCAATGAGATCTGTGACGTCACTCGTCACTAGCAAGAGTCGCAATCGTCAGATGCAGGAAAAGTCCCTTGAGGCTGTCATTTCCCGTTGCAATGCACTATTCTTTGACCTCAGACAAGTTCAACTCTTTTCTGTGTATCCTATCAAGCTTGCTTTATTTGACAAACTTGCTTATCGCTGATGAAGCTTCACTGCACGAACACAGAACCCAATCTTGCAAAACAATTTTACAAATCCCTGACAGAAAAGTCCACTCCACAACATCCGTTAGGCCGTGGTACGACAAGGATGTCATGATGATGAGTTTGTGTGTGGGCTTTACTGATAGTGGCAGTTTGGTCCAGAGCAGTCCTCGTTCACGTTAACCTGGATCAACAGTCAGCATCTCTAACTTTCGTCCCAGTATGAGCGCTCACCTGGATGGGCTGCTGTGCGGCGAGTCTTTGAACGCCAGACCTCTTAGCTCCCTTGGGGGTTGTGGTGTCCCCGAGCGAGAAGGTCATCGCAAGATCGTCAGCATTGAAGACAGTCGAGTCCCAGATGTTCGCGTTAGAGCCGAACCAATCCCATCCCACGAAGTTGATGAAACCGCAGGAGCAAGGATATCCGCGGGCCTCGGCAGCCGGGCACTCGATGACCTCAACCTTGAGGGGCAAGCCTCCCTGGGTGTAGGGGTCCTGCCAGCGAGTCAGCGAGGAGCGTGAGACCGCAGGTTTGACGTCACCTGGATCTGGCAATAGCGGGCAATGAAGCATGGGGTTCCAGTGGGCACTCTGGGCCAGTTGTTGTAGATGATGATGGAGGCGCCGGGAAGGGTGAGGGTGTCGACGGCAACCTACATCCCAACCATCAGCGTACAACACGACCAGAGTCAACGCATGTACCATGTCAGCAGTTGGCGCAAGCTTGTTAGGAAGACCTCCGTAGTACGTGGCACCAATCTGACGCTCCACAGCGTAGGCCTGGGGAACGGAGGAGGCCGTGGAGGGATCTCCCATGATCATGAGAGCCTCGCGGCGCTTGTATCCAGAAATGACGGGAACTTCCTTGATGTGGAAGCCGAAGTACCTGTTCATGAACTCGACGGTATAGCTGCAAACCAAAGCATTCAGTTCCTGTCAGGTCGAACTTATGTCATTGGAACCTGTCGGCTCCGTTGAACATGAAGGTGTTCCTGTTGCCAACGAAGTTGCGGATGTTCAAGGCATAGGGGCCTTCCAAGTCCAACTCAAGTGGGAGACGCTCTCCATGGCCAGGTGGAAAGAATAAGGTCCTGCAGCAAGAGTCCGAGAACTTGGCGAACATATCCGAGGTGAAGAAGGACAGATAGTCGATCGCCAATGCCTTCGCAGGAGGGGCCGGTGGTGCCAATTCACCGGTGGCATGCCACATAGGAGGATGCTCCTTGCGGACGTCAAAACCCTCAAGCTCTGTGGCATGATCGTTGTTAAGAGCAACTGCAAGAACAGCTGCCACAGCAAGGATCGCAGCAGCGGCAAAGGCCAACGCTATCCTTCTTCTGCATTGTTTCACATCGTTAGTCCGCAATCAACACAGAGGAGGCATCATATGAAGATATGTGCTACTACAAGAAGGTTGAAGCAACTCCATCAACATTCTCATACAACCAAAAGCTGCGCTGCCATATTCTGCGACCGCACAACAACAGAGGGATTTCGTCAACAAGAGGTACAAGAATGTGGTATCAGCATGTTCTCATTCAGAACAATGAGGAGCTCGCATATTTCGGCCCACGTTTCGCTTCTCCTCACCTTCCTTCGCCTCCTTTCACGCCCGCGCCATGTTCCACCGCTCCATAGGCGCGCACCATCTCGAAGTGGCGCTCACCGAAGAGGCATCCGTTACCTACGGTTATCTCCTCCTGCGTTACGGACCGTTAAGGTAGGATTTTGCTCAGAGGAACTTTTTTCTATGGCAACCTTTCTGTCTTTCAGCTGTGGGCCCCACAATATCTGAGGCGAGCTTGCCGAAGGAAGAATCAACCTCTCACCCCTCATTTTCCCCTGTAGACTATGACCCCCTATAGGGGGGTAGTAGCTCCTCCAGGCACCTGCTACAACCAGGACCACGCGCCCCGCAGGAGGATGGTCCACTGAAGCAGATCGCCTGCTTCTCCGCCCTTGCTCCCTCTCACACGGGAAGAAAGAAAGAGACAGATGATCAGAGTGAGGACCGCTGGGGTTACAAGGTTATGATCCAGCAATCACACTGAATGGTTTCTACATGCATGGCTGCCTCGTCAAAGGAAGAAAGCGCCAAAGCACCTCTCAAGGACGACAAAGACTTGCAGGAAAACGACATCGAATCAAATGTCGTCTGTTGTTGGGGATATTCTGCTGCTTGGCGAGGGCTCCCTGCTTGTTCTGCTCCAAGCTGGACTGTTCGACCATATATTCACTGGGGTAAGTGCAAAAAAAGTACTTGACTTCGATTGTCGAGAAACTGATGGTTTCATTTTTGTCTTTGTAGGATATCGAGATCATCTGACCTTTAAGGAATGCCTGGAAAGTCTTGCGTACTGTCACAATGAGGTTGGAAATATTTACACGCATCTTACGGCTAGCATTCTTTTCCTGGTGCTACTGGCAAATGACTCCATGCGAAATGACCTCAACTCCCACCATCGTGCAGTGGCGGTAACCCTTGACTGTTGTGACCATGGATGGAGGTCTCTTTGATTAGACTACAGGTGTTATACGATCTTGCATCGATCGTTTGTCTGGTCTCTTCAGGCATTTTTCACCTCCTTGGCCCAGTGAGCAAGAGTGTGTATGAGAACACGCTGAAGCTGGATATGACTGGGATTGCCTGCGTGATCGTGGCGAGTTTTCTTGTTGGCATTCACTACGGATACTGGTGTCATCCAGCTCTCGGGCAAGCATACTTCTGGATTATTGCCTGCTTATCTCTGGTTGCCATGAGTTGGCCACACGTCCCCTGGCTCTTCCACAACTTTAATGCAAGCGGTAAGTCGTGGACTTGACCCTTTCTGTTTCAAGTGTTTCTCGATTCTTTTGACTGTTTTTGCAGTCGTTTTCTTTGCTTGCTTTGTAGCGTTTGCCCTGGTACCCCTACTTCACTGGGTACACCTAGTTGGTGGTCCATCCAGCGAGCAGGTGCGACATTAGAATCGGGCTGACTGTTTCTGGCTCATTGTTGATTGCCAGGCGCTTCTGTTCTTCTATAAGCTTCTATTGACCATGTTCGCTTACTTTCTTGGATTTCTGTTTTACATCACCCGCTTTCCGGAGAAGAAGTTCATCGGTCGTTTCGATTTCGTTCTGCATAGCCACCAGGTGTTTGCAACTTGTAGAAGCTGTCACTCAAAAACTGACTCGCATATCTGAAAGTTGTGGCACATATGTGTTGTGATAGGTCAGCTGCTTTTCTACTGGGCTATGTCGACGTACGCAAGATATCGAATGGAGAATTCTTGTCCTATAACACCTCAATAAACATCATTTTTTGCACAGAAGGTTGCCATCACGATTGCTTGGCAGAAAGCAGTGCACGCCCTTGCTCTCAAAGTTTGAACACTTGTAAATTGCTGTCCATGGGGGACGGTTGGGTCAATATTCCTTCCCGTGTACATTCAGCCAGGTTTTCATTGTCTGTTTCTGAAGTTGAGAAATGTATGAAGATTGTAACAACTGAAATACGAAGTTGCCTTCCATGTGCATGATCGGACATATCCTGGTTCCACCATGTTCAATGCGGCTTCATGGTTTTCGCACCTGCATGGATTATGCGTGCGGCAGGCAAGTTCCCGATTTTCGAGGACCCTCCCTTTACGAAACTCCCTAGGAGCTACCACCCAAAAGTAATCATAGTAAAGTACCCCTTAATTTTAAGAAACAAGAACCCCGACCCCTCCTTTTTGTCGTCCCAACCGAACGACTACCCCCCAACCCTTCTGAATTCTTGGTGTTGGAGTATCAGGGGGTTCTTTACCTATGGATTGAGGGGTAGTGCAAAGAGACAACCACCCACCCAAGAACTCGTTTGATATGGCTGGTGAGTTTGATATCAATGGTGTTGAAGCGATAAGGACGCGAGAGCAAGAGGAGGAGGAGGAGGAGGAGGAGGAGGGAGGAAGGAAAATTTCAGCGAAGAGCTCTTGTTTCAAGCAGCTGATGACATATCACCACTTCAAGTCAGATGATTGGGTCTGCACTCTAGTGTAATATCAAAACATAACAAATTCGTAACGTTTGTTCTTCCTGAGCCTGACTTGTTCGTTTCTTGCCCTTCAGGCTCTTTCATAATGACGGAGAAAACAACAAAAAAGAAGGCAGAAGCTGATGAACTAGGAGAGACATATCAGCTGGCCGAAGAATCGGTTGCAGAAATCAACGACGAACTTGACGAATTCGAAGCGAGACTGAGTGGAAAGAACCCTGCTCCCCGTCCAAGCGGACAGGCAAAGTCATCCAAACCCACACCTCAAAGCCATGCACCGCCTATGTTTGCTCCACCCAAGAACTATGTCAAGGTCAAATCGACAGCGATGAGCGAGGAGAAGGAGGATGACATGGAAGCGATCAAAGCAGTCTCAGAGTTGGAGGCTTTCGAGCTTCGCATGGCGAACGGCAAGAACTAAGTGTTGACAGACAGGTGCTACCACGAACTCACAGAGGAATCTTGACGAATGTCTCACTTTATTGTTGTACCTCCCTCAAGTTTTAAGTTAAAGCTCGAAGCGTCGGGCTTCTTGTAAATCGCTGACTTGTTGCTTCTTGAGCTGCTGGGTATGAATGAACTCATGAATTCATCCATCGATCGTTGCAGTCCGAGTGAAATGTCGGGAGCATTCCTGCTCTGCTCGTGCTTAGATTTGCTCTCTTGCAGAGTTGACGCCATCTGCAGCACCAGGGCTTCAGTCATTGCCCAGATGGGTCGAACCAGACCTGTATGATCGAATGTTGCAGGTTGTCATCTTCCGGCAATCCTTGAGCTGCCTGCACGAGCTCTTGCAACACCTGCGCGCAAACCTTACGTTGGGGAAGCTAAGAGGATTCTGACTTGCCTGTATCTTAAGCTGCCTCCGGCGATTCCGTTGCTGGGTCATTATGAAACCCCTCCACCTAGTTAGAGAATCAGCACGATTTCCTGGGCCGAGAAACATGGACATTCCTCAAGAAACCTCTCAGAATCTGACACATTCTTTCATTCGAATCCGTTGATCTTGATTGACTCCACCTGCCGGTGTTGTGAGCAGATCGTTGTGCGATGGGTCCTCGTTTAGAATTCGATTACCTCATCCACCAAGCATATAACGCATTTCTTCTCCTTATCAATCAAAATATATCAGTTCTGACTCTGTCGAGGTTAATTTGAGTTACCATGACTTTGTAGATCGCATTCCCTTCCAATGACTCCAACAAGATCGCAATGCCTGAGACAGATTTGTCACTTTTTGCAATGATTGGTTCTGCCTGCTTGCCGATCTCAATGATATCGACCGAAATTTGTGAACCCTTAATATATTTGCTTTCCAGCTTCTTAATGCATACAAGGCAATCCGCTGAGCACAGAATCATTATGAGAACATGAAAAGCGTGTCTGGTCTTACATGTTCAAGGCTTTTCTTCAAACGGTTGGTATTCTTATCAGTATCGGGTCGAATATTTACAATGGCCCATTTCTTATAATGATAGACAAGGCTTCTCCTCCATGTTCGTCGATGGAAAAGGGAAATAATCCTTGACTAGAACATTTCAAAGCATCGTCAGAATGCAATATTTCCGAAGACAATGTCCATTACATTTTGGTTCTTTTGGTCTCTCCACGAAATCAAAATTCTTCTTGTGCGCGCAATTCTGACTTTCTGAACGATTTTGTGATTGTACTTGTTTACTTGCCAATTCATCACCATGTACTGCATGAAATGATTCAAACGTCACTCTAGGGCGAGGTGTGCACAGGAATTCAACCTGTACACAAGCTTTGAGCTTCCTCCTCTTCATGTGAGCAACAATCCATCGGTGCAACGACTCAAGATTGGATTCATGAAGTATCTGCGACATCGTCCGATATCTTTGTGACAACATGCAAGCAAGCGATTTGTCAGATTTCTGACCTCAACGGAGATCTCAGATGTTACCCACCGCTTTTCTGCAGCTTCCATGGTCTCCGATATCTTCTGGTCAGTTACCTGCAGAATACATGCTCAGTTGCAACATGCTCTCTTCGCACCATCGACAAATGCTCACATCGATGTCAGACACTGAGTAAAGCGGCGTGCAGCTTCCACTGGCTGCACTGGAGCCCCGCTGCTACAACAAGAGGTTTGAGCGCATCTTGAACATTGCTCAGTGTTGGGATGTGACCTCAATATTCTTGTCGAGATATCTCAGCATCTCTTCGTGTGAGCGACCATGGATAAGTCTTTCACCTTCAGATCCATCAAGAAGCCTCGACCTCAATCTCTGGCTCGAGTTACCAAGTTCATGGCTGCGAGCTGGTCTGGAATCCGATTCATGGGACGATTTCACAACTAGGGATGGGAATGCTGATGACGAAATCTTGCTGATGGGACTGGTTTGCACCTCGAAAAGAGATCCTTTCAACGGAGATATCTCAGCTCTGTCTGCTCGTTGTAGCCCTGGTGAAGCTTGCAAGGAGTCAGGACTGGCATCCTGTTCTCGCACTTCCCATCCTCCTCCAGCCATGGAGAGAAGGGAAGCGCCGGACAACGCATATTCCCGTGCAGCCAACAGCGCTGCAGCTTCCTCTCCCGCTTTCCGAGCCATCTCGTCTTCCCACAAAAATGAAGAAACCGGTGCCCGCGGCCGTAATGCGGCGGCGGCGTTTGGCTGTAAGGTTGCAGGAAGAGGAGGAGAAGCGAAGGAGGCTGTGAGGGCATAAGCAAGAGCCTTGTCTGCATCGCCATCGCCCCCCATCAACCCCTGTCCTCGTAGCCGTCGCGATGTCGCCATGCTCCTCGCCATCGGACCGACGGCCAGTCAAACTTCAAGTTTGAACTCTGGGCGGAGCCCTCATCACTCCTCAGGCCCATATCACGGTTACAACGCTCTTTAACGGTTGTAACGCCGGATCGCGGAGGTTTTTTTTCCTCTCCTCGGTTCGCTCGCTCCCTCCCGCCTGCTCCTACCCCTCCATTGGTGCCGCATGCGCGGCATATCCTGCCTTCCTGCATGGTCCCCTGGGCTCTTGAGAGTCATTGAAAATCCCAAGACACTTGATGATGCTCTCCAGCATGTTTGGAAGGCATATCTTGACATGCATGTCTGTGTGCTCCATGTTCTGAAATGAGGGAGGAGATGTTCTAGATTCTTTGATATTCGGGCCCTTCCAACTCTGAGCGTAGCGATGTGCATCTAGGGTACTTATCTTGGTGTTTTCGCTGTTATGAGGCATCCTTGCATGTCGGCGAACACACAGTTTGAAAAATTCGTTTCCTGTGTTCCATGTGCTCATTATCTATGGCACTTGCCTCGCTCAGAGAGGATCAACCTATAGGTCTCGTCTGGGAAAGCAAGCCATATTCTAGACCCCATTCCGAGAGATATAGAAAGTGGAAAGTCAAACCTTGAAGATTGAATGGCGGAGAATACCCTTTTTTGTTTTGGACGAATCGCATGCTGCGATCAGTCAGAAGTGCAAAGAAACCAGCAGTGAAATCCTAGACATGTGCTTGCCTGATATGAGCTGAGTAAAGCATGTAGAAATGTCTATTTGTTTGTTTTTTATTCCACGAAGCTGTATCCATTTGTTCTGACTAGTTCTTTTCAGCTACGTTTTGTGCTGGCCGGATTTCTGGCTCTTGAATACAGCTCTGGATACCGAGTGAAATCGTTCTCGAGCTGACATGAATATCGTACCGCACATAAATGCCCTTTTTGCTCCAAGGCCTCCACTCGAGTTCAAGCAACCCTACTCTCAGCAAGTTGGCAAGAAGCGTAAGCTGCCGTATGAAGGTATTGCCAAATGTTTGGATAGTTTTGAAACGCCGGATGAGTACGAAGAAAATTTCAAAAAGTTCAAACCAATCGAACAGCGTAAGGAAAGGAGAGAGAGAATAGCTGAGGAACGCAAGACTCTCAGCCAAGACACTGTGAAAGCCAAGGCGGCGGCATGGGATCCGAGCAGCTACAGCTTTGAGAGCGATGCATATAAGACACTCTTCGTGGGAAGGCTTAGTTTCATGACTGATGAACACAAGCTCAAAAGGGAGATGGAACAGGTTATTACTTGTTTGATATTTTCCTTATCTTGTGACTGATTTTTGTTCAGTACGGCCCGGTCAAAAGCGCAGTGCTTGTCTATGACAAGGATACGTCGAAGCCTCGAGGATATGGATTTGTTGAATTTGAGCATGAGCGGGATATGAAGACTGCGTACAAGCATGCAGATGGACGTAAAATCGATGGTCGGCGTATCCTGGTAGATGTTGAGCGCGGGAGGACAGTGAAAGACTGGAAACCGAGAAAGATTGGTGGTGGTCTAGGCTCAAGCAGGAAAGACCGTCCAAAGAAGACAAAGCAAGAGAAGGCGGAAGCTAAACGCGCAGCTGCTATGGCAGCTAAGGCTGCTGCCAGGGCTGCGGCAGCCAAAAGAGAAGAAGCAGCTAGAAGAGAAGAACGAGAGCGGGCTGCCAACGACAGCAGGGATCGAAAGAGGGATGACAAGGATCGCGAGCGAGATAGGTCTCGAGAACGTGACAGGGAAAAGGACAGAGATCGTGACCGTGATAGGGACAGGAACCGTGACCGGGACAGGGACAGGGATCGGGACCGAGACAGGGACCGTCGCCGCGATGACCGGGATAGGCGATATGACGAATACCGAGGGGACAGGAGGTCGCGATAAATGTTGGTTGTTGTCTTTGATGAGATCGCAAGTTCTTAGCTGTCACGGACTTCGTGCCCCAAGGGACTTGCAATTTTTAATCTGTCCAATGAAAATGGCGTTGAAACTTTGGTCAAGCTGTGGTGCCTCGGGATTCATTAGTGAAAGAATAATCAATTTACAGATGCAACATTGTTGTATGTTTCTGTATGAATGCTCTTGTTCCAAAACGGAACTTAGCGCTCAGATGTTCAATCCGCAGGAGCTGATGAAGAGCTCACTTGAAGGGACACCAGAGGTTGTAGCGTATCTGTCATACGGTCAAGGAAGCTGAAGCAACATCTCGCAAAGGCGTTCAACCTTGCAACCATTTTCCTCAAAATTTCGTAGCCTTGCATTAGTTTTCCGACCACTACGTTCCTACCATCCAGCCACTCTGCCCTGCAGAGTTTGAGCCATAGCTTTTTGTAGCGTGCAGAACAGTCACCTAGCAAGTAGAATAGCAAATTGAGAATTGTTCGAATCAGGGCCGTTGTTGATCATGGTCAAAATACCTGGCAAAGTCACAAGTCAGTCTTGCAGAAACATGCAAGAGGCGCGTAAAGGAAAAACAGAGGGCAAGAATGTGGTTCAGGTTCAGGGAGGTTTGGCATTCTTGCATGGAAATAAAGCGGGTTCAATCTTGCCTGGCCCGACATGGCAGAGCTCGAAACTTTCGTCTGGA
Organism: Guillardia theta CCMP2712; assembly: GCF_000315625.1. NCBI lineage: Eukaryota > Cryptophyceae > Pyrenomonadales > Geminigeraceae > Guillardia > Guillardia theta. Next base: position 598,025 of record NW_005434672.1, read on the forward strand.
AAAGTGTCTCCATAGACTGATCTTCCGCCGGATCCGTCCCCATTCGTAACATCCCCCGATACGACCATGAAGTTTTCTATGATGGAATGTACTCGACATCTCCTGTAGGTCAGCTCGTCCTAAAAATCCCGGAGAAGGAAAAAGTTACGACGTGTTTGCCAGCTCACTCTTGAAACGATCCATCAACTAGATATGATACCTTGGCAGGATCACCACAACACAGCGAGATAAAATTCTTGGCTGTCCTAGGAACAATGTCTTCGAATATCTCGAATACGAGCTTACCAATGACAGTATCTTCCGAAGAGAATTCAAGGAAAATCATCTGACCAGGCATCCATGGAGTTAGTGGCGTCTTAAACCTTGTTGTAGGCCACAAGGCACTCACCGGATTCTTCTTTTGCAGAGCAGGGTTTAGTGCTTGAATGGGATAATCATATATCGTGGGAGAAGCATAGTAATCCTCCACAGTTTCAACGAAGGCATTGACCGACTTGAGGGTCTGTCGTTCCCTGTACGCCGTGCTTCCTGTTCCACTCCTATGCAGAATGCACAATCCCAACTCGTCGTCGTTGTCTACCGACTTCTCTTCACCTTCTACGTCGGGAACCTCCACCTGCACTGCCCCATTCTCGACTAAACCGGGGCGCGAGACGTCCTGTTTCGATACTGTTTCCCTCGCCTGTGCTTCGCGAGTGCCTATCGTGCTTGCATTTTCCGTTCTGACAACATCACTTTGAGCCTCTTCCTGGGCAATCTCTATCGGACTTGCATTGACTTGCTCCATTGTCTCTCCTTTCCCCACAGTCTCCTCCTCTTTCTCTGTCTTTCCGCCCGAACTTCCTGAGAAGTTGTTGTCCTTTTCACTATCCCTTGCTCTTTCGTCCTCTCCACCATCTCCTTCGCACTCCTTCTCGTCTTGCTGCTTCTGTGTCTCTCCCTGGCTGCTCTCCTGCCTATCCTCCTCCACGCTCCCCTCCACCCCTGAGGGTGGCGTCAACGCCATCCTCGACTCTCCTGATTGTCCTCACTGTGACATAGCCGTGCTTGGCCTGAAAACTGCAGTCCGATCATCATCGGCGTCAGTAGTTTCAATGACCCCGGCGCTGCGCTGCCCGGCCACTGACACGGTGCGGGCCGGGCCGCCCGGGCCTCACCGTGGCACGGCATTTACTGAGTTACGGTGGCCGCCCGCCGGCAACTTGCCGCAGTGCAGCCGCGCGGCCGCCGGACTCTCCGACACTGTGACCGTCCGACAGTGCACCGGCGCGGCCCGGGCCGCGGCGCCCGGCGGCGTGACCGTCCGACGGTCACGCGGCAGCACTGCGGCAGGCCCCCGGGTGACCGGGCCGGTCTGTGCTCCGAGGCTCCGGCCCGCGGGCCCCGCCACCGGTCGCGGCACGCCGAGTCCACCGCGCCGAGCCTGAGCCTGACTCAGTGTGACCGTACTCCGACACCGGCCCGGCCCCGGGCCCGGCCCGGGCCCGGCCCCGCGGTCCGGCGTCCGATCACAGTTCAACGGTTCCGACGTCGGACCGACTCGCCGGAAGGCTTCGCGGCCTGCTACCCGCCGCCGCCGGCGTGACCCCGCGTGACCCGGCGTACAGACTTACTGTCAGTGTCGGACCAACACTGGCCGCTGTGGCCCCGGGGGGCGTGGCAGTTCCCCGCAGTGCAAGTCTGAGTGTGTCACGGCGGCACGCCGGGCCGGGCCCGCCGGCCCCGGGCCACGGGGCCGTCGGCCGGCGGCGCGGCCACTGTCACAAACACGCCTGAACTTCAGTCACCTCTACCCTAGTTTGCTGACCAAGGGGGTAGGGGGTGGATGTTGGGCTATCGGCCTAGTGGATGTCAGGGGTAGCTGATGGGGGGAAGGAGGGGTTAGGTGAGGGTCAGCCACTTTCGTATCCCCGGCCCCACCACCCTCAGACTTAGCGACCCACCACCCCCACCCCCTGATTCTATAAATTCTTTCCTTAGTTTGATAGGGTGCATTACCCACCCCTACCCCCTAAAGCAGTATTTGTTCAAACTGGCGTGTAGATAGCACCTGAATCCCAAGCCGCAGCACCGTCACCGCATGCCACTGCTGTGAACGATTCTTGTTAGGGCACGGATGCACAAATCATCATGTACATGCGTCCTTTCTTCATCATGATCAGGATAACATGCGTCCTTTCTTCATCGTCATTATGTTCATCACCATCACCACCATTATCTTCAGCACTATTACCACCTTCACAACCGCCACCATCATGAACATTCTTCCATCGATCTTGCACACCGAGATTATTCGTTCTCACTGATTTCTGACACGGTTGCAACTGCAAGGTATAAGCAGCATTGGACTCCAAACAGATGCATCTAGGGATGACATCCCTCCTGCGCTCGAGCCTTTTCTTCCTCTTGGTGGTAATCACCAAAGTCTCCGTGGGTAGCTCTGATAGCACCCACCCTCCTCCTTCCTTGCTCTCTCAAAGTGTCCTTCGAGGTGGATCCCAGGTAGAATCCCTGGGCCCCAAGGGGGGTGTGAGGCTGCCGAGAAGGCAGGGGTATGCCTGTCATACAGCGCGGCCGGACGTTTGTTACAACGAAGAGTTTGAGGAGGACGGGGATTCGAAGATGGGAATCCCTACCAGACAGTACAGGGAGTGCCTGCAACCCGGAAGCGACCCGGCGACAGTCGCAGGAGAAGCCTCCTACAATGATGATGAAGTGAACCCTCCCCCGCACAGGACAGAGCCCCCGCAGAGCGCTAAACCTGTGGAGTTCGGACACGTGTGCGGGAATCTGAAGAAGATGCTGATATCAGGAGGGAACCAAGCGCACATTCGGAAAGAGCTCAAGGAGATGTTTTGCACCATCTTGGCCTCCAGTCCTGACGACATGACCGCACTCTTGTGCTTTCTTAGAGATCAGATCTCTTCGCCGACACTGGCTGGTATCGAACTGATTCCCTCCAGCATCATCGTCAAGGCGCTGGCTGAGTCTTGTGGCAAGACCTTCGACGGCGTGCGAGATTGTATCGCCCAGGCGAGCCCTCCTCTCCTCCCCTGTTAACCCCTCCCCTCCTCTCCTCCCTTCTCCTCCCCTCTCCTCCCCTCTACACACGTCAATGCGACGGATTATCTGCCCGACACTTGGATAATATTTTTTCAGCATAAGAATAATAATGAGATCTGTAAATCTGGGGAAGAACTGTACACAATTTGATTGAAAAGGTCACATGTGCGCTGGGCCACTTACTTAGTTTTGTGGCCTCGCTCAGTTCCACTCTCAATAATCACGTTCAGACATGATGATTTCTTGTCTCACACGAGATTATTCCGATCACTACTTATTAGTACACAGAATGAATCTACCACCTGCACTGCAACACTACACTGCTTCCATCTATGAAT
>NW_005434672.1:602264-603502 GCF_000315625.1 Guillardia theta CCMP2712
GCTGCTCCAGACCTCCGGATGGTGAGTAGCACCAGCAATAGGGAGGATCTTCAACCTGCTGATGACCTGCATACCTGTCCTTTTCGATCCTCCCTCTTCCCCCCCTCCCTCCCCTCCTCCCCTCCCTCTCCTCCCTCCTCCCCCTCCCTCCTCCCTCCCCTCCTCCTCCTTCCCCTCACGAGCGTCTCTGATAAGATCGCCATCATGGTCTCCTCGATCAACCTCTCTGTTGACCTGACGGAAGTGTGACCGTTCTTGTCAGGTCATTCCTGTCCTCTTGAAGCATGACATGGCAGACGTGCTCAGGTCCGAGGGGAGGGAGGACTGGAGGGGCTGGGGGAGAGCGGGAGAAGCTGAAGATGATGTGGAGGAGGAAAGGGGAGGACGGAGAGAAGGAGGAGGAGAATAGAGAGGAGAATAAAGAGAAGGAGGAAGAGGAGGAGAGTAGAGAGGAGGAGAGAGAGGAGGAGAGGAGAGGAGAGGAGGGAGAGGAGGGGAGTAGAGAAGAGGAGGAGAGTAGAGAAGGGGCAGAGGAGGAGAGTAGAGAACAGGAGGAATAGGTGGTGGTGGTCGGCGCTTACTAGACCGGCGTGCAGCGCTCTCAACGTGGAGGAGAAGCGACCGCGCATGCTGCGAGGAGCCAAGTGCCGCGCATTCGAAGCGCTGAGGGACTGGACGGAGCTGGATGTGGGTGCTGGAGGGAGGGAGGGAGGGAGGCGGGGAGGGGGGGAACTTCGACCCCTGACGGGACTTGGCAGGAGACGGACTCGCTGCTGAACAGTCAGGAGGCTCAGCAGTCACGGGAGGAGGCGGTGGAAGTTGCCAACGAGAGGAGGAGAGCCGCTCTGCACCATGGGTTCTCTCCTACCCGCCTTGCGGACATCGAAAGGTGGGAACGAGGACCGCGCTCCTGGGTCCCTCCTCTGCCTACTCTCTCCCCCCACCCTCCTCCTCCTCCTCCTCTACCCTACCACATCTGTTCCCCAGCTCTCAATCTCAGCTCACTCCAGGTCTCTCTATGCTAAACATCTTGTCGACGTCCCTTCTCGAGCATCGCGGATACGCAATGAGGTGCGACACTGGGCATGGAGAAGTCCTTTGAGGGGGGGGAGGAGGAGGAGGAGGAGGAGGAGGAGGAGGAGGAGGAGGAGGGGAGCGCGATGACCGCCCTCGTCGTTCCTTTAGGTTGGAGGGGGGGGAGCACTAGGAAGATAAATAACATCTACTTATTGTTAATA
>NW_005434672.1:606425-608369 GCF_000315625.1 Guillardia theta CCMP2712
CGGATTGGAGGGCCAGGAGGAGGAGGAGGAGAAGGAGAAGGAGATATTCACATCAGCATCACAGGGAGACATGTAACCTCTACAACTCTGACGGGAAGAGAGTCGAAAGCAGCACTGACATGGCGGCGGAGAAGGTTAGACCAGGGGAAGACAAGAGAGCGCGGGGAGGAGGTGGAGGAGGAGGGGGGGGAGGAGCTGACCGAAGGATACAGTTGTTCAACGAGCTACTCGACTCCGCTTACGACAGCACCAACCGAGAAGATCCTCTCCACCAGCACAAGGAGGAGGAGGAGACAAATGATGAAGGGGAGAACAAGAGCAGGGGGCTGGAGGAGGCACTGGTTTCTTGCACCAAGAAGAAGTTCTCGCAGGAAGGGACATTGACAGCAGCAGGCACACAGCAGGTCCGACGAGCTTCCTGCCCCCATCCTTGTCCTCCAACTTTGTTGTCAACAGCGACAGTTGTATTCCTCCTCCTCCTCCTCCTCCCCTTCCCCCGTTCTCTTCCCCCGTCCTCTCTCACTTTGCCTTCTCAGCTTCTACCCATCCTCCAGTGGCATCATGCGAACCTCGAGTTTGCGCTTGGAGCTCCGTTAGCCAACGTTAGCAGGTCACTTGCCCTCCGTCATCTTTTTCCAACCCTCCTACTCCATCACCTCATCCTCCTCCTCCTCCTCTTCCTCATCCTCCTCCTCCTCCTCCTCCTCCTGATCCTCGTCCTCGTCCTCTTCCTCCTTCTCCTCCTCACCAGCTCCTTGATCTACTTTGTCGTTCTTCCCTTCCGAGTTCCGACGGGGTCAGCAGGATGTGGTGGAACTTCGACGACCTCTGTGCTTATCCCGGACAGCACTGGGCGCTCCCCGCGGGTTCCTCTCCCTCCTTAACCCCGTCCAAGGAGATCTGGATGTGCGACTGGGACAGTGCGTGCAAGAGGTGAGGGAGAGGAGGAGAAGGAGCAAGGGATGACGACGATGATGGAGAGGAGGAGGAGGAGGAGAAGGAGGAGCAGGAGATGACGAGGATGATGGAGAGGGTGGGTGGGTGGGTGGTGGAGGAGGAGGTGGAGCAGGAGATGACGAGGATGATGGAGAGGAGAAGGAGGGAGTCAGGGAGGGAGCGAGGGATAGCAAACTCACGGCTACTTTGATTCCTCAGATTGATTACGATCCGAGAACGCCAGGGGTGCGGGTGACCTCGCGCTGCTCCTCCTCCCCAGCAGAGGAGCAGGTGATGGATGCAGATGCTGTGGTCGTTACTGTTCCTCTTGGAGTACTCAAGGTACGAAGGCATGGGGAGGGGAAGGGGGAGGAGGAGGATGACGCTGTTGACTGCAGGATGGTCGCCCTGGTTTCAATCCGCCACTTCCGGCTTGGAAGACGGGTTCTCCACTCCTCCTGCTCCCCCTCCTCTACCATGACTCCTCCTCCTCCTCCTCCTCCTCCTCCTCCTCCTCCCACCACTCCCACTCCCACTCCCACTCCTTCACTGACACCTCGTCATTGGGCAGATTGCATTCAGAGGATGGGCTTCGGATTGCTGAACAAAGTGAGCAGCGTTTTCTATCCCGTGCCTGCCCTCTAGCTGTCACACGGCCCTTTTCTCCTCCTCCTCTTCCTCTCCTTCCCCCTCACCTCCTTCCCTCTCACCTCCCTTCCGTCTCTCATGAATCGCAGGTCATACTGGAGTTCCCCTCGTCCTTCTGGACAGAGGAGCACAACAACGACTACTTCGGCGTCCTCCACCCTGACCCTCATCTCCGCGGCTTCGCCTACATGTTCTGGCCCATTGCTGCTACAGGTGCCTCCTCTTTCCTCCTTTTCCTTCCCGTTCCTTCTCCTCCTCCTCCTCCTCCTCCTCATTCTCATGATCGTGAGGGGGGGGGGGGGGGGGGGGAGCAGGATGTCTTATATTGGTTGATGTATTTTTTTCATTATTTGGATAAGA
>NW_005434672.1:608469-711003 GCF_000315625.1 Guillardia theta CCMP2712
TCCCTCCCTCCTCCTCCCCTCCTCTCCCTGCCTCGTCTCTCTTCATTCTCTGCTATTTCTCCCTGCTCGCCCTTGTTCACCTTGTCGGACTTAGCCGGGGAGGCATCTTTGTCGCCCACAAATGGTCTTGCCTGGGCTTGCGCTCCAGACTTTTTGAGAGCGAGAGCCTGGACGATGAGCTTGTAAGAAGGAGCAGAGATGACTCAGGGAGCTTTGACCCCTCCTCCTCCTGCTCCTGCTCCTTCTCCTCCTCCTTCTACCTACATCTGCTATATCCACTTCTGTTGACTGTGGTCCTCTTTCTCCTCCATTCTCCTCTAACCTCCCGTCTCCCCTTCCTCCTCTCTTCTCTTCAGGCGGGGGAGAAGGAAGACTCACCTCTTGGATGTAGGAGCGGAGCCTCGAGCTGCGGGCGATCAGGTCGCTGCGGGCGATGTCTTGAAGGTAGGAAGAGCTCATGGTAGCGAAGCGGATGTGGCGGAAAAGCTTCTCTCCTCGCAGCGGCTCGCCATCCCTCCCCTCGGACTGCCTCAGGATCCATCGAACAAGCGCCTCGTAGACCACTTCCTCCCCCCTTGCCACCAGTTGCTCGCTGTCACTCCGTCAATAAGGGGCACAGAGAGCAAGCAGGAAGGAAACGAAAAGGGGGAGGGGGGGGGGGGAAGGAGCAGAAGGAGAAGGAGGAGGAGGGAGAAGACCAACGGAGGGGCGTCGAGGGGCAGGGATCAATTTTACCTCTGCAAGAAACTCTCGAGGGTCTTCTCGTCCAGCCGCAAGAAGGAGGAGCTCCTCGAAACCTCCTCGAAGTTGTTCACCACATGCTGCCGGCAGCTCTCCACCACCCGGGCGCTCCCCAACTTGGAGCTGAGTTCCAGCAGCTCGCAGCTGTTGCCGTCACGGTGAGGAGATGGCGGGGAGGGAGGAGAGGAGGGAGGAGGGGAGACAGGGAGACAAGGGAGACAGGAGGAGAGGAGACAGAGAGACGAGGGAGATATGTCTACCAGGTGGCTATGGTGATCATAGCGATGAGACCGTCCTCTGACGCCTCCTGAACACACTCGAACTGCGTGCTGCTGCGTCAGCTCCGTCGCTCCTGTGAGGAAATTTCCCCCCTCACTACAAGCTACAAGTTCTCTTCCTGGTGCCCTACCTCTGCATATCTTGCTGACTTTCTCAAAGTGCTATCTAGTCTGCTTGCTGCCTCACACAAAACTCTCTTCTTCTCCTTTCCCCATCCCTTCCCCTACCACCTTCGCTATTCCTCCCCCCTCTCCCTGCCCCCCCCCCCCCCCCCATCTACATCGCACCTCGAGGCTGTTGGAGACGAGGAAGAGATCGATAAGCTCCCAGGCGTTGGAGACAAGGAGCCGCCCGTGGTAGAGGAAGTGAACGATCGCCTCCACCTCCTTCCGCGGGCAGTCATGCAGCACCATCTCCGTGTGACTTCCCGCGTCCTAACGGCCCGTGAGCGTCTGACGAGATCGAAGACTTGAAGTACCTCAACGAGGGTGTAGAGATTGATTTGACTCCTCTTCTGCAAAGGATTCACCCTCCTCCCTTCCCTCCTCCCTTCCATCCTCCTGCTCCTGCTCCTGCTCCTGCTCCTGCTCCTGCTCCTGCTCTCGCTCCTGCTCCTGCTCCTGCCCCCCCTCCTACCTGACAAAGGGCATGGCGGATGAAGGGACTCGAGGCAGCCAGCACCACTCGATGAGCCCAGACGAGCTAGCGGAGGAGTCAGCGAGGAGCAGGGGATCATGCAAGGGGAGGCAGGGGGCTCAACCTCGTTGGAGGAGCAGCGGATGGAGAGGTCAAGGAAGTGATTTGACTCGAGCATCCACGTGACCATCGAGTTCTTGACGACTTGTCAGCAGCGGCAGGAGGGAGAGGACGAGCTTGTCACCTCCTTTCCGAAGAGCGTGAAGGGAGGTTTCTCCGACCTGATCTCCAGCGACTGGTTCAGCTCCGCATGCAGCGAGTGCCTCTGCATCAGCTCCACTTTCTTCCTCTCCTGCCTCCCTCGTCACCCTCGTCACCCTCCACCTCCTCTCGTCACCATGGTGTGCACCACTGTCGTGTCGCTCCCACGTGGCTTGGGAGGAGGAGGTTTGGCCGCCGCCTGTCACGCGGTCATACCTCCTCCGCTCCTCCCCAAGCTCACCTTGCTAGAGTGAGGGGAGGCCTTCGCCTCTGGCTCCTCTGCTTTCCTCCCTTTCCTCGTCTCTTCTACTATCCCGAACTGCTGGCCCGGAGCTGGAGGCCGGCGGATGAGGCGAGATATGATTGTCTCCATGTCCTCGAACTCTTGATTGCCCAGGTCGGCCCCAGCTGTGTGGCGCTTGAAAACCAGCTCTACAGACGTACCGACTGCCCAGAAAAGTCACCACTCTCCTCGTCCTCGTCCTCGTCCTCGTCCTCCCTCATTCTCTCCTGCCTGCCCCTCCACTCTTCTCTCCCGTTTCACCCTCACGCCCACTGTCTCAATCTCTTGCTCCTAACCTGGTCCGAGCACAGAGCTCTGAATCAAGTCAACGGAGCTGCGGTAGACGTCCTTCCCGTCCACCATGCTCAGCACATCCCCGACACGAATCTTGCCGCTCTCATGAGCTGAGCTCCCGTCCTGCAGGTGCTTCACGTAGAGGGCCCCTCGATGCAGGCTGCCCTTGTGGAACTGCCCGAACGTAATGCCAACTCCGACCTTGTCTGCACCGTTGCCACCCTGCTCCTCCTGTCATCTGACGTGGACTCTTCTCTCCCCTCTTCGCACCTCGTCTGTTTGCAGAGCTGTTCTCTCGACCTCCTCCTTTGGCATGCCTCTGCTCGGGTTGCTGGAAGCAGGTGTCTTGACGTCCTTTTCCTCCCCCCTCCTCTCCTCGGTCTCTGCCTGAACAGGTTTGCGGTGCGACAGAACTTTGGGAGCACCAGGAGGTGAAGTTTTCGTCGTCGGGATGTGAACCTGTTGAAGGGTTTGAAGGATGAGAAGAGATGAGACCGTGAGGGAAGGTAGAAGAGGATTCAGAGCAAGGGAGGAAGGGGGCAAGGGAGGCAGAGCAGGGAGCAAGTGGGGAGCGGGTCACCTCGTTGGGGCTGATGACCTGAGGCTGTTGACTCTTGTCAACTCTTTCTGCCTGCTCTCAGGGTTCAGAGAGCTCTGTGACCCTCCGCTAGCCAGATGTCCAGTCCTCACCTTCTCTCTCTCACTCGTCGCTGCTCCGTCCGGTGCGCTGGGCTTCAACTTGCCGGCTCGGATGTCCTGTATCTTTGCATTCTTCTCCTGCAGCTTTCAGTGAGTCCACCAGCAACCTCGTAGGCGAGTCGATTCACCGCCATCGTCAAGGACGTATCGCGCATGATCTCAGCAATCATCTTGTTCCTGTTCCCTGCGTCGTCTTGACCTTCGCCACCAGACGGAGTGTGGGCAGGTCCAGCAGACGGAAGAGACTCGGCGCGAAGAAGTGGAGTTGCTGAAGGTGCTGGAGCAGGAGCGGGAGCTGGAGCTGGAGCAGGAGAGGGAGCAGGAGCTGGTGCGGGAGATGCAGAGGCAGCACGGGGAAGAGGAGCTGACGAGAGGTGAACTCAGTGAGTCTTCACGTGTAAAGAAGCGACAGACCTCTGGTTGGGGTCGCATCCTGCTTGCCGCTCACGGGCTCGACGTCTGTGTAGAGAGACTCGTCGACGTTGACGACATCCCTGTGAGGGGTGAGGGAGAGGAGGGGCAACCAGACCTCTCGCTCACCTGACGGTGTTGAGGACCGTGTTGATCTCAGTCTTGACTCCGTCCTTATCCCTGGGGGGCGACGAGACGAAGCGGGATCCTTTCACCGTCCCTTCATCGCTGTCTTGCAGGGGAGTCAGAGTCGGGTCGATCACGACGTTGGTGAGTGGAGATCGGTTTCCGTTCTCCTCTAGCCACTTCTTGATCGCCCATCGCTCGTACACGTTGCCATCCATAGCTCGCACGGGCTCCTTGATCTTGTCGAAGGTCAGTGGACATTCTCCCCAGTCCTTCTGCCGTTTCTTCCCAGGGGTTCTGTTCCTGATCTCCGAAGGCTTCAAAAGCGCCTTCCCCTGCCGGATCTTCACGTCATCTCCTGACACAGACTGCAGGATGGCCGCGTCCTGCTCCCTCGCCGGCATGCTCGGGGAGAGGAAGTGGCCACTGCCATTCCTCGAGCCCTCATGCTCTGCATTTCTCCAGTTGCGCAGTCCCCCAGGACTTTTGCTCCGTCCTCGCGGGTCGTCCGCGAGACGGGAGGCAGAGCTGCTGATGTTCAACCCACCCGACCTCCTCATCCTCTCTGCGCCAGCGATAGTCCGTGGGCGGTAAGATTCATCTGTGAAGAGCGGCAAGCTCCCGTCAGCCCATGTGAAACGACTAGTACAGCTCAAACATGAAGTTAGAGGGTGAGACCTGATGACACTATCTAGATGTATTGCGATACGAGTATAACGGTGTTTCCCCGTCCCTCTTTCTCTTTCCCCTCGCCTCTCATCTGCTGTCCTCGCCTGTCTCGTAGTTGTACCTCTTCCGGACGATGGGAAGATAAGGGGGGCAATGCTGAAAAAAATCCTGTTCGTCCTCGAGGCATCATCCCCCTCTCTCTTCCTCCCTCTTCTCCTCCTCTCCTCTCTCCCTCCCCCTATCTTTTGCTCCCTCCTCTCCTCCTCTCCTCCTCCTCCCCGCTCCCATCCCCAGCATCTTCCGCTCCAGATGACCGGGCTGTCCGATTTCTGCGCTGCCCCAAAAGGAAAAGTGAACAAGTATTGAATAATTGCTGCCCCCTCCATTACATAGCTATGTCAACCTGAGGCAGGCTCTGTTTGCCAGCGGGCTGGGACTGAAATCAACACTCGTTGGATGACGTCAACGATTGATGAAAGCGAATTCAAAGAAAACAGAAAACCGCGAGGAGTATCAGAGCTAATGAAAGAGATCAACAATGCACAAGAGATTATGATGAATAGAATGTGTGGGGACTAGAATAGACAAAGTGTTTGATGAATGGAATAGAAACGGTGAGTTGTTTCAGTGTAATAATGACCGGGGGGTGTATTAAGGATACAAGGAGTGAAAGGCTTCGATGATAAATTTGGAGATGTCAAGAATGCCGGCAAGGCGGAACAGGCACGGTGAAGGTGAAGAAGGTAAGGAGATGGTTAGCAACGAAGGTGGAAGGCAATGAAGATGACGTGGCGGGATGAGGACCAGGGAGAGCGGTCGGCAGGATCAGCGCGTTCATAACCCCCCCTCTTGCTACTTAGGAGGTCGAACATGAAGAGTCTGAGCTCCTCTCTTGCGCCTTCAAGTTCCTGCCTTTGATGGCGAGCGAAGGGAAGGGACGAGGCTGTAAAAGGCTCACGAGGAAGAGGAAAGGATGTCCTGGGACAGGGCCGAGTGAGCGCGTGGTGAGCCAGCGCCGCCAGGGTCGCGCAAGGGTGCGAGCTCAATGTAGGAGTGAGTGAGGTAGCATACAAAGAGGCTATCATTCAAAAAATAACAAACACATTTTCAACAAACAACATATTCCAAGAGAACAACAACATATTCCAAGAGAACAAAGCTACGGTAGAAGGCTCATCGGTTGATGTGCTTGAGGTACTTGAGCGCGAGGTAGGTGAAGAAGCGGAAGACGAAGATGAAGATGGCGAGCACTCCGATGTAGAGCGGCACGTCGGTGATGTTGGAGTCAGTCGTGATGCTCCAGTAGTCCCACACTGTCATCCGGTGAATCCCACTCGCCCCCAAGTTCTTGGCCGTCCATGCTGCTCCCTTCATCTGCTGCACCTGTCCCGTCAGGTCATAGAGGAGGCTGCAGCCAGGGCCGTCAGCGTTGAAGGGAGGCCGAGCCAGCGACGTGACGTTGAGCTCGTTGCAGTTGAAGCGGTTGGAAGGGTCTTGCGACTCAGCCAGGCAGCTCATGCTGCAGTAGAACTGCTTGGGCATGGCGGCCTTGATGCCGTACTTGGCGGGGAAGATATAGTAGAAGATCTTCCAAGGATACGGAATAAGCGAGCCGGGCACGAAGAACCCACTGAAGAGCACCATGATCCCCACCGTCGGCCCAGCTATCAGCGCTGCTGCCTGCGTGCTGGGGGTGAGGGCCGCAAGCATCTGACCCCAGAAGCAGAAGACTGTGCAGAGGAGGAAGACAGTAACCGCGTACATGGCGATGTAACTCGGGGCCGTCCAGAGCCCTACAAGCGGGTAGAAGATGATCATGTGGAGAGCAGTGACGGCGATGAGCCAGGGAATCTCTACCACCGTGAGCCCGAAGATGTAAGCGAAGGGAGTGTACATGCCAGCAGCCAGCTCCTTGTAGTAGACGACCTTGACCTCCCCGAGAACCTGAACGGCCATGTTGGTCTGTACAGCAGCGGTGAAGAAGACACCGGCGAACAAGATGCCGTTGAACGACTGGAGTTTTGACTGGTCGGTCACATCGGAGAGCTTTTGGTTGACCATGTTGAGCGAGAAGAGGAGGGCGATGATGGTCACGACGATCATGCGGTGGAGGTTGTATCCCACGTTGCGCCAGTGACAAGACGCCCACCTCCTCGTCGAGAAGTAGAGCTGCGTCGCGAAGCCCGTGGCATAGCGACTTGAAAAGTGAAGTTTCTCCCCCTGCGACAAGCTCTCCAGCTTCCGCTTCATCCCCTTGGCCATCTCCGACTCCTCGAAGAGCCTCACAAAGTCCACATTGTCGCCTCGATCCGCATGCGTCCCCAGACCAGCGCCGACGATGTCGAGCATGTACTCGGCGGGGTTCATCTCCGGCCGCATCTTGGGCGCGAGGGGAGAGCAGTTCTCAAAATAGTCGACCATGTTCCTCGCTGTGTACACCAGACCATCATGCCCCTCCTCCTGCCTCGTGGGGCCCAGGTCACCATTGTAGACCATCCAGCCTCCCTTCTTGAGGAGCAGGAGGTGGTCGAACATCGAGAAGATCTCCTTGGACGGCTGGTGGACGGTGCAGATGACTGTCCGACCAGTCTCAGTGATACGACGCAGCACGTTCATCACCATCTTCGCAGCTCGCGAGTCGAGCCCTGAGGTTGGCTCGTCGAGGAAGAGGATGCTCGGGTTCGCTGCCATCTCCACCCCAATGGTCACTCGCTTGCGCTGCTCTAGCGACAAGCCGATGCCCTTGCCTCCTATCGTCTTGTTGAGGACGGGACGGAGCTCAACTAGGTCAGCAACAGCCTGGAGCCTCGCAAGTCAGCGACGTCGGACGAGATGAGGACACGCACCTGCACGACGATCTCCTTCTCGTCGCTGGAAAGCTCTGGAGGAAGGCGGTGGAGAGCAGAGAACCTAAGGGCCTCGAGAACCTGCAGGCACAACAAATCAGCTCAAGCCGACGAGACCCACGGCCGTTGGCTCACCGTGAGGCTCCCGATGTGAAGGTCCGTCTGCTCCACATACCCGCTGATACGAGCGAAGGTTGAGAGCTCCTGCTTGTGCCCGTTGACGAGGATTTCGCCCTCAATCTTCCCTGACGTCTTCCTTCCAGCAATGACATCCATCAGGGTCGTCTTGCCAGCTCCCGATGACCCCATCAGTGCTGTGATCGTTCCAGGCTCGAAGTGCGCGTAGATGTTGTTGATGAGGATCTTGTCCATCTTCTTCGCCCCTGAGTCCTTGGGGGCGGGGATGGTGACGGTGTAGCACAAGTTCTTCAAGGACAGCGAAACCTCCGGCGGCACTATGGAGATGCTTCTCAACGCAGTGAAGGCCTTCTTGCTGTTCTGCTCGGCGTCCTCGAACATCGCATCCCTCTCAAACACAGGATCCAAGGTCGCGTCTCCTGGTTTCTCCGTCTTTTCCTTGTCCTTGTCCAACACGATGATAGGCAGCTCGCACTCGAGCCGTCGGAAGTGAAGGCCAAACGCGTACAGCAGCTGGAAGAGCACGATGATCGCCAAGAGGTAGATGAAACCCAAGGGGATCCAGATCTTGTCGACGGGGATAGAGAAGGTCTGAAGGTACATGTCACCCAGTCGCTGCTTCGATGGGCCCACGAGCGAGTCGTACACGCCGTTCCTACCCGGAGACATGAACTCATTGATGGCCAAGATGCGAAGGACCCACGGAAAGGGGAGCATCCAGTAGATCCAGATGAAGTAGTCCGGGATGCTTCCCTTGGTCACGATGTAGCCGGAGAAGCACATGGAGAAGGCGATGAAGCCGATGGCGAGGCCCTGGGCTCCTGACGGGCTGCGGGAGTTGGCAGCGATCGCTTTGTAGATGGAAACGAAAGCCAGGCAGATAAGCAAGAGAGCCACCACAAAGGTGGGAAACGTGGAAGTCTGAAACCCGACGAAGAAGAAGGCGATGAATCCGACGATACAGACTTCAAGGCACTGCAATGGGAGCTCCGAGATGAACTCAGACATGGCATAGATCCATGTTGGATAGAAACCAGAGTCCCTAAGCTTGTAAAAGATCGGCCTCTTCATGATCGCGAGGTTCACCATGTACACGTTGCTCATGGACAACATGGAGGACAGCAAGAACAACATCGGCACCTTCATCCCATCCTTGGTTGTCTGCCAAAAGATTGTGCCGATGATGATGCCTTGGATCAGCCTTTGGATGATTATGCTGCGAACAAGCACTCTGTCGCCAAGAAGGATCCTGAAGGATCGATGGAAGCAAGCCTTCAAAAGCGTCTTATACGTGGCTCCAAAGGGAGTGATCCAGGGCATCTGGTTCACAGTGTTTGATTCCTTACACCGCCCATGGTTCACAGCCTCGTGAAACCTCGGCTTGATGTACTGCTTGAAGATCCTCGAACGCTTCCACCTCTCCGCCATCTCCATTGGCGTCGGGACGTCGTCGGAGTTGAACGTCGACCAGTACTGAGTGACCTCATCTGTGCACAGGGTGACAAGGAAGTCAGCTAGAGGAAGGTTTCCAGGCTTCTTGAATCCAAACTCTTCTTCAAAGTATGACTCAGCATCGGACACTGGCCCGTGGTAAAGGAGAACGCCATTGGGACCGAGCAAGAGAATCTCATCAAAGAGGTTGACAACTTCCGGTGGTGGCTGCAGCAGGGAGATGACCGTTGTCTTGTCGAAGACATGGCAGGCATTCGCGAGAGATTCCACAATGTCATGAGCAGCGGCTGAGTCCAGTCCAGTCGTGATCTCATCCATACAGTTCACAAGGGAGGTGCCGACCAACTGCTCAGCGATAGTCAGTCTTCTCTTCTCACCGCCAGAGAGTCCTCGCAGAGTATCACTGCCTGCTACTGTGTTCTTGCAGTTGTCTAGACCGCAGTAGTCCATGATGATGTTAACTTTGTTGCGAGGATCGCCTCCTTCCTCCTTGGTGCTCTTGGGAGCTAGACCATTTTGTTTTGCCATCCCTCGAACATGTCGAGAGGCTGTGCAATCGAACGCGAAGTTGAGAGTCTGCTGGACGGTCAAGGCTGGCGTGTGATCATCCAGCTGGGGAGTGTATGCTACGATCCTGGGCATGATGGAGGGGTGGGGATGAACCCCATTGAACGACAGATCTCCTCTCGACGTCAAGCCGCTGTCAAGCCGCTCCGCAATGTACTTGAGCAAGGTCGTCTTTCCACTTTGGGGGGGGCCAATCAGCAAGCAGATCTTGGCAGGGGCGAAGGCTGTGGTGACATGGGTAAGGATATGCTTTGTACAAAATCTCTGCGACTTGCGAAACAAGGAGGTGACCATGGACAATGCAGCTGTTGCAACTGTTTGAAACTCGATCATCATAACTTTTGCTTTCCCTTCTATTGTGACATCCTTGAGAGTAACAAAACATGGTCCTTGCCGGTGTCCTACTATAGACTTGGCAAGCTCCATGAGCTCGAGCTGCGCGTACCTTGTTTGTACACCGGGACGGAGCAACTCTTGCAAACTAACAGAAGAATTTCCTGCATCAATCAAGACACGTATGCTGTCGGAAGCCCTGTGACCTTCATCTTCGTCCACGCTTTCCGACGTCGCACTTCCCTGATTCAACCAGTTAGTCATCATCACACCAGTCTGCTTATTCGACTCACATTGTCATGGCGCTGGGCAGCGTTTGAGAACGCCAAAGAAGCAATCGGATTGCTCATTATAGAGACCAATCCAAGTGCAACTTAGAAGACGTGATGGGGCGTTGTTCGCCCTTCAGAATCAGGTTGATGGAGAGAGACTGGTCAATGCAAGCAATGAGAGCACTGTGGGGTACGGAGGATTGAACAAGGAAGAGCGAACAAACAGAGGAGGGGACGCAACGGTAAAGCTGAGGGGACCAGTCACGGGTTGGGAAGAGCCGAGGTGCCAAGGTACAGGGGAGGCCAGAGGACGGAGAGGACGGTAGTAGCTCACTGACTGACTGCAAACGAGGTCATCGTATCTTGTAGATGTAGAGGTCCAAACGACTTAAAAAAACCTGTCACGTCCCCCTTACCTGGACCAAGGTAACGTGATCTGGTACAAAGTGAAGGGACGTGATGTTCCTGTTCCCCCTATCACCAACGCCTTTGAATTCGACATTGGGTGGGGTAGGCTTCAGTAGGGGTAGTTTTATCCATGGATCTGGAGGAATTCGGTTGGTAGGGTCAAAGATTTGTGTTGAATCTCTGAGGTAGGGTACAGAGGGACCGGGTTTAGCTCTACAAGCACTTGGGGATGACAGGAGGGGTCTCTAACATCCGTTGTTTGGGGTAGGGGGTGGTCAATTATACCCCGGAGGACCGGTTGCCCGTGGATCCGCCCCATGGGGGACGTGACTTTGAACCACACTCGGTCAGGTCAGCAAAATTCCGGCGGCTCGGTCCTGCGATCCTACACCTTTTCTCGGCCTCATATCGTACCGTCCTTCCACCCCCTCTATCTACTGCGAAGTACCCCCACCCCTCTGACCTCTAATTCCGAGTCTCCGGCCCTTGCACGGGGTGCCATCGGGCCAATCACCTCTCGATCCTTTACTCATCAAAGTTAAGTTAAAAATCAGTACGAGCGAGCCTCATGATCACGTCGTGACTTGATTAACGCCAAGGCCAGTCCTTCCAAGGTAGTCAGCTCTGTAGTGCCGGCCGGGGGCAGGGCCGGGGCCCGACCGGGTTGTCAGAGCGGGGAGGCGGGTCTGTGGGTTTTGCTATTTCGAGGAGCAGGCCAGGATGGTGATTGGAAGCGGCATAAGGGAGGTAAGCAAGGAAACGATGAAGGACAAGAGGGGGCGGGGTCGGGCGGGGTAGCAAGCTGTGTGAACAATTGTAATGTGGCATGCCTTCTTCTTCTATTGCTCACCGAAACCGATCATGCGAGCTTCACGCTCCTCCTTCTGTACGAAATGTTTGACCACATACTGGTCTGTCCTGTCATCCTATCCTTGTCACTCTTTTTGGTTCTCCCGCATGATTGCCAAATGCAACGATCTCAATTATTTGTGATCTATGCGCTCTTCCTTGATTCTTCTCTTCTGTCCGCGTTCCTTCGTACGTGCTTCCAACGACAGCCTATGAGAAGTGCATCATGTGCAAGTGCTATGAATTTTTGCTCACAGTCATTTGTAAATAGATGATGTATGAAATTTTATTGTGACGGCTTGATTCGCAGGGTTCCTCTGGAGTATGTCAGCTGCTGCTGGTTTTGGTGATGTGCGTGAGTGTCCATCTTGTTAAGGCGTCCCCGTCCCAAGTCTCCAAGTCAGCCCTTAGGACAGGACTGCAAGAGCGAGCAACGGATGTCAATACGATTGCCGAGTTGAAGCTGCATCATCTTTCGCAGCAGAGTGATAAGAACAAGAGATCTGCACAGGCCAGCTTAGCAAGATCAGATCTTGACAGCGTTGATCCAGCTGCTGCTGTGATGAGCGCGATTTCTCCGCAGGACGCGCCCTCAGTCGATGCATCCGGGAAAGTCATTGACAGTGGTCACATTGGTGCTGATGGGAAACGCACTGGTCAACTGGCAGAGCCACCTTCGTTCATGTTCCCCATCATCCTCGCAGTTGCTGGCTCAGTGCTGATGGTGGCAGTTTTTACATACATGTGCTTCTTCAGAGAGGAAAAGCCCAAGAAAAAGGGAGACACATACTCGTGATTCAGTCTTGAATATTCTTTCTGCTTTGTTCTAATATTCTTTCTGCGCTTTCCCCAATGCAATCTGTTTATGTTTTCTTCAAGGAGCGCTAGCCTCTCAACAATTGTTAGATGCATCAAGTAAGGAGGATATCCGATTGCTGTAAGATGAACTGGTATTCTTAACAAGAAACTTTTGTATTACATGAACAGACTCTCGCAAGAAACATCTTTTAACAACTCCAGAGAGATTTATATTTTACACAAGAAGAATTTTAAGACCGCTCCAACACAAATCACTCGCTCGAGGAGCAGTTGATCAGGTTAGGCACAATGGGTGGAATCCTTGCATATTTGTACGGAGGTGTCAACGTCGCGATGGGTTCCAGCGGAGGGGTATCATGGGGATCGCCTTGATGTCCAATGTCTTCGTCGGTGCTACACGCTTCAAAGACTTGGCTTGTTTCACAGATGAGGTCTCGAATCAAACTACCCCGAGAAACGAAACCAGAATCCTTCTCATTTTCTTCCTGGAATCCAGCAACGGCTGCGAGCATGCTCAGTGCCGATGCGCACTCCATCTCTTCCTTTGTCCTTAGTTTGCTTGCAGCTGCGGAAGCCATTGTAGTTACCACACCATTCTTTCGTTCTTTTCCAAGAATCCTTTGCTCGTGGTCGTCTTCCAGATGCTCTTTTGAATTGGGTGAGCATACAACCGCTTCCTTAATCTTGTCTCCTGAAGAGCGAGAAATCCTTTGTTTTTCCTCGCGTAAAGCCTTGAGACTCTTACAGCAAACTTCCCGATCTCCGGTCGTATAATTGAGTTCTGCTTTCAACGCTGCAATCTTTTTGTCGATGCCTCTCAACTGTCGGTGAGGCCACTTTGCTATACCAAATCGCCTGCATAGTTTCTTGAAAGCGGTTGTACAAATTCCGAATTTCTGTGCAGCAGTATGCAAGGGCAAATGAAAATTCTGTCTGAGATCCTTTTCACTTATCATTAACGTGGACGATCCAGAATTCTTCTCACTCTTAGAACAACTATCTGAGTTGCCATCATACTCTCCTCCAAGGTCCTCATCATCTGATACATCATGTCCCCCGCTCAAAACCGAGAGGCGAGGCGGTGGAGTTTGCTTCTCCTCGTAATCACGTTCATACTCCCGAGGGGAACGACTTGATTCACCCTCCGATTCACTGGTATCCATAGAAGGAATGAGCATGCCATGGGAAAGCTTAGCCTTCTCCTCCTCCAAACTTTGGATTCCTACAACATATTGATGACGATCATTCATCGCAGCATAATTCAGTTCGGCTTTCAGTGCGGCAATTTTCTTGTCGATTCCCCGCAGCTGTTCATGTCAAAAGTCAATGAAAGAAGCATGCACTTTATGCAAATAGACTCACTTGACGATGCGGCCACTTTGCTATTCCAAGCCTTCGGCACATCTTCTTGAAGGCTGTGGTACACATGCCGAACTTCTGGGCAACCGTGTGAAGGGGTAAATGAAAATGCTCCCTCAAGTTTTGTTCAGTTATTGCATGCAATCGCCTGCCAGGCATGTCTAATGTCTCTTGTAGTTTCCCAGATGTTTCCATCGCCATCATTGTTCAACAAATCGGGGGCAAGGAAGAAACCTATCCGAGTTGACCACCGGTGAAAGATCGGAAGCGAGCAGATCCTCCAGTCAACCCCTTGAGTCCAGTGTGGAGAAATTCAATGTAGCAAGGCAAGAGCAACAAGAAGATTGACAGAGGGCCACAAGAGGAGCACTCTCTCCGTGCTTGCAATGTTGGTGTAGGAACGAGAAAGGGGACCCGAAGCAAGTCCTCGCACCGCAAAGAGCGTGGTAAAAAGATGAAAGTGTGTAGGGATGGCAGTCCAGGGGCGAGGAGGCAGGCGTAGAGCACAGTGGTGAACAGGGAAGGAGAGGAAGGGGGAGGGGGGAGGGGGGAGGGGGAGAGGAGGGGGAATGAGGCAAGGGGGGATGCAGCGGCTCCTGCAGGGAGTCTCCTGCTCGTTCCGCCTGCTCCTGCGGACTAACAGTCAGATCCCCGAAAGCCTCGTGAATTGACCCACAATTTCTGAAACACTACCCAAATTTGATGGGAAATATTCGCCTTTGATGGGGTAAATTTGTGGTATTTACACCAGGAAACAAGTCTTGCATGTACCCCCGCCGAGAAAAACAAATATTATTGTAACTGTTTGTAACGAAGAGGTATGGGTCTTGTTTGCTAAAAAAGAAGAGACCCCGGATTGTCCTGAAATTGATCAGACACCGTACCTTCACTTTGATACTCGCGGTACAATTGTTTTTTTACTCCCCCGTCCGTGTCCCTTCGAATCGCCCGTGCGGCAGTCGAGGCCACGACCCGAGTTTTAGAATACAATATACATCCTCTAAAACTATTTATGGAGTATTAAGATCTATCCTGGGATCTAAAATATTATATATATTTATTGATCTTTAATAGTATATTTGAACAGTACTTAACATATATTTAAATGCTAAATGAATTTAAATCTCCCCCATTGCCCGGCCCCCCTTCTCAAAAACACTTTTAGCCTCCAAGAGAACTACCAGGTGCGCAGGAGATTGAGGGGAGATTGCGGATCCCTCTAGAGAGCAGACTAATGAGATAGGGTCAGATACTACCATATTTGAAATTTAAAATAAATTTGCATTTTCATGTTATTCGATAAACAAATGTATTTTAAAAGACCAATTAGTACCAACAGATGAGCTGAAAAGAAATCTTATCGCATTAGGTTTTCAGTTGTTTTTGTACTATGAGTTAAAGAATAATTTATACTTAAAATTCAATTTGGTGGCAGTGACCGGTTGCATTGCCAGGTCCGCCCCAGATTGCAGAGACGGCAGGCAGGCTCGCCTCATGGAAGTCACGGGCGCGCCTCAATCAAAGTTTTGAGGCGAGCCCGCTTGTTATAAGCAAGCAGCATGCAGGAAGGTCTGCGTGCAGCGGCAAGAGATGTAGGGAGAGTGAATGAGAGAGCAGAGCGATCGGGAGAGAGGACGATGAAAACGCTAAAGAAGAGGTATTGAAGCTGAATGATAACAATTCTTGAGTTAAACCCGTATCATGGCTCGAAGGCAGGGGAATACACTTGGGGGAAAGAAAGGTACAAGAAATCGAATTAGGCTCAAGAAAGAAGGTATGCATTCTCAATCGTGACTGTAAATTTAGCAAGATGGAAGAAGACGTCAGACGAGTAGGATGGTTCCAGAGGATCGATTCGCAGGAGTAGCGACGCTTGAAGGGATATATTTAATTCAAATGGCCATGAGCACGGGAACTGCATGGGGTTGAATTGGTGGTTGCAGGATGCACGCTAGCTGCAGAGAGGTCTCTCTACTTCTGGTAGGTCTGGCATGTTTGCAATGTGTATCAGCCTTCATGCCGGCTTGCCCCACCATGGGCCGTCTGGTTGGATTGAGGATGAATCAGAAAGGGTTCGGGACACCGCCTCCTAAGAAGAAAGTTTCTGAGATTGGACAAGATCGCAAGAGGGTGAATGAACGCTCCTCCTGATTCCCGCACGTCTTACTGCCATGGCAGGCTGCAGACAAGTACGAGGCGCTGAAGAACGAAGGTGCTCCGGAGTTCAACATCTTCTTTCGCAAGGTCGGCGCCACCGATGAGGAGGGGGCCGTCAAGGGTGGGTGGTACCCAGTCGGGAGCCTCGCCTGCCCGAGCTCTCAGGTGTGTAAGGTCCCCATGCGCTCGATGCAGTGAGAAGATGCTAGGTGATCGACCGAGCGGTCTTCGAGACCGAGGAGGCGCTTCTGCAGGGAGCATACAGGATTCACGGGAAGCAGCTTCGCAATTACTTCTCGACACGGGACGGCGGCAAGGTGAACAACTGGCAGGACCTGAAGAACTGCGACATCGAGTACGGTTGGCAGTTCAAGGAGTTTCCGGACGAAGACATCAAAGTGGCACAGAGGCCTGGCAGCGCTGCTGGCAACAACAACCCCTTGGGAGGACTATTCAAGAAGATCGAACAGGCTGTGAACTGGGTGCCAGATAAAGATTAGATGTTTACTCCATCTTCTTAGTGTACAACTGGATTCAATACTAAGTGTTCCATCCCTTGAGATAAAGTTACCTCAAATCATTTGCCCTCCACCATTTTGCAGTCACTCGTCATAAACCTCTGGGGTTTCGTCCCCAACCCCCACAAGGTTCCATGGATGTCACACTTGCGCAGGAGAAGCTCAGTCTTCTTCGAGCCTCCTCGGGCCGCCAATTCACCGAACACGCCCCTCCGGAACAACTTGAGAACACAGTCGTTGAGGACTGCCGAGCTGCGGTTGTTCAAGATGATGCCGATGTCCGAGCTGTGCAACTTGCTGTGGAGCAGGCGGCACTGAGCGTCATGGTCAAGGAAGAGGCAGCTCTCCTCGCAGTTCTGGAACCAGCAGGAATGAAAGTTCCCGCGCGAGTACTCCATCATGACGCACGCAGCCAGCGCCTCTACCAGGCAGTCGTCCGATCCCGCCATGATGCTCCTGTTGCATTCCACCACAGACCTCCCCTCTATCCACAGACTGTAGCCCCTGGAGCACAGCAGCGCGCACTCGTCCACCGTCACTTCACCCTGGATCACGTGCATCAGCTTCTGGAACTCCTTGGAGTTGGGGTTGGCCTGGTAGGTGAAGATGAGGTTCCTGAAGGAGCACGGGTAACTTGACTTGACCACAAACCTCCCGTGGATCTTCACTCCGTCCTCCCCCACAATGTGAATCTCCTTGTCAATCACGATGGTCTCCCGCAGCCTGTAGTTGCCCGGTTGCACGATGATGTATCGGTGGTTCTTCCTGTGATTGGGGAGTGATCAGTACTGATGCAAGCATGTCAAGGAAGCAATACTTGTTGAACTGAAGGATAGCTTGCTCGAAGGTCAGCTCCGATGGGACCAACAAGGACTTCATCTCTTTACCGCCAGCAAAGTTTTCATTCGCTTGCTGGTGGAACCTCCCTACGTTCATGGCTTTTGGTCGTTCCACATTGATCAGAGGTGCTCCGTTACCCGCGAGGTTAATCGTGGGGAACAGGCCGACCCGAGAGCCTTTCTTCCTCTTCACTGCACTCCCCAGCTCGCCCCCGTCTGACAGAAGAACTTTGCGGATCTTGAAGGTTTCGTTGTCGGGGTTGTACACGTGCCAGGTGGAGCCGTGGGTGAGATCCAACACCTCCTGCCTGCGTCGCTGCTCCTCCCCGTCGGCCTCGTTGAGCCTCTTGCCGTCGAGATGCAGCTTGAAGTACAAGTCGACGATGCGCTCGATCAGGACTGGGGGGACTTGCTCTGACTGCAGCACGTTGGTGATCATCTCCTGGGAGGGGGACTTGGGGGCGTGAGAGCCTTGCAGAGCTGCTTCTTCTTCTGTTAGCCCGTAGAGCTTTCCTGTCTTGAGCCCCTTCTCTTCCACGAGCTTCTCAATGGTCTTCATCCCGACCGCGGTGGATTGGTTCAGAGTCTTGATCGAGTCTCCGATCTGGCTGTACATGGCGGCAAAGTCTTGTTTGGAGTCGAGCAGCCTCTTGTAGACTTCAGCCTGCGTCGCCTTCTTGTCTCCTCTTCCACGCGGATGCCCATCCTTGTTCCTCGCATTCTCCTCTGACCGACTCTCGTCGACAAGGTTTAAGAGATGTTTGTGCGAGGGCTCCGAGGAGACTGGAGTGGTGGGATTCGATTCACTCACGATCTCCTCAAGGATCTGATTCTCCTCTGCCTTGCTCGCCACGTCTTGTGCGTTGAATCGAACGCGTCGCACCATCTCCAGCAGGTAAGAATGCATCTCCACGCGCATGTTGAACCGGCTGATCCCCACTCGATGCCCGTTCTCATACTGCACGAAGGCGACGGGCAAGACACAGGTGTCCTCCTCCTGCTTGACGAGCCTGCCCTCTATGCCGGAGCCGTGTCTCTTTCCCCTCCACCACATGCCCTCGTAGATGGTCGACTTACTCATGAAGGATCCCAGCCCGTGCCGCAGGTCATGGTAGTACTGACCTTCATAGCAACATCCTCTGGGCGACGATTCCACCCCCAAGCCATGCGCTTGCGACCCCAGCCATTGCCCGCGATAGTTGGAGTTGGGCTTGATGAAGAAAGTTGCGGTCTCCTGCTTCATCTCCAGCGCTCGCTGCTTCATCTTCAAATAAAATTTGTACATCACGACCAGCATCCGTTCAGACTGAAATGCGCAAGCTCGGTTGAAAATCAAACAGAACAGACGATTTTGCAACAGAATAGTGTTCAAATCTGTGTTCTTGTAGTCATATGCATATACATGTGGAACCTGCAAAGCCTTTTGGATTTGAATATTTTTCTCGCTCATGAAGAGAATATTTGTATGCAACCTCAATTTCTCTTGCTCATTGCGAGCAGCCTGTACGAAGGACTCGAAGACATGCTTTTCATATTGCGCCCTTTCTTTCTCCAGCTTTTGCTCTGAGATGTGCATTTGCATCCGAAGGTTTGAAAGCTCGATTTCTTCTTCGGGGCTGAGATCATCTTTCCACTTGACTGTCTCGTTGAAGGTCTGGTACAGCTGTCGAGCGTTGGCTGCCTTGGCTACTATCCCTTGCAAGCTGTTGTAGTGCCTCATCGTGTTAGCGAGGGCAATCTTCTTCAGCTTGCTCTGCTTGTCTGAATCTTTGAAAGCCTTCAACGCCTCTTTCTTGTCCCGCTCTTCCATTTTGGCTGCTTGCTTTGCCTGTCGCTCCTTATAAGCTTTGACTTTGTTTTCGTAGAGATGGATAGCATCTCTAACATCCGACTCTTCCTGGTTCAAACATTCAAGCAGGATGTCTTGACCCTTGGAGAGCTGCCAGTACCTGTTCAACACACTGAGAGACGTTGATTGGAACAGCTTTAGGCTCTCTTCCGATGCTTCTCTCTCACTGCTCGGTTGCTCCTGTGAAGCGGCAGGACTGTCAGATGCAGTTTGATGCTCGAGCGTGCTGCTGCTGTGATCTACACCGTCTGCTATAAGCCCCTCGTCCTTGTGCTTGTCAGTCTCATCAGCGATCGCCTCTCCATCCTCAACGACGTCTGCCGCCTCCTCCACCTCCTCGCACAGAGATTCTTGGACGTGTTCGCCGGGGCCTGGCCTCTCACCTGCATCAACCTCTTCACCTGTCCTGATGCTTTCAAACGAGTTCTCTTCGGACACGGAAGAATCAGACTCCAGGATCAACTGGTCTTTGTGACCTGATTCTGCTCCACTTCCGCTTGCAAATTTCTGTATGCTGCCATTGGAATCAAACGAGTGATTATTTGATCTGTGATGAACAGGTTTCCCCTTTCTATGCGTCAAGCTCTTCAGCTCTTGTCGTAGATGTTGCGTTTCTCGCTCAAGCTTTGTAATATCTACACTTCTTCTCAATCGCTTCCCGCCTTGTTTCTGTCTTCTCCTTCTGTTGGAGGGTAATGTTTCCTTCAAGCTTTCTGCATCTGCAGCGTTGTGCGCCATACGCGATACATCTTGCCTCCAGTTCCGCTTTGCTGTAATACTCTTGGCTGCCGTGCTCTCCTGCAAGTCTTGATGCTTTCCTTTACCACCCAGTTGCTGTGATCTAGCCTTGTAGACCTCTTCGAGCTCTTCTTTCAGGTTGTCGTTGTCGAGGCTTGAGAGCAGCTTTCCAAGAGAGCTCTTCTCCACGTGAAGAAACGACGACATGTCTCTCTTGAAGTTCTCGAGCTCTTCCATCTCCTCACGGAACTCTACAGCAGGCAAGTCAGGCTCTCAAGTGATGCTGCCACGTTACAGGGACGATGAAGGAACAGAAGCTGAAAGATCCGAATGTGGAGGAGGCATTAGAGTGAGAGGGACGGGTGAAGCGAGAGAGGGAAGCGAGAAGAAGGCAGGATGGAGGCAAAAGGGGGAGGGAGGGAGGCAGGGGGAGGAGGCAGGGGAGGCAGGGGAGGCAGGGGAGGCAGGGGAGGCAGGGGAGGTAGGGAGGGAAGGAGAGAAGGAGGCTAGAGGGAGGAGGAGGAGTCGGAGGAGGTACCATGATCCTCAGGGATCGGGGAGCAGCTCAGCTCCATCACGGCATTTCGGTTGAGGAGTATGAAACTACCGGTATTTTTCGTGAGGTGGAGTACCGGTGGTAAAGATACCCGTACCCACTGTCATGCAATTATGCGACCTGCTCCGCCGGAGGGATGGACGAACAGCATGCAAGGCGAAGACAAGACCCAGAAGGACGAGGAGAGCAAACCAAAGGTACCCCTCCTCCTCCCACGCTCCTCCTACACCGCTCCTCCTACACCGCTCCTCCCCTCATGCTCTGAGCAGTGGGAGTCCGGCATCCTATCCTGCACTACCGACTGGAGAATAAGTAGGAGGCGCGGTCCTGTTCTCGCCTGAGAGTATCGCAGACTTGCTCGGGTCCGTCTGTCCTTGCGTCCTCTTCGGGTTGACCAAGGGACAAGGAGACGAGAGCTGCTGCTTCCACGTGACCTCCTCCTCGCCTCGCCTGCCGCCCACTGACGTCTCGCAGTCTTGTATCGCTTTCTGCTCCCTCCCTTGGGTTCCCTTCCTGTGTTTGTTCAGGGAGTCTGTCCGAGTCAGGTAGTGGACGGACGCCAGCTCTCCTGCTGACTTTCTGCTCCTCCAGGTACGGCATCCGCGGCAGCGTCTTCACAGACTTCTTCCTTTCTGCCTTCTGCCCCTGTTGTGTTCTATTCCAGATCTACGAGCACATGAGGAACAACCCCTTCACCGACACCTCTCAGCTGGGGTACTGCTGGCCAGGCTCTTCCCTGGCAGTGACCTTTGAGCAGCTTCTTCTCTTCTGGAGTACTTCAATGCCGCAAAGACATCCCCACCTGCCTTCTTGTCTCCTGCTGTAGGGTAGCACTGCCGCTACGAGTGCGACTGATCTGACACCAGGCCCCTGCCTCGGCTACGGGATCCTGCGGCGAAAGATGGGCTCTAGTTGCAAGATCCACAGCCTCTGCTGCTTCCTCTTCTTCCCCTGCCTTCATGGGGCGTGCAATCGAAGTTACATCCGTTCGAGGTCCGTGACCGCATTGCCGGAGGGAGAGGAGGAGGGTGACGGGAGGCAGGTATGGGATCAAGTACTCGTACCTCTCAGTCTCCTGCTGTCGAACTCAGTGGAAAGCGATTCAGTCGGAGACTTGCAACTCCTGCATCGACCTCGGTTGTTGGCTGGCGCTGCCCTGCTGTGCTCTAGCTCAAGAGCTGAGGCATGTGCGCAAGAACCCTTTCGTGATTTACGTCAAGGACAAAGATGGTGTGGTGACAGCTATGGCAAACTGAGACGAGGCTACCTGGAGGGAAGACCTGTCATGTGTAAATATCTGTCTGCTAGACTAGATTCGATCAGATTGGGCTGGATTAGAATAGTTCAGAATAGAATAGGATAATGATCAGAGTGAAGTAGAGTAGAGTAGAGTAGAGTAGATTGATAGAAGGTGAAGGGGCTGTCAGCTCCATGTGATTATTGAACATGTGTTTCTGCTTTGGACTCAAAAGGTAGAGGAATGCTGTGGTATCAGAGCACATCAGAGGAGACGATTCAGATGGAGGGGAGTACGGTCGCTATATTGAGGTTAACCCAATCAAGGAGCATCCTTGAATTGACCGGCATTGTTTTCTCTCTTCTTCCAATCCGGTATGCTATTGTTCTGGCTGTTCACTGGCACACCTGTAACAAAAAAAAAAGCATGTATCAGATGGTGCGCAAGGAAACATGCTGAGCGAACCAAGTCGGACGTAGCAATCCACCCCCAAGTTCTCCATGCTAAACAACTGCCAATAGTCAGCACACCCGCGCGATAGTCCTCCTCCCTTACCGTGATGTCGCCCCCCCAGTACCTCGCGTACAGCCTGCTCAGGGGAAGGCCATGCCCGAAGCCGGAGAGCTCCAGCATTCCCTGTTGGTGCGTCACGAGGACAAGGGCAACACCATGCAAACCTGAGGAGCCGTTGAGAATGAGAAGTTCCAGATACGATCCAAGCTCTGCGGTGGTATGCCGCCACCGCGATCAGTGATCTTGACGTACGTGTCTTGCCCTCCAC
This sequence comes from Guillardia theta CCMP2712, assembly GCF_000315625.1. NCBI lineage: Eukaryota > Cryptophyceae > Pyrenomonadales > Geminigeraceae > Guillardia > Guillardia theta. The sequence continues at coordinate 630,587 of NW_005434672.1, forward strand.
TGATTAGAATCTTGGTGGGAGGCAAATCATCGCCGTACTTGGGTGAGTGAGAGTTGGACAAGCGCCCATGAAGTTCCACAGTTGCTCGCATGCTGTTCTTGAGGATCTCGAAGAGCATGATGTAGAGATGCTCGGGAATGTAAGGCGCCGTCACCTCCGTCATGCCTTCCACGTACACGTTGGGCGCGTCCCTCAAGTGCATCCTGCAGGCTGAACGAGCGTCGGCAACCGCATCCAAGATGACCTCCTTGATGTTGCACTCCGTTTGCACGCACCCGACAAAGCGCTTCGGGCGATTGCGAGCATCGATGCCTTTCCTCTTGTAGATCTCATCCACTTCCCTCCGCTCCTCGGCATCTCGACGGAGAGAGAGGTGCTGGTCGATGAGGAGGCGGATACCGATCCTTCCGGTGTAGAACCTGTTCAGAAGCTGCTGGATCTCATCAGATTCAACTGCCCATTTTGGAACTCCGGCTCGATTCATCTCTAAGAATCCATCAGCGATGTTCGCCTGGACCATCCGATGCTTCTCCTTGATATCGATCAGCATCGCGCTGAAGCTCTCCTCCGCCCTCGAGTGTCGAGGTACTTCATGATTCAGAATCCGGAAGAAGCTCTCTTCATACAGCATTGCAAGCTCGGTGACGGCCTTGGTCGAGTACATGGGCACAGGCAGCGATTGCAGCTCTTGTATTCTCTTCCCCAACCGTATGGGCAATTCCTTTTGCAAGAAGACAGCCGACATGAGCAGCGTGTTCTTATCCGCGTCACGTCCAAACTTTATGAGCTCACTGAGGTTGAGCTTGAACTCTTTCTTCTTCGCGTACTCCCACATCTGTCTCGTCATCGTTGAGTTCTTCAGGTGGTCCTCGCTTCCCACTCCCAGCGAGAGCAACCTGACGTGCGAGGGCAGGGCCCCCCGAGCGAGCCTACTCTTCTGTGGGGGGGCAAGCACAGAAGACAGCCGCATCCTGCAAATCAAAGGATGGGCGAGGGTTTGGAGGCGCAGCGCACAGAAAGCCATCATGGAACTCCGTCAATCGACTTTCGATCCTCCAGCAGAAAATGTGACAGGGTCCACCATCTTCAATCGTGCTCCTCCTGTAACTCAGACAAGTCTCCTGCGGGATATCAAGGGGTAGAGGCAAGACTAGGTTCGGGAGACGTTCTGTACGGTATCCTCCTCCTGCACGTCGCCATCTCCTTCACCTCCATGCTGCTTCCCCATGCTCCTTCTCCTTGCCCCCTCCTTCCCCACCCTCGTCCTCTACTGCCCGCCTGCAAGTCCGCCTCGGATGTAACCAAACAGTAGGTGCGGCTGAGTCCGTCCGATCACTCACTGAGTGCGGCCGGGCTCGGCAGGACGGGCTAGTTCAACGGACTCGTCAAGTTGGAACTTGACGGCTTTCGAAAAGCTCAGACTCCTGAGCCTGGTCACCGGGCCGCCGGGGCCAGGTACTACGGTTTAACTTCGGAACGGCTGAAGGCACTCCGTGACTCAGCAGTGTGAACTTGAACTCCCTCCCCTCTGGCCTCAGGCAGTCACTCTGCGTAACTTTAATGTCTTAAAAGCACTCCATGTAATTATCGTACAAATTCTAATACACAATCACACTCAATTCGTTGTCAAACCGCCGAAACGCCAAATATGGCGTTGAAAAGTGATAAGATAGGAAAAGATTTCAAACAAAGAACTTAGTTCAGTAATGAGGCGATCCTGCTCTTGCTGACATTGTCCTCGGGCATTGTAAGCGAAGATTGAGCCATTCCACAGTGAAGAACTGGCGAGGCCTTGGTTGACAAGACAGGGGTTTGAGGAGCTTGCCTACTGTCGGCGATAGCGGCAGATTGACAAGCAACACTGACTGGCTCAGTGGGATTGAAGTTGCTGATTCCGGAACTGATCTGTGCCCTATCGGTGTCAGCTGTGTGAGCAGAAGATCCAGGAAGTGACTCCCACTCCTTGAGGCCGTAGACGCCCTTGCCCAGGTTCACAATGGCTGCAGTCTTGTTTTCACGGATGGTCTTATTCAAGAAGGCCTTCATCGACTCTCCTGCAGTTCCCTGAGACCCAGTGAACTTTATGAGGCCCAACTTCAACGCCTGGCGGGTAAGGATGTCGTAGTGCAACGCCTTGCCTGTCGCTCGCAGCACACGCACAACAGCGTCGAGCCGTGACATGGTCGGAGCATGCCCTCCAGTCATGGAACCACCATACAATGATGAACACGCTGTGATGTCCTCAGGACTGAGCGGTTCCTCGACTGATCCAGTTGACACAGGAATGTTGCGCTTGGCACGCTTTGGCTCCTTCTTCTCAGCAACATGATCATCAGCTGTGGTTTGGGCAGACTCAAGTGTCGGGGACTTCCTCTTCTTGCTCGAAGGCTCGCTCGATCTCACCAAGGCTCCCTGCCCCTCGTTTGATTCGCTGCAGCTCTCATGATTTTGATGATCGTTTTCATCAATCGACGACTCGAACTCTTCTTTGTCCCAAGGCTCCTCTGGCATATCGCAATTGAATCCTTCCAGCATGTTGCAGAAGAAGCTCTTCGTCTGATCAATTTTGATGCCCGGAGGAACAATCCTCCATTTTCCACAGCTATCGCATCCGACCCACAAGTCATCTTCGCCTTCACTGTCGTCACTAAGCTGTGAATTTTCATTTGCCGAACGTGGTCGGAAAGAGCTGCTCTTGGAGTTCCCGTCGTCTGGCAGCTTTGCTCTTCGCATCCTTGCAGAAACGTTGCTGATATGCTTTAGATCCATGAGGCATTGAGGTTTGCCCAAGGGTACCCATAAGCGAGCAAACCTAGAGAAGAACCAAGGTTTGTACACTCCCTTGGTCACCACGTCCTTCTTCTGCCATTTGATTGTCTGATCCAGTATTGCACCTCGGCTTCGAGTCGCCTTTTCAAATTTCTTGCGTTTCTCGCTGTCCTCAGGAGATTGGTTCTCCAAAAGTTCGCTGACAGGCACTGGCTCGACATCATAAACCTCCATCTCGTCAACATGATACTTGCCGATGTCATCGCCGAAAACTTGTTGTACACTCCGCGAGAATGGATCGGCTTCTTTTCCTTGCAACATGCTTAAAGCATGGATGTCCCTTTTGGAAGTTGGCTCTGAATTCACCATGACAAGGAAACCGCAGAATGTGTGACTACACACAAAGCTGTTCAATTTGATTCACTGCGGATCCCAACTGTGTTTCACTCGTTTCGCTCAGAAAAGGTGTTATCTTGAGTCGAGAAGAGATACGAAGCAAATATACTCAAAGATTCTCCTTTTTGGCCGCAATTTTTCCTATGTTTCAAATCTGGTCCAAATTGTAGACCATCAAAGAACAGAATATGCTCGAACACCACCAAAGACTGCTCGGTTCAAGCAGTTGATTCTCGGAAGGGAAGTGGACAGCGATCAATTTCTAATCACTTTCTGAGCCTGATGAAGCCTGGCGGCTTCTGCTTCTGCACTGGCACAAACTATGTTTTCGGGGATCCAACGGCCTCCAGGGTTTGGCAATCGGATTCGCTTCTTCGAGACCCTCCAACCCCTCAAGTTGGGTAGGCAAGTCGTGAGCAGTCAAGAAGACCTGGGGAGAAGCTCGAGGAGGCGGGAAGGGCAGCGGGAAGGAGGAAGAAGCAAGACGGGAGTAGAAACAAGGGCGGGAGTGCAAAGGGGATAGATGGGATACGGCAAGGGAAGGGATGGGAAGGGTCAAAGGGTGGGGTCATTTCAAGGCATGTGAACGGGTGGGGTGATTCTTGAATTTGAGAAGCCTCTAGAGAAGGGGTGGTAGGTGAGAACCCTCTGTTCACCCCGTCAATTCTAAGGATTTAAGTAGGTAGGGGTAATATGATTACAGGGTAGGGGTGGCGCCACCCCTTGGAATGGGGAGGGGTGTAGCATTGTGCCTCAAAAAAGAACAAAGTACAAATTGGGTGTAATGGACATCCTCCAAGGTTTCCGAACATACGAGCAAAATCAAATGTTTTTTTTACCCAGGTGAGACCAAAGGGTTGCAAGGGTACTCCAAGGCTGGGAGGGTAAGACGATCATTCTGGGGACCTTCGATTTAGGGGTGGCAAGATGCAGGTCAATATGGGGGTACTTCAGAAGGAAACCAGCGGGTGGGGGTATGAAAAAGTTTTTCACAAGTGGGTGGGGGTGGTACAACTGTGGTTGGGATACAGAAAAAGACCCCGGCCCCGGGAAACGAGTGGGTGGGTAAACCACCGGTACTTATGAAAGGGAATAAGGGGGTGATCACCTAGAGGTTTGATACAAGGGTGTGTTGCGGTAGTCAAAGGGTGGGGTAATATCCTCTTTTCTTGGAAGGTGGGGGTAGTCAGGGTTCCCGAAAGGTGGGTAGGGGTCCTTGACCTCCCAGAATATGGAATTCAAAAACTATTATTTGAGATTGTACCTTGCTAATGATATTTAGAGTTTTAAGGTCTAGTTCTACGCTGATATTAGTACCTAATATTGTATAACATATTGTATGTGGTAATCCATTCCCCCAAAATTGTTATTGATTCTGTACCAATTCTGAAGAATTCTGTACACTTTCTATACTTGCTATGCTTCACTATTCCTGGTGGTAAAACAGGAGGAATTACGGCCCATTATTGGCCGCACTGATGACTAGGGTGCCGCAGTGCCACTGGCTCCGAGTCGGCCGGCCGGGCCCCGGGACTCCGGGAGTCCTGGACTCGCGGTCCGGGCGACTCGGACTCCGGCGTGACTGGCTCGGACCGTACTCTCAATGAAGGGGCCGGGCTCCGGCCCGGGGGCCCGGAGCCTCCGCGGCGTGGCTGAGCCGCCGCTTCCACCGGCGGGCGTTGAACCGTTCGGAACCGTAACCGTACGGGTGCCAGTAAGAGCCAGTAAGGGTTCAAACCGCCGGTTGGCAACTTGGCCCCCGGGGGCCGCAAGTGAAAGTTGCCCGGGGGGGGGCGAACCTTTTACTGACAGTTTTGAGTAAATGTGTTTTGTCAATTATGTAACGGTCGATGATTCTTCAATGACCCCCACCCCTGAACTTCCATGTCTCTACCCCACCCCTCCGGGGACCACTCCACATCTGTGTCGGGGCCGTTCTAGAGGAACCGGGGTTGAGTCTCATGAAGGCGATGGAGGGGTAGGGTACCTTTGAGGAATGGCAAGAAGGGGTGGGTATGGAACAGAAAGGTACTCGAGTACGGGTACTTGTATATGATTTTAATAGGCGGAGCGATTGAAAGTAGGTGGGGTTGTCGATGTCTTTTGATCGAAGGGGTGGGGTAAACGTAGGGTGGGTGCGAGGATACCAAAAATGTCAGAGGCTATTTAGTATGGTGATTAGGAGGAAGAAGAAGAGAGGAGAGGGGAGGAGAAGGAGGAGGAGGGCGTGGAACAAAGATATGGTGCTGAGGAATTTGGAGATGATTACTTGAGATAAATGATGGACAATTTATAGCTGCCGATGATTTTTCCCTGCGGACAGGACTAGGAGGAAAGGGAATCCGCTCAGTAGCCATAGCAGGCAATGGAGGGAGGGTTTGCAAAAATGCCTTGAAACGACATGCATGATAGTTTGAGATTCGTTGGTGGTTCGAATTAGGTTGGATGGGAGTCAGTTCCAAACATCTTGGTCAGGTTTAGCCCCTTTTCATTGCTGCCAAGCGATTGAAGAGTTTGCCTGGCATAAAGCATTGCTTTCACGAGTGCGAATCCCATGAGCTGTCATGACTGGCTCCTCCAAACGATTATTTGACTGTCCTGTAGCTTCCGACGGATCATCCGCGACGTGATGGATCCCTTCCGTCTCTACGAGAATGCTCGTAAACTCATGTACGCGGCGATTGAGAAAGAAGATTCTGAACCCTCTGCGGCGAGACAAGAATACGAGAAAGCATTGCAAGGGTTTGCCACCTTCCTGAATGCTGCAGGGAAGAGTCGTGGGATGTACCGCGAGCTGGTACCAACGCGCTTGCAACCAACTGGCTCTTTGACTCGCTGGAACAGGAGAAGAAGGCCCACAAGATGCAAGAGACCTGCCAGAGCAAGATGAACCATCTGCCAGCACAACAGAGAAATGCAAGGCAAGAAGCCAGCAGACCCCCTGCTGGCAGTCAGCACAACATCGACAAAGCAAGAACAGCGGGAGCTGTGATGGAGAGTGACTCACGACAGCAGAGAAAGACCGGTGAGCATCCTTTGAGGTTTGAGAGGTGGAGGGTGATCAGAGTCGTAGATCCCGTGCACGGCATGAGGGTGCCCTCTCCGTCCCCACTCGTGGGGGGGCAGGGCAGCCGGCGGCAGCCATCACCTGCCCGCAGTCTCCAGGGTGACAACCAGATGAAGCCGATGCGGTCCCCTTCGCCACTAGGCTACCGTCCTGCTTCCCCGCTGGAACAGAGCAGAAGGGCTCCATCGCCGAGCCAGTCGATGCAGAGGAAGCATCAAGCGCCCCCGAGATCGGTCACTCCCAACTTGTCGAGACCTCGCGCGCCCTCTCCTTCCCTCAGGGTTTCTGATGCTTCCAACATGACGTCAGACTCGCGGACTAGTCGTGGCCGGAGGAGATTCGTGCCGGACTCGGACTCGGACTCGGACTCAAGCGACTACAACCGACTGAGAAACAAAACTCCCAATGACCCCAGGGCACGGCAGGCAGCGTCTATGACAAGCGGCGGTCGACACAGTCATGTCGAAAAAATTTCAGACTCACATAGCCAGAGGCCGAAACCCAGCAGCGCGAGAAAAAGCTTCAGCTCAAGCCTGATTGACAAGAGGAAAACCATGAGATTGGATTCTGATTCTGATGAAGATGATGCAAACATCCCATCGTGGGATCGGCGAACAATCAACACTGCTGACCTTCAATCCTCGAAATCGAAAGCAAAAGATTCCAAGAAGTTTGAGGGCAACACAGCACGACCTTTGGCATCTGCGCCTAAGATTGATCTTGAAAACGGCGAGATACGAGACAACGGGTATACTCTGAAAGCAGATTTCTTTACCGCACACCGCTCGGGTGAAGTTTCCAAGTCCATCATGGAGAAGCTGCATGATGTGGAAACAGTGGCATCCAAGGTCTCTGCTTCCATAGTCGATCCGAGTTGGCCCATTCGATCAGGAAAGAATTCGTCATCGGGAGTGCCGTCGATACACAGCTCGCTTGACCTCGGAGGCGGGTCGAGGAGTAGGAGAGAAGCGAAGGATTTGGTAGTTAAGCAGGGAAGCAGCGAGGCCGGCGTTTACAGCTCGATATCAGAAGCGATCGCGGAGGCGACTCATGGATCGGTGATCGAAGTGCACTCGGGGGAGTACAACGAGAAGCTGTTGATCGACAAGTCCCTGCAGATCCGCGGGGTGGGAGATGGAATCGTTTTGTGCAACATGAGTGGTGAAACCATTATCGCATGTGCATCCCCGACGGTGACTGTGTCGGGCTTGAGAATACTGCAGACTGGTGGAGATGGGTCCAAGCGCGGCAGGAACAGCGCAAGATGCGTTGAAGTGTTTCAAGGAGACCTCACGCTGGAACGCTGCTCCGTCCAAAGCCAGGCAGGAAGCGGCGTGATCGTTGCTGACTCGGGAGTGGCGACTCTACGGGAGTGTACTTTCCGTGGATGCGGGAAATGCGGCTTGCTGGTCTTTGACGGGGGGAGCTTGAATTGCAGCGACAGTGTGGTGTCAGGCAACGGGCTTTATGGCATGGTCGTACAGAACGGCGGGTCATCCGTGGTGGAGGGAAATCGATTCGGAGGCAACAAGCATGCCGGCATCCTCGTCCATGGGAAAAACTCAGTCTGCTCGATCCGCGCCAACGATATCTCGACTAACGGGGAGATGGGAGTCGGCGTGCAGAGTGGAGCCGAGGTTCGATTAGAGAGGAATCGGATCACAGGTAACATGCATGCCGGCCTCTTCGTGGATGGAGAGGGAAGCAAAGCATCTGTCAAGGACAGCGAGCTGCAGGAGAATGGCGTGCGAGGCATCGGAGTTCAGAGTGGAGCTGAAGTGCACGTGCAGGGGAGCAGAGTTAGCAACAACACGCAGGAAGGGCTCTTCGTGTCCGGTACAAGGTCCCGAGCGACCATGCAAGACAACGACTTGATGAGCAACGGAACCAAAGGGGTGGGGGTTCAGAGCTCGGCGAACGCGGTCTTGATCTCCAACCGCATCGTCAAGAACCTGGAGGAAGGAGTGTTCGTCTCGGACGGCGGCTCGCAAGCGACAATCAGAGACTGCAACATCATAGAGAACGGCATGAAGGGGGTGGGAGTGCAGTCTAGCGGCCAGGCAGACATCGACGGGAATTTGATCCACAAGAACCACAGGGAAGGAGTTTATGTGTCGGGCGAGGGCTCGCGGGCCCTGGTGCAGAACAACGACATCACCGACAACGGAGTGAAGGGGGTGGGCATACAGGACGGTGCTGACGTGGCGGTGGAAGGAAATCGGATCACAGGGAACCAGTACGTGGGTGTGCACGTGTACGGAAACCGCTCGCGTGGGATCGTGCGAGAGAATGACATCCGAGACAACAGCCTCGCCGCGGTGGTGACGGAGAACGGAGGTATCGTTCAGTCGGCCGACAACCGCATCGATGGCGTGCACGAGAGCGAGCTGGCGATCCCCTCGACGGATGAGAAGAACGAGGTCTTGAACCTCGCGGACAAGGAGATGTCCTTCCGTGGTCGCGAGCTAGACGTCTCCGTGCACCAGGGCAACCGCATGCTCTCCAACTCACAGTCGCCTCCCGAAGCCTCTCGCTCTTTGCCCTCCAACGGCCTGCCTGACATGCAGAGCAAGTTTCCTGCTGCTCGCTTGAGCGACTCGCATGGCGTCGCTACTCGGCTGAGTGGGAGAGAAGATGCTTCGCCCCCCAAGCAGCAGGTCATTGCCCCTGCCACCTCCAGCTGGAGTCTGACTGGTCTTGAGCAGATCAAAGCTTCTGGCGACGCTCATGGAGAGTTTGTGACGCGTCAGAACTGCCACATCGGCGAGACCTTGTGGGTCCTCGGAGACGCAGCGGAGGTGAAGAAGTTGACGGACTCGTCGGTTGGCATCTCGTGGAATGAGGACATGGCCGAGTGCTGCGGTTGCCAAGGAGAAGTTGTCGCCATTCTCGATGACTATGCGGGAATAAGGTGAGAAGAAAGAGGAGGGCGGCTGCTCGTGCGTGCTGGCTCTTCTTACGCAGGCGCAGGTTCGAAGCTTGGGTCTCATGGTGTTTTGTATATTCCGCACTGAGAAGGAGGAAGGAGGCTTGAGGGGTTTGGGTTGTCAAGTAAGGGTTGAGCTCCTTTAATTACAAACTCGCTTATCAGAACGCCATCGCCTCGTCGCTGTCAATCACTTCCTCCTCATCCTCTGTGTCTGGGCCCTTGTACGTCGCGAGGAGCTGAAACGTTCCGCCGCTGAGGAAGGAAACAATCTACAGTGAAATCAGATCTTGTTGAGAGAAGCGGGAAAGCAAAGGAAGTAGAATTCAGAGTATTTTGCATATTGAATGGGCCGGGGGGGAGGGGGGGGATGGAATGGATCGTGGATAGTCGGGGCTTCGCTACCTTGACAAGGTGGGTGCCGGATCGCAGCACGGCCTCGTTACAGACTCGCTTAGCCGCATGTCGTCCGTCATTGTGGATGAAGCTCCTCCCATCGAGTTCCATGACTGACCTGCCGGGGCTGTCAACACCCTCCCTCACTTGCCTTAGTCGCTCTCCCCTCTGCTCCGCTCCACTCCACACCCGCTTCCCTCCCCTCTCCTCAGATTCCCCAAGTTGCTCCTCTCTTCCCATCCTTACCCGTCCTTCGATGTCAGGCAGAGGCTGTAGGCGCCAGGACGGCCAACCTCCATCCTTCCGAAAGCCTCTAGCACGAACTCGCTCTGGGGCAGAGCCGGAAGATCCTGCAGCACATGAGGGCAAGCAACTCCTCTCCTCCTCCTCCTCCTCCTCCTCCTCCTCCTCCTCCTCCTCCCCTCCTCCCCCCCCCCCTCCCCCTCCTCCTCACCTCCACCAAGCCTTGAGTGCCCTTGAAGTCGATGCTGTGGACTACAGCTTCCCCCACCAGCTCCAGTCCAGCTGTCGAGCTGGGCACCTGCAGCAGTTGGCTGGCAGGCCGTCAAGGGGCTGGAGGGGGCTGGAGGAGGGGCTGACCTGCTACGGTACGCGCGGATGAGCCACTGCGATGGGCGAGGAAGCTGAGGGGCCCGAGGAGCGACGCTGTTGAGATCGGCCGGCAGGCCTCCCGTGTCCGGGCCCTCATAGGAGAGGCGGAAGATTGGCTCACCCTCGTGCTTGAAGCCGTCCACGTGCACCTGACGATGAGGTGAGAGGAGGGGAGGAGGACCGAGAGAAGTAGTCACATCGTGGAGGCCGCGGGCAAGCGTGAGGGATCGGCAAGTCTTGGTGGGCGATTGAACGCGGTCGTCATGAATGAGCAGCTCAGAGTCGATGTAGAGCAGCGAACTGTAGGAAGAGAGGGCAGGACGTCAGAGGAAGTGAGATGGACGAGAAGGAGCTGCGGAGGGCTGGGCACTCACCCGTCACTGGAGAGGGAACAAAACTTGTACTGGCCGCTCTTGTAGATCGAGAATCTCCCGAAAGCCTGCCATGCGACGTTGCGTGTGGGAGGGTCGGGGATGAACTGACGAGCGAGGTCAGGAGATGCGAGCCGCTAGCGAGTTCCTACCTGTGCCATGCTGTTCGCCTCCTCGTCGAACGAGAGGGAAGGCACGATGGAGTGCCCGAGCAACGAGACATCGCGCAGGTCAGGAAACTTATCAAGGTCCTTGTTGGAAGCGAAGACTCTGAGGAGGAATCTCGAGTGAGGGGGGGGAGGAGGCCCCCGCGAGTCAACGCTTCTGACGCTCTCCTCCTCATAGTCTGTGTCGCGTCCCCTGAGAAAGATCAGATCATCGTTCAAGCTCTTCTTCCTCCAACCTGTAGGTCAAGACGACACCTCCCTCTCCATCCCCGTGAACCCCGTCGACCATCACAGCATGCAACCCCTGCTCCAGCTCAACGTCCCCGCAGGACTTCTCGTCCGCCTGCTTGTTCTCGACGAGGAGCTCGAAGTCGACGAACACGCGAGACAAGAGGTCGGAGGTCGAGCAGAAGGTGTACTTGCCCGCCTGCTCAACCTTCACGTGGCCGCTGAAGCGATAAACGAAGTCGGAGCTCGGCGTGTCCTCCACGAACTTGCGGAACTTCGAAACGTCTGACATATCAACGAATCTCACGATCGCGCTGCCAACGAATTGCAGAGAAGCAAGGTTCGGAACAGATGAGCCCAACCGCTCCCCTTCCCTTGCCGCGAAGATCTGCATGCTCCATCCCCCCCCGGACGAGGTACCTGGAACTCCAGGCTCCCCATCAGCGCCTTCAAGGCCTCGCTCCCCTTGCTCCCCTTGCTCCCCTTGCTCCCCATCTTTCCCGTCGTGTCCTGGCGTGCCATCCCTGCAAATCATGTTGAGGAGAAGACCTGGAAGAGGAAGGGGAGGTGATTGGAACGGGAGGTGGGGGAAGAGGAGGAGGAGGATTCACCTGCCATCCTTTCCTGGTGTGCCAGGCGTACCGGGTGGTCCAGGTGGCCCTTGATCCGCCTTCACTGTCGCGACCTCCTCCGACATGCTCGCTATCGTGTGCTCGAGCCATTTCAGCCTCTGGTCCAGCTCTCCTTCTGTCACCAAGTCCTTGCGAGGCGCTTGTGGCTTCCCAGGCTCCATCTTACCGAACCCCAGCATGTTCACCTCGCGCTTGAACGTGGGCACGGGGGCAGCCGGGGAAGGAGGGCAGTGTGGACAAGGCGCACAGCCAGGCTTAGATGGTTGGCAGGGAGGAGAGTTATCCTCTGCCTCCACCGTCATCCTGAACTCCTTGAGCGCCTGCTTCAGCTTACTCCACCGCTTCGAGCTTTCTTGCTCATCACCCCCCGCCTCCTTCGCTCCGTCAGCAATACTCTTGCGCATGCTCTGCGCTATGTACTCCACTGGTGCTGTGAGCAGTGAGAGCTTCGAGGTCCGAGTCTCGCGCGAGCGAGTCAGCAAGATCGTAGCAGAGGGCTGAGTAACATGGATGATTAGCGCCATCGCTCCTGCTACGAGCAGCAACACGCCGAGCCTGCTCCTGATACCTCCTGCTTCCCTCCCGCGTCGCCCGAAGCTCCCCAAGGCCCTTTCATACCCGTCGTCGAAGTCTCTCCTCCTCTGAGCTCCTCCGTCTTCGTCTCCCTCTCCTTCTCCTTCTGCTCCTCCCCTCCCCCTTCTTGTCTCCCTGCGCCCTCCCTCCTCGCTCTCGTCGCTCAGCATCGCGACCCTTGGAGGTAGAGTCGGGCCAGCCCCACAAACCTGACTGCTGAGGCGAGTCAGGCAGTTTTCAGTGACTAAGTGTCCGGGCCCGGAAATTCAATCCCGGACTCGGAGATACCAAAGTTGACCAATAATTTCACTTGCGGCCTATCGCTGGGGTGGGTGGGTAAACTTTTAGCACGCTTCTTATCCACAAGGGGGCATGGAACAAGGGGGTAGGGTACAGGATGTCACAGGGTTTCTAGGTAGGGTGGGGTCAGGGGGACTTCAGTTTAGATGGAAGGTGGGGGGGGGTAAGAGGGTAAAATACAGGCGAGGCAATATCTAAATTCCAGTATGGTGTGAGGTGCGATGTTTCAGAGTGTTAGCAAAGCACAGCGGGTAGGGGTACAAGAGAATTCGGGGTAGCAGTACAAGGGATATAGGGGGTGGGGTAGTTGATGGGGTTTTGTCGGGATCCGGCAGGGCCCCGACCAGATCTCCCCAATGTGAGGACCCCACCCCGAAGATTTGCTACCCACCCCTCATTGACTTGAACAGTAAGAGGCACTACCCCATGGGGCGCTAGACACCCCAGGACAGGGGATCCGTACCCTATCCTGCTACTGTTTTCATACCCGTCCTTAATCAGTACCCCACCCTACTTCGTTTCAGCGCTTGTCTCGTCACCCCGACTTTTGCACACTGACCCTCTTCATAGAGCACGTGCGATAACCCCACCCCTTCGGGCACACCTACCCCTGATCCCAAATGTCAAGGATGCCCGTCTCGGAACACTACCCCCAAATTAAATATGAAAATGACCCCTAGTCAGACTACTGAGTCCGAAAGGGGGTGGTGATTTTATTGATTGTAGAGGCACTCCTGTAAAATATTATTAAAGTGGTTTCAGGGTGGGGGGTGGGGGTGGGGGGTGTTCATAGTCAGGGTTGCGAATGGGATAGGGTGGGTGGGGTGATCGCTACCAGGTGGTTTTACCCGGAATTGGCCACAGGGGTAGTAGATCTCTTTGTCAAATGTATAGACAGAAGGGGTGGGTATGGCTGATTGTGAGGGGGTAGTGGGATGATATCATTCTTCCATGTGTGGGGTGGGTACTGTAGGAGGGCCTATTAATGGTTATAAACAGGGAGATGCTGGTGAAGCCGTACGAAACTGACTAGAGCGAGAGCGAGAGCAGGAGCAGGAGCAGGAGCGAGAGCAAGAGCAAGAGCAAGAGCAAGAGCAAGAGCAAGAGCAAGAGCAAAAGCAGGGGCAAGAGCAGGAGCGAGAGCAGGAGCAGGAGCAGGAGCAGGAGCAGGAGCAGGAGCAGGAGCAGGAGCAGCAGGATCGTTGATTCGATCTCCCACAGTCACAAGCTGAAAGTTGCTAAAGTTGACAAGTGAAGTCAGAGAAGGAGCTGGGTTGGCCTATCCTGGCACCATGGCGCGAATCAGTGTGCCTGTGTTGCTGCTTGCTCTTCTTGCCTCAGCCCTCGTTCCGTCAGAGGCAGCATCAGCTATACACCCTCAGAGCAGGAACATTCCAAACGTGCAGGGGGGCTTCGTCGATCAGAACGAGAGGGTGGAGTGGCGGTCGTGGCGGATGCACGTCACGGACGACCGGACAGAAGTGCTGAGGTTGCGGGGGCTGCTCAGTCAGGCAGAGAAGGACCTTGAAAACCTGAACGAGGAGCTTATGGATGCAAGGCAAGCGCAGGACAGGGCGAACCTGGCGCTCCAAGACAAGGACAAGAAGATCGAGCAACTCAGAGACATGCTCCAGACCGAGAGGAATGCCCTGGTGGCGCTGCCTTTCGCTGTGCTCACCTTTGAGCTGACGCTCAGCTGCTTGCAGGCCTTGGCGAAGCTGAAGGATATGAATGAAGACGAGGACAAGGACAGGTGGATCGATGAGCTGCAAAGAGAGGTGGCAAGCCTCAGAAACAAGCTGGTCGAATCGCAAGAGTCCGCCAAGGTGACGAGTCGTTCATTTTCATCGCCCGACTGAGTGTCTGTCAGATCCAAGAGGAGTCAATTGCGAAGAGGAAGCTCGACCTCGAGTCTCAGTTTTCAGATCGTGTGCACGTGATCTCTTGACACGTCAGCCTGTGAGCTTGTAACCTGGTCTTGCCATGTGCAGGAGGAGGCTGAGAAGATGGCCAAGGAGCTGGTGGAAGACCTGAAAGCATCTTTCGAGACCAACCATGTGATCTTGAGCCGTGGAAGGAAGAGTTCCGACTGACTCGCCCTTCAGGTGATCTCCCTCGCTTCTGAGAGGGAAGCCAAAGAGAGACAGCGACTGCGGGCGGAGACGTCGGAGAACAAAGTGATGGCGCTGGAGAATCAGATTGGAGACTTGAGGCAGGTCATTGAGGACATGAACAACACGATTGTTGCACAGGTGGGATGGTTGGGGCAGGGAGGCATGTTCTTAAAGAGGGTGCAGGAGAGAAAGCTGGAGGCTGCTGCGAAGAGGTTGGAAGAGGACGAGGAGTCCGACTGGTTGCGAGATGGGGCTTTTGGAGGAGAGTCTCCTCGTCGCTCCAAGAAGGATCTCGAGCGGGTCATCGAGAACCTGAAACAAAGTCTGGTCAAGGTGTCGCCGTCGTCTACACGCCCGCCTCCTTCCCTCACTGGTCTGCGCGCAGGAGCAGGCGGACTCTATACGCACCACGTCGAAACTGAGGGAGGAGATCGGGAAGGTAGGAGCCGCTGCCCCGAGAGCTTTTCTCACTTTCATCGTCAGCTGCGAGGTCGCTTGTCGGAGATGAAGATCGCAGGAGTCAATAGCGAGGATTCTTCCTTCGCTCATCAGGTGGAAGACGTTGTGTCGATGTCAGTGAGCTGACGAGCTTCTTTCCCCTCCCCTTCACTCCCTCTCTTGTCTCCTCCTCCTCCTTTATCTTCTCCACTCCTCTCTAGAAATCTGAATCGCCATCACGCCAAACGGATCCAGCTGAAGGACCCACGAGCTTCTTCCAAGATTATCCGCTGCAGCGAAATGCTGAGATACCGGGGAGGTTCGAGTGGGGCATGCGAGGGGAAGAGCGAGGCAAGAGGCAGCTGGAGAGCAAGGAAGCGCTCTGTGTCGACCTGGCGCTGAACCCGTCGAAGGCCTCCGACCGACTTGCGGTGAGTGACTCGGATGTGGCGACAGGAGGGGAGAGAGTGAACGTGAGGAGCAGCTGATGAAACAAGAGGAGGAAAGCTACGTCGAGGCGATGCTGGGGGATATGAGACGCCTGCGGGATGAAATCAGCTGCCTGGTGCGTCTCCTCGCTTCCTCCTCTTCTCGCTTCCTTCCATCTTCCCCTCCTCGCTTCCTCCTCTCCTCGCTTCCTTCTACGTGCGTGACGAGCAGGCAGGTTGGAGAGAGCACATGCATGCGCCTCGGACTGCGACAGCTGAGCTCCAACCGCTGCTGTGACTACGGGGGTTGTAAGCCCAGCGGTTTCGGCTACCAGCCCGGCTTCGCTCCGAGCTATCCCACCACCTACCCCCACAGCTACCCTCTTGCTGAGGGCTACGTTGACCTCAGGTCTTGGCTTCTCTGCTGTCCCTGGGGCATCTGACCAGCAGCAGGTCCACCACCATCCCCCTCCGCCAGGAGGCTGCCAGTGCCGACGCCCAGCAGTCTTCTCAGGTGACTCCAACTTGGTCACCCTTGGAGTTTTGAGATGACTTGACACCGACAGGACAAGGAGCCGCAAAGAAGACCTGACAAGGATGTCGAACTGAAGCAGGCGCCCAGCAAGGAGAAGCGAGGGACAAGCTTTCTGTCTTGTTTCGGGCTGTAGTGTGCTTCAAACCATGCATTCCTTGTACAGTGTACAGTAGAGAGATAAGGCAAATTGTCAAGAAACTTTCTAACATGTTAAGGCACTCCTGGCGCTCACAGAGTTGCGTTTTCAGCACATGTCAATTATCCGACGCAGGAGTTGCTGACTTCACTGGTGCGGCAAGAACTTCACGAACCTCTTGGCAATCGAATCCTCGATCTTAGGAAACACCTGCAGCCGCAGACGTCAAACTTCTGGAAAGATGTCAGACTGTATGAGACCGTGATGAGGTCGAGCTCGCTCATCAGCTCGAGGACCTGGATCTGCTCGTTCTGCGAGTTGGACAACGAGCGGGTCAAGGTAACTGAGTCAGGGACGTGGGAGTTCAGGACTTGACCTGGAACTTCTCCTTGAGATCTCGTTGCAAGTTTGTTGACAGCACTCCTTCCTTGCACACGATGAGCACAGGGTCGAGCAGCTCCGTCACCTTCCCAGCGTCACCTCCCGTCAACCCCCGAGCTCTCACCAGGTGGATCTCATTCCTGTAGAGGAACTTGGCGATGATACGCACAAACTCCTCTCGGTCTTCAAGAACCTCGTGAGGAGGAGGCGTCAGCTCAACCTGCTCGACAAGCTCTCCTTGCACTGTGAGGGCCACCGCCGACCGCACGAGCTTCAGGTTCTTGGTTGCCAGGACCTCGCGAGCTGCATCGAGCTGGCCGTTCAAGTCCCTGTCATGTATCTAGTTGTGCGAGTGAGCGGAGAATTGAGAGGAGAGATGAGGAGCGGAGGGAAGAGGGCAGGTGAGAGGAGGGGAGGGGAGGACGGGAACATCTCCAACCTCGCAGATCCCAAGTTTCTCTGACCACTTGCAGATGGCGACGGGGGTGTCACACGGGTAGCACAGGTAGTACTTGTTGCCCTGCCGATTCACCTTCTGATCCATGAAGCACTCGACAAACTTGAGCTCCTGCGCTCCTCCTGTCAAGAACCCGCAAGGTCGGGGCAGAGCTCACCCAAGGATCGACGACAAAGATGTTGTTCCCACCCATGGTGATGCAGCTCTTTGATCAAAGGATGAGAACACTCGCGGGTGGCAGGAGAGGAGGGGGAGAGGTGTGGAGAAGAGGAGAGGAGAGGAGAGGAGAGGAGAGGAGAGGAGAGGAGAGGAGAGGAGAGGAGGGGCGGAAAGAAACTGGTACCTCAATGTCGGTCAGGAGTTGTTGGTATTGCATGCTCCATCGTGTCGTTGTTGCCTTGCCCCTCGTCTTGACCTGCCGACATTCCCTTCGCGTTCCTAGCATGCAGCGGCAGAGCCCTCGGAGAATCATCCCTTGGCCGCACCCAGCCAGCACGCTCGACTCTTGGAAGGCATGTCCAGCCTGAGCGAGGAGGAGGAGGAGGAGGAGGAGGGAGGGGAGGGAGGGAGGATAGGGTCCTCGCTCGCTCTTCGCCCGCATGTGGCCCATTACGCCATGCTTCCTGAAAAAAGGTGTTCAGGATTTTTCGGCCGGGGCTGAGGCGGACGGGGGAGGAACCAAGAGGTCGAGGAGGGCAGGGAAGCAGCGGGAGGGGGAGAGGAGACGGAGGGAGCAGGGCAGAGGCTGTGGATAGAGGAGAAGGAGAGCCGATGGCAAGGTAGAGTAGGAACAGAGGAGTGCGGGTGAGGAGCAGCAGCGGGAAGGGGAGCGGGAGGGCGAGGGGGCGGTAAAGGGGAGCTGGGGGGGAGGTAAGATGGGATCGGCGAGGAAGAAGAAGAACCCGAGGAAGCACTACAAGGTGCTGCACGAGGTCGGCCGGGGGACTTTCGGGGTTGTGTGCAAGGCGATCAAGAAGAAGACCGGGGAGGAGGTGGCGATCAAGAACATCAAGCTCGTCCACAAGATCCATGAGGGGGTCAGCACCTCCGCCATCGATGAGATCCGCATCATGCAGGTGGGAGGCGCGAGGCTGAGAGAGCGGGAGAGCGGGTGAGCGGATGGTGGCAGGAGCTTCACCATCCCAACGTGCTGTCCATCCATGAAGTCTTCTCCCCGCGGTTCCTGCCCCCTTTTGTGCTCCTCCTCCTGTTGAAGTTCCCGCGCCATGCAGGGAAGGGACGCTCTCGCTCGTCCTGGACTTCATCCCCATGGACATGGAGATGATCATCAAGGCCAAGGACATGACGTCGGACAAGTACGTCCCGATGCCTTCCGAAGACATCAAGGCCTACATGCAGGTCAGCCGTTTCCCACTCTCCCTTCCCTCTATCCCCCCTCCTTCCTCTCCTCCCTTCACTGGCTCACCTTCGCGCCCTCCAGATGTTTCTCAGAGGAATCAACGCCTGCCATCAGAACTTCGTCCTTCACAGAGACCTCAAGGTCTGCAACAAGCTCAGTCGTGCTCTCCCCCCCTGACCAGCCTCAGCCTGCCAATCTTCTCCTGAGCGCCAATGGCGTCCTCAAACTTTGCGACTTCGGCCTAGCGAGGACGTACGGGAGCCCTAATGCCAAGTTCTCGCCACAGGTCCCTCCACCTCCTCCTTCTCATCATGATCGTTATCATCATCATCATCATCATCATTATCATCATCATCATCATCATCATCATCATCATCATCATCATCATCATCATTCTTCTCCGCCACCTGACGGTGCAGTTGACAGGCGGTGACTTTATGGTATCGGCCGCTGGAGATGCTGCTGGGTGCCGACAGATACGGACCAGCCGTGGACATGTGGGCACGGGCAAGAGGCGGGAGGGAGGGAGTGACCTGACCCTGTCGCAGGTGGGGGGTGGGTTGCATCTTTGCCGAGATGCTGCTGCGAAACCCGCTGTTTCCCACGGGGAGAGGAGCGACTGACGTGGATCAGGTCGAGCAGGGACGTGGGGTGGGTACTTGCTGAGCTTCAGGCAGGTTTGTCAGATCGTGCGTTGCATGGGGGCGCCAACGGAACGGAACTGGCCGGGTTTCGATCAACTTCCAATCCTCCTCAAGTTCCAGCAGGTCTCCTGCTCCTCCCCAGCCTGTAGCCAGCCCCACTGATATCGCGCAGATTCCCCCGACGCCCCTCGCGCGCGTGATCCTCACTCTCATCATCGCCTCCTGCTCCGCACTGACAAGGGACCAGGTGATCCCAGCGGCACCCAAGGATGCGCTCGACCTGCTGGACAAACTTCTCAGCTACGATCCCAACAAGAGGATCTCAGCGGAGGAGGTGATATTTTTTCCCTCCCTCCTTCATCCCCTTGCTCTTGCCGATTGACTTTCACTTGTGTGTGCTTGACCTCGTCTCCTTCCAGGCCCTCAAGCATGAGTACTTCCGCAACGCTCCGGCCCCTGCCTCCACCGCTCAAATTGCCGATCACATCTCAGTCTTGATCAAAAAGCCCAGCAGCCAAGTCTCCAGCACCCTCCCCAGCTCAGGTGCTCTTGCTCTGCCTGCTCGTCCGCCCTCCTGACCTCGTGTTGCCATCCTTGACATGATCAGAGACGATGCCGGGGGAGAGCCCGTACAAGCCGAGCTCGAAGCGATCGGCCGCTGAGGCAGGTTTGGCGTCTCCGAACTACGGGTGATCCACGAGCTGTAGGAAAGGCAGGAAATTGGTAGGACGGGAATGAAGAAGCTGAAGGCGAGGAAGAGCACGTCTGACACAGGAAGGCTCCCTAAGGACTCAGCGTTGCCCTCTTCTGGTTTATTCTGGTTGGCTGTAGGAAAACAAACGGCTGCTTACTAACAAGGCGCGGGCGGCGGATCGCGAGCTCGAGATTCGCATCACTGCAGAACACCCTTGGTGCTGGGAACGCCAGCGCCTGAGTCTGCACTGATCGCCTGCCCTTCAACGTCACTGGGAGCGGATGGGGCAGCAGCGGAGTCACCTGACGGAGGGCGACGCCGAGGGCCTTGAAGGCGGATTCAGCCTTGTGATGGTCGTTCTTGCCCTTGAGGTTGTCGACATGCAGGGTGATCCTCGCCTCGGTCGCGAACGACTCCATGACGTGGGGGATCATCTCGCACGAGAGCTCTCCGATCTTCTCCCTCACCAGGTTGAGCTCGATGTGCGCCGAGGGCCTCGAGGAGATGTCGACGACGGCGCGCGAGAGAGCCTCGTCGAGGGGGCAGTAGGCGTGCCCGAACCTCTTGATGTCCTTCCTGTCCCCGAGGGCCTTGTCGAAGGCTTCTCCCACTGTCAGCGCACAGTCCTCTGCTGTGTGATGGTCGTCGATGTGGAGGTCGCCCTTGCATCTGCGGGATGACATGTCAGGCACATCAGCACATCAGCACACTAGCATGCTCTACAGGCGTTCTCATCAGAAGAGACGCTTCTGGTGCTACACCTGCTCTTCACGATACCAGTGAAGGCTTGCTACCGCAAACCTACTCCTCAACTCTCGTTTGCTGCCAGTGGTCTGCCTACGTCCTCAGAATTTCCATACACTCGAGAAAGAATGCGGACAAAATCACTTGGGCAGACGGATCAGAACATGACAGCATCATGCTTGAACGCGTGAGACAAGGATCTACGAGCTTCTCGCATGGCGACGCCACCTCGCAGCACAAGCACGCATTGCTTACTTGAGCGTGAGGTCGATCCTGCCGTGCTTGGACATGGCGGTGAACATGTGGTCGAGGAAGCCGATGCCTGTGCTGATGTCGCTCTTGCCGGTGCCATCGAGGTTCAGCTCCACCTCCACGTCCGTCTCCTTCGTCTTCCTGCTCACTCGCGCAGTCCTCGCCATTTCAGCCCCCACTGAAAACAAAAAGGGGGAAGATCTCTGTAAAAGGAATGGGATTTTGTTTTTAAAAAAAAAACATCAAAGGAGATCGGATGGGCGAAGCCGAAGGCGGCACGGCAGCTCTATGGCGACCGGCGGGAGCGAAGAAGAGAGGAGGAGAGCGAAGCAGAGGCAGAGCAGAGAGAAGGGGAAGCAGAGAGGACAGGGAGGGACGGGGAGGGAGGAAAGAGGAGGATGAAAGTTGCGGTGAGATCACTTGAGGTCTGGTTGCTTCAGAGATCAGTCATCGACAGCGCGGCCTGCTGAAGATGGACCCCAAGCTCAAGCAACTCCTGGCGCGACGAAAGCAAGACGCTGACAAGTACGATGACTACCATGACCAGGACCCTCCAACGCCGTCGCAACTTCCAGCCAAGAAGAAAGACAAACTCCTCAAGGCGCTAGATGAAGCTGTTGAGAGCGTCATCGAAGAACAGGAGAAGACGCTAGCTGGTGCTGCGGCGCGTGCTAAGGCTGAGCTGAAACCTGTTCTTGGAGAAAGGAAGGAATCCAAGCACGCGAGTCAAGATGGGAAAAGAGACCTCGACGACGTGGCCATTGACATCCCGAGCGCAGAAGAGGAAGCCAGAACGAGACGAGCGAGAGTTGACAGCGACGAGGCCCACGAAGAGCCTCCACAGAGAAAACACGATGCTCTCGCCTCCATGGCACACGCTCGCCTCAGTCAGGCCGACAAGCTCCGTGACTCTGACCCTCAAGTCAAGCCTCTCGACAGCGTCGCCATCGACGTCCGCAGCGTCTTCGACCACATGGAGGAGGCCAAGAAGAAGCCCAAGAAGCCCGACAAGACCCACGACGCCCTCGCGTCCATGGCAGAGGCTCGCTTGTCTCACTCCAGCAGCAGACTCGACGGCGTCGACACGTCGTCTCTCTTCGATCGCAAGCATGCAGACAAGGCCCAGGATAGAGCAGCAGGGAAGGGGCTGGGCGCCGTGGCCGAAGGAGGAGAGGACGAGGAGGACGAGGAGGGAGGGGCAGGGTCGCGGGTGCCGTCCATGCTGGAGTCCAAGGGCCCGTCTGCACTGCAGCAGTCTCTACAGAAAGCCTCGTCCTCGTCGGACAGCGCGGCGTCAAAGAAGGAGGACTTTGCGAGCAAGCTGAGCAACTTGAAGTCGCTGGTGACGAAAGGAGCGAAGCCGGAGGAGGGCGGCAGAGGAGAGGCGAAGGGGGAGAAGGGGGAGGGAGAGGCCAAGGTGTCAGGAGGAGGAGGAGGAGGAGGAGGAGGAGAGTCAGGAGTCGTGTCGGAGTCCATCTGGAGTTCCATGTGGGCGGGGCAGGTGCAAGCGAAGAGGGACGATGTGCTGGAGTCGTACAAGAAAGGGAGACTGCAGGAGCAAGACTTAAAGCGGTTGAAGGTCGACGAGGACGCGCCTGGCGATGCTCAGAGAGAAGCGAAAGAGGCGCCCTCTCCTCTTCAATCAAGACAACGTGTCACTGTTGATGAGCTTCCATCCGAAGACAGAGCGTTGAACTTCAAGATAGCCAAGCTTGAGAAGAAGATGCAGAAGGCAGAGAAGATGAAGGACGCGAGCAAGGCAAGGATGTACAGCATGGAGATCCAGAGGCTTCGCGAGCAACTTCAAGGGCTGAGCCAGGATGATTCCGACGAGTACTTCTCCCCGCTCTTCGAGGAGAAGGAGAAACCCTCCACAGGCTTCGGCTCCAAGCTCGCGCAGTTCAAAGACATGCTTGCCATGCGGCGCAAGCACGAGGTAGCGAGGAAGGCGCCGAGCGAAGCGAGCTCCAAGACAGAAGTGACGGAGAAGGGAGCGATCGAAGAGGAAGAGATCTGCGGCGTCGGCCTCCGTCTGAACCTCGTTGGGCAGAAGTTTGTGGTGCTGGCGATTCTTGCAGGAACTTCAGCTGAGAAGTCCGGGATGAGGATTGGGGATGTCGTCACGCGGGTGGATGGCACGAGCGTGGCGGGATGGACGATCGAGATGATCTCAAACAAGCTGCGAGGTCCCCTCGGGTCTCAGGTCTCTGTCTCCCTGCTGGACGGCAGAGAGGTGGTGCTCACAAGAACTTCCGTCTCCTCGCTCCTCAAGGACCTCGAGGACGCGCTGCATCCTCAAACCTGGATCAAAGAATCTGATCGCGTCAAGCGCCAGTACGCTCAAATCCAGCAAGACGACCTGCCGGTTGCCATCGAAGAGGCGGAGGAGGGGGAGGAGGACGAGGACGTCGGAGGATATTTGAGACTATCGCGATCGGCCGAGAAGTTCGAGGCTGTCAGAGAGTCTGTGGATGAGAACAGACGCTGGAGCTTTGGGTTCGACTTCGACACTCAAGGACCCGCCGACATCTGGTCAAAGCCGCCCGCAAGGTAAAGGAGAGAGGGGCGAGGAGAGGAGAGGAAGCGGAGAGGAGGTGAGAGGGGAGGAAAGGAGGAGGAAAGGAGAGGAGGATGGTAGAGCTTGTCTGGAGCTAAAAGTTTTGGCTGGCAGACACGTCCAGGAGTCCATGACTTCAGCGATCGCGTCTGCCATGAACGCGATGCGCCAGCATGGAGGAGCCGAGTTCGGGTCGGGCATGTACTCAGTCAAGTCAGGCGGCGACATGAGCAAGGCTTCCATGGGGATCGGGCGGCTGTTGAGCAGGAGCAGGCAGAAGGCAGGGAAACTTCTCGGGCAGCAGCCCAGCAGGGGTGGCATCAATCATGACATCCTCTATGCTGGCGTGCAGCTGAGCGAGATCGAGTCGCTCCCTCGCAAGACCGCCAAGACCATCGCGCTCGAGAGGATCCGCAAGGCCTTGAGGTCGATCGAGCGGCAGAACGAGGCTGCTGCTCGCTCCAGATACGACTGGAGCCTGGAAGAGGAAGAGGAGATCTTGAACCAGACCCTCCCTCCCGCCAACGTCCGGGCGCAGGAAGACAGCGACCGGGAGGACACCTGGTGCCTCCTCCTGTGCTGCAAACTCGTGCGCCGCGACCTGGCGTCGTGCTGGCAGGACATGTTCGACAACCTCCAGTGTCGCTCTCGCCCGACCCTCAAGTGCGTCATGATCGCCACCTGCTCCGCCTACTGCGCCCTCATCGCCGCCGGCGTCCTCGCCCTCCTCTACCTGGTGCCGGTCACCACCCGGCAAGTCTAGCCCTGTAGACCCTAAACAAGACCCCTCTACCCCGCTGTTTTTATAATAGCCCTCCTAGGAGAAACCCACTATCCCTTCACCCTGCCCTATTACGTCACCCTGTCCCTCTCCCCGACAGCCGATGCACGTGTAGAGGAGGGATGGAAGGGAAGGCAGGAGGGAGGGAGATGAAGATGAGGTCCAACTTCGCTCGCGTCGAGGCTCTTCACGCCGCCGCCATGGCCCTCCAGTGCCTCCTGCCGCGGGAAGCCGGAGGGCCTCGAGAGCTCGCGGGTGACCCTGAGGGGCTGCAGCGCTGGCTCTCAGCAGGAAGAGAGGCTAGAAACTCGATCCCCCAGCTCGATTGGAGCGAGAGGAGCAGCGTAGAGGCCTGCGGTAGCCTCGTCTCCTCCGTCCTTCCCTGCTGCGTTCCTGCCATGCAGAGCGGCTGGGGCGGGCGATGGCAGGAAGACCCAGACCTAGGAAAGAGAGGTCTGCTGCTGATGTTACAAGTGCTGGGGAATGCAGCCGCAAGCCATCGGAGCATGAGAGATCAGATCTGGGAGGATGCATGGCCGGCGCCTCTCCTCGACCTGGTGCTTGCGGATACACATTCCAGTTGCAAGTCAGTGGTGGCGATGATTGCATACAACGTGTTGAAGAACAACACCGAGGCCTCGTTGAAGTTTGTGAGCAGCGAAGAGGGGGGGGTGTTCCTCTTCTCCCTCCTCAAGTGCTTCTATCACAAGCAAGAGACTCCCCTCAGCCCGGACGAGCAGAGCGGCCTGACAGACCTGGGAGGATGGTTGGAGGTCATCATGGAAGAGCTGGTGCAGCAGGGGCACCTGACGGCGGTGCATCAGAGGCTGGGGACGCTGCCGAGCTCGGGCGGGGACAACGCTGAGCTTCTGTTCTGGTACCTGATGGACGACATGACGAGCAACTCCTTACAAGGGATCGCGAGCAGCGAAGAGTTCGAGGAGAAGGGCACGTTGAAGCTGCAGCCCCGAGACTACGAGTACCTGGCGGTCGAGCTCGGCCTCATCTTCGAGGTCTGCCTGGATTGTGCTCGCAGGGGAAGCAAGTGTGAGGCCGTGACGGCGATCAAGCTCAGGCAGGTCATGCATGTTGTGGCCTCCTCACTCGGCTTCGCCTCCAGCAGCATCCGCAAGTGCTACCGCGACAAGGGGCTGCTGCGCAGCTGCATCAACCTCCTCAAGTCGCTCTCCCACGCGCAGGCGCTCAAGACGGAGATGGGATTAAAGTGTGACGTCATCCGCATCCTAGCCAACATGTGCTACCGCGATCGAGAGTCTCAGGACATGGTGCGAGAGCTCGGGGGGATCCCGCTGATCCTGCAAGCGTCCAACATGGACGAGAACAACCCTTTCTCGCGGGAGTGGTCGATCTTGGCCGTTAGGAACCTGTGCGAGGGTAACGAGGCGAACCAAGAGATCATCGCCGGGATCAAACCCAAGGAGGTGGCCTCGATACCGCAGGAGCTCAAAGACAAGGGGATGCAGGTGGAGCTGGACAAGTCGACGGGGAAGGTGAAGTTGGTGCGCGATGGGGCGGTGAGAGCGACTTGCTGAGCGCGAGATGTCGAGGAGCCTCTGACTCACTCGCAGGGCCCGACCGGCACTGGGGGTGCGACACCATCGAGACTGCAAGACACGGACAACTCGACGAGGACCATGGTGGAGGAGCTGAAGAACATGGGGCTACGGGCAAACGTGAGAAGCTTGCTGCTTGAGCTGTTGGCAACAAGTAATACTGATCGGCAGATGGATGAAGACACGGGATTGGTAGATATCAGCCACCCTGACGCCAAGCCTTCTACATCAGTTTATCACCCAACTATATGACCAAAAAATGACAACCAAAACTGTAAATTTCAATTCAGAAAGCTCCAGCGGTGATAGCATCTGCTGTTAACTTGCTGGGTAGCACATACTTGGACTGATTCAAGCTTAGCTAACCGACATCTGCCGCGAGGGATCTGATTTAACTCGTTTGCTCTGTAAAAGAATCAACGGAAACCAGCTCATTGGCCAACACCATCAAGAACCTTCTGCATAGTTCTCGAAGACGTAGGTCTCAGCAAGTGTGTCTGAAGCGACAGTGACCAGGGAAGAAGCACTTTGACAGCTCACCTTTAGAGTCTCTGAAGGAAACTTTCTTTTGTAGCTTGTTGCTCTGACGCAAGTATGAGGCTTCTTACTGTCCTAGTGCGCTAAACGTTTTACCTTTCCGGAGGCGGGCTTTCCACTTCCTGATGACCCAGCAACAGTCACGCATGGCAAGACAACTCAGAGGACCCTCACCTTGCTCCTTGTTCTCTTGTTGCTTGGAGTTGTACCTGCAACATTCATCTCAACTGGCGGATCATTCCGGGGAAGCAAACCTCTCCCATCCCCCTGCAGAGAGCAACAGGATGTCGTACTGCCAGGTGCGAGCAGGTAAGAGGGCTGTCGGGTAGAACTCGAGTCTACCTCCCCATTGACGCTCTTGTCGTTTCTTAGGATATCCAGAAAGTGATCCCATTCCTCCTCGTTGCGCACAGGGAAATCGACCCCAGTGCCGTCATCGTAGGCGAACATCGCCTGAGCCCCTAACACTGAGAATACCGAAAATCACTGCACCAGAAGGCAAGGGAAGAGATCGGAGGAAGACACAGGCTACGATGCTGATAGGGAGGAATGAGGAGGAGAAAGTGAGTGAGCAGGGAGTGGAGATGCGGAAGACAAGTGACGAATATGGGAAACAGGTCTTTCAACCTTCACTGATGCATAATTGCATCTCAGTCCACTTGGTCGTTGGCTGGATCTTGATGTCTCGTAGTTCTGCCGGCAAGTGACTGGACGGGAAAACAAGATCAAAGTCTACCTGTGTCGCTCTCGTCGAAACACGTTATCAGAAATGGGCCCTGAACATGTCTGCTCAACTCGTATGAAACATATGTTCGAGGCACCTGAATTTCGTCGGTAGTTTTGACGTCTGGCATCCTGCGTACACGTCGGGTCAGGTCGACGTGATAGTACAAGATACGC
Source organism: Guillardia theta CCMP2712 (assembly GCF_000315625.1). Classification (NCBI taxonomy): domain Eukaryota; class Cryptophyceae; order Pyrenomonadales; family Geminigeraceae; genus Guillardia; species Guillardia theta. Next base: position 657,556 of record NW_005434672.1, read on the forward strand.
TTTTCGAGTAAGGGAGAGAAGAGACAAGGAGCTAGCGAGAGAGGGAGCTTGTGTGCGACGGAGCTAGCCACGAAGTGATGGAGCAATGGAGCGAGCGGGAGGCGAGCGACGCAGAGAGTGAGGGAAGTGGGGGAGAGATGAGAAGGGGAGAGAGGTAGGAGAGGTAGAAGAGATAGAAGAGGTAGGAGAGGTAGGAGAGGTAGAAGAGATAGAAGAGGTAGGAGAGGTAGGAGAGGTAGAAGAGATAGAAGAGGTAGGAGAGATAGGAGAGGTAGGAGACAGAGGAAAGGGTCGACCTGTTGTCGCAGCAAGCCATCGTCATAATCCACCTCTGAGCCGCCTGCATGGCGGGAATGACAGAATATGGAGGGTGGGTAGGAAGTACTAATGATCCCGTTGTTTATGGGGTGGGGGTCATTAATTTGTGGGGTAGGGGGTGGTAGGAGGGGGTGGAAGTTCCCAGACTTTTCAGGGCCTGAGGGGTCACCAAGCACTTTTTTGTTGCTTTGTTGTTTTTTAACTTTTACGTGAATTTTTTTCCGGTTGAAAAGTTTTTTTTCCCGATTTAGAGTTTGACCAGAAATCGCACATCAACGAAATACGAAACAAGAAACTTCGATTTCCAAAACATGCTTCACATCATAGTAAATATTGATACAGAAATTTCAAACCATATTCTACAATTGAGAATGAGGACATAATGACGGAAAACTTTGACACACGTCCCCACTGAAATGTTCTCGGTAAGCGGCTGAATGACTTCCGCGAGGGCTAAGAGATTCTTGTGTCTGTAAGCGATGAAAGAGATGAGAAGACTTGAGATGAGAAGACTTGTAGATAATGTTGTCACGAAGGAGAAGAAACAACATTAATACATGTTGTTGCTCTCAACTTTCAACAAAGTTTGAGTGGCACCTCGACTGTCACAAGTTGTTCGGTCCGCCGACGCCTCGAACGATATGTGAACACTTGCACAATGATGCGGAAAGAAGAGTGCACACATACCCGAGACTGTCGCTTGCAGGCCGCACCTGAGCGTGAACAGATGCGATGTTGTTTAGAGTCGTGTGGTATTTGACCAGTGCATATATCTGGCATCCAGGTTCATCTGATTTACTTGTAGACTGCGAGTAGGAGTGACTTGATTGTGCTTGTTTGTCTCCGCTTGTGCCAACTAGACTAATTTGTTTGTTCGATAGCTTCTTGCAGACGCAGTCAAGTACAACGACATTCCTCCCACCGTCAGCACCAACTGGGTCGGACCTGTTGAGTACCCTTCCTACATCGAGGCTGAGAAGGAGGCCTATCTCCGCGATTCTGAGTGGACACAGGACACTGCGGGCAAGTAAAGTTTGTCTTGATGTGAACATGGAATAGACAAGTCTCCTCGGAATCGTGTGATGCACTTCCTAGTATCACTTTCAAATTTACCCCTTATTCAAAATCGTTACAAACATCAGTATTATATCAAGCGGGAACTGCCATGACGAAATCGACCGTTTGAGTCAGGGCACAGTATCCATTCATGGGCTGTTTTCCGCAAAGTGTTTGAGTCCGTCCTCCCATATATCGACAGTGATTCCATACCTTTGAAAAGGAGTCAGCTGTCTCGCTAAGTGAAAAAGGTTCTTTGCACTCACGGTACGCGGACGCTAGTGATTCCCATGCTCGTCAAGTCCCGACACACTCTTGATTCCTTGCCGAAAAAGAGCATCTGATTGTATTCAACCTGCCGGACGTCAGGAGACAGCCCAGCAGTTGCAAGCAGACCTTGGTGCGACGTTTCAAATTCTGTATAGATGAAACTGCCATCACCGCCCGCAGAGTCTCGGACAACTAGAACAAGAATCAAACTAACCATAACGAGCTTAAGCTGACCTGTCTTGTCTTCTCCAGTCCTGACTGCACGACAACGAAATCTACGATGTCTCTCATTGAAGTTCCTCTGGTGATCTTGGGACAAAGTCAGCCGTTTTGAGTAGTGCACGATTTTGAAAGGCATGCCTGAATGCTTTCCAAGAACTCTTCAGTCCAGCCGGGTTTTGTAATCCGAGAGAGGATTGCCACCTGAGATTGAAATCACAGACATCAAGAGATATGAAGAAACACACGCACATGTAAATTTGATCTATCCAGAGCGGATAAAGTCTTAAAAACCTACGTGCAGTCAAATGAATGACATGGAAAGCAAAACAAAAACGCACTTCTAGTGCGCCCTTCTGAATGACGATTTCCTTGTCGTTTGTATCCCTGATGCGAGCAGGACTACAAGGCCTGAAAGGCGGTCCAGATGTATCTTCAAACGACTCGCAAATAGCTCCATCAAGCTCAAATAGCACAATCCGCGGCTCGTGGTTAAGAGGACCACCTGACAAGACGTTCACGGTGCTCACGACAAACTGTATGTTAGAACTTACCAGGAACTGTCCGATCGAGGAAACGACTGCTCAAATCGGTTTTGCTCCTCGGACGGATTCCAATCCTGAAGGTATTCGAGACTGCACAAGGTTGACTTACACGATACTTAAAGTTGTAGGTCTCACCGTCACTGCTCGAGACGTTAGTGGTCAAATGAGGCATGTCTGGTGGTTTCTCAAGGTCGATTGCATCTTGCGGCACTTCGTGCGAAAAGTCTTCCTTTTGCGCCAGATAGTATGATTGGAGCGACGATACCTCCTCTTCAGACAGAAGACCACTTTCTGCGCATTGATTCTGCTTTGACTTCAAACTTTGAAGATATTCGTGTGCCTTCTGGGCTGCAAAGGCAGCCTCTTCAGCTTCTATAGAGCATCGCAAGTCAGACTTTCCATCAACCATCGCTGATCTGTTCGTTCACCTTTCGCCTTCAGCCGTGCTAAACGGTTTGCATCGGCAAACAGCTTCTCAGCGCGGGCAATTTTGGCCTCCAAGAGGCGTCGCTGCCCACAAGAAAACTTCAACAAGTGAAGAAGAGGCCAAGGGAGACAATGTTTCAGGCGAGCTCGCACCTCAGTATCCCCGTCGGCAGGGTCTGTCCTTGCCCGAACTGCAGCCTGTGCAGAGCAGAATCAAAACCACAGGTTTGCCTCGAGTTTAGCACCTGATGCGCCCAATGCTCACGCTCGACGATCACACGATAGAGACCTGCTTGCACGCTAAAACCACCATGCCTTGTTTATCACGTTTACCATGCTCCGTGGTACTGTCATCCATTTGCTCTCCATAGTCTTTAATGTCCTCGTTGTTTGCATATTCCTGTGTGGGTTGCACTTAGATTCGATCTTGCTTGTACGGTGATCACCTCTTCGAATTTCCTTGATGAAATGCCATCGTGCTGCTCAGATGAACGTAGTTCAGTCTTCTTGTGATCTAGCCTACTTTGTAAACATCTCGATTCAACAATCAGTGGATTCGACCTTGTAATAGCTTCTTGAAGTGAGGAGAAATACGGCTGAAAGAGTCTGATGAAGGTAGTCAGAAGACGGCTTGTCGACAGCAAGTCTTCACCGGTCCTCTTTCGATCCCAGCGCGCGTCTGATCCATGGGAATGCATTCGTGGGTTACAGGTGTTGCTACCGTGAGCACGTACAGCGTTCCACCGACTTGGGTTACGGGAGGGATGAATCCACCCAAGACATTCAGCATGCGCTTCCATCTCCCTGCTCACCAAGAAGATTCCAAAGTACAAGCACGCCAGTCGAGTCATACGCATCTCAACCAATGGTTTGCTAGACGAATCCTGGAGCGAAGTTGGATGTAATCTATCTATGCTGGTCGCCTCCTGTCATTCGCCACTAGCGGTCTCAGCTCAGCGTCTAGTGCAGTGGAGGAGAGGACGCAGCAAACTCGCCGCATCTCCCGCCTCTGTTCTCTCCCTCCCCCTCCATGAAATTACAAGCGCGGGAAAAACATTGAACACTCTACCTCGCCCCCATCCCCGCCCAACCCCGCTGACCGCCCGGGATGCTCAGCCGCCGGCCCAGCTGCCGGGCTGGCTGCCCTGGCATGCCGCTGGCTGCCGGGATGGCACCACTGAGGGATGGCCGGGCACGGGGGCAGCGGGGGGCGGGATAGCCACTGCTGGGCCACTGCCGCAGGCCGACCCTGAGTCTCGTCGGAGGCACTCACCAGGACCACGACTCGCCGGTGTGACTCCCAGCAGGCCTGACACTGAACTGATCGGAATGGGTGCGGGCAGCGACTTGTGGTGATATGTTACAGCAGATGCCATTTCCCGCATACTCCTGCCATGACCTCCAATTGATGGAGCTCGCCGATCGCATCTCCGAACGCTATGACGCCGCCTGCACGGCATCGTCGTTGTCACAGTCGGAGTTCAGCTGGTACACTTTGACTCACCCTTGATGCTCGCCAAATCCATGCACGTCACCGCAGAGTGATGGGCCCACCTCCCCACCTGCTCGGGCCCGCCTCAACCTCCAGCTACCGCCAACAAGATCACTCAACCTCGCTGAAGTCGAAGCTGTCAAGGACGCAGACGGAGCCGTCGAGCCCGCACGTGAGGATGTGGGTCCCGCGAGGGGAGTAGGAGCATGCGGTGACGTCCGACGCGTGCTGGCGGCTGATCCTGATGGACCTGATGCCCCGACCGGTCAGCTGGACTCATCCTAGTGACACTTCCGCCTTCACCTCCCTCCCGCCTCCCACACCCGGAACGTGCCATCAGTCGAGCCAGCGAGGACCTCGTTCCCTGTAGAGACCATGAGACACTGGAGCATGCTGCTGCTGCTGCTGCTGCTTACCTGTCGGTGAGAACTTACAACTTCGGAACTCATGGTTGGACCCTGTGAATCGCCGCGCAGGTGCTGATTGCCTCACGTCCCACATCCACACCAAGTTGTCGCCCCCGGACGATATGAGATACCTCCCGTTGGGACTGAAGTCCAGCGCGAGGGTGGAGGACGAGGCGACGCCCGATGATGAGAAGGCGGTTCGATTGAGACGCCCCGCCTCACTCCCCACGTTCGCGTCCCACACGCGGACCTGCAACCATGTCAGCACGAGAAGCAGAGCAAGCGAAGGATGGGAGGGATGGGAGGGATGGGAGGGATGGGAGGGATGGGAGGGATGGGAGGGATGGGAGGGATGGGAGGGATGGGAGGGATGGGAGGGATGGGAGGGATGGGAGGGATGGGAGGGATGGGAGGGATGAGAGGGATGGGAGGGATGGGAGGGATGAGAGGGATGGGAGGGATGAGAGGCGGGTTCTCGTACCGTCCCATCGAGCGATGACGAGACGAGCTGAGGCTGCAGAGGCGAAACAGCGCACGACAGGACCATGGCCTTGTGACCGGTCAGCTTCATCACGAGCTCTGGCGCGCTTGCTCCTGTCCGGAAGAGGGAGCTGAAATCCCACAAAGAAAGTGCCCCGTCCCCAGCTCCGCTCACCAGGTGGAGCCCCTGCTGCAGGAATCGAGCCACCCCGATCCCTTCACCGCTCGCGGTCCCGAAGAAGGGGACGGCGAGGGAGGAGCTTCCTCGCAAGCCTGTTAGAATCAACTTGCCGTCGGACCCCCCGGAGATCATGTACCCTCCCCCGTGCGAGATGTGAAGGGAGGTCACTTGCCCGCGGTGCCGCAGGTTCTTGTCCTCCTTGTCGCCATTCCACGCCATGCAGCTTGCGATTAACCGAGAGATCTCCAGCAGCGCTCCTCCCCTCCCGCCTCCCTCAAGGGGCCCTTGTCCTCCCGCGACTTGAATCGCATCTGGCAGAATTCCTCGGAGGTCCCAGATGATGAAGAGTCCATCCGAGCCTCCGGAAAGAAGCGTCTCCTCGCTCTCACTCAGCGCCAGACAGTACACGGCTCCCGGGTGCTGCAGGAGGGTGTAGTGCACTTGAAACTGATCTGCTGACCAGACAACAACCGAGGCGTCGAAGCTCGACGACACGATGTACAGCCCTGAGGAGGAGAAGAGGCAGGACAGGACTGGGGCTGTGTGTTTCTGCAGAGAGCCGAGCACCCTCCTCTCCTGCACCTTCCAGACGAGAAGAGAACAATCGTCCGAAGCTGACACAATGCGGTCGCTCAAAGGAGACCAGGCGAGGCAGTTGACGGAACCTCGATGACCTTGGAGGGCGAAGCTTCGAGGAATCTGCAGAAGAGAGTCCAGTGAGGCAACGGGTGAAGAGGCGGATGGAAGGGAGGAGAGAGGAGGGGAGATAAAGGAGGGACAGAGGAAGAACCTTGCTGCTGGAAACAGAACTTCTCTGTTGGTCGAGGTCGTCAGGCATGCTCCATACGATGACTCGTCTGTCGGCTCCGCAGCTCGCAACGAACTTGTTGGCTCGATCCCACCGGCAGCAACGCGACGAGTTGCCGTTACCATGCCCCTCGACGAGGGTGAAGCGCTCCAGGTTGGTCGCGAGCTCGAAGACATGCCCGTCCCCGTCAGCACAACCTGCTCCTGTTCGTCACTCCCAGCTCGTAAGTGCTCTGCCATACCTGCCAACACCAACTTCCCGTCCTTGGAGAAGTCGAGCGACGTCACTGCAAACCCCCAGGCATGAGACGAGTCCTCCTCTAGCGCCGGGTTGTTTCGCTTCTGCCAGGCCCTCAGCGTCTGCTGCCTCTTGTGAAACTCCTCGGCCACTTGATCGTGCGGGGCTTTGACTGTGCAGGAGGAGATCTCGTCTCCGCTGCTCGCCTCGTACACATGCAGCCCGCCCTGCCTTGACGCCAACGCGAGACGCGACGAGTCGGAGGAGAGAGCAGCAGCGAGGCAGCCGAAGGTGTGACCTCCCCCGTCCTCGCTCGTCAAGGTCCTCTCGAGGGTACCAAGAATGTTCCATACCTAGAAACGTCAAGCTCAAGCTCAAGCTCGCGCTCCCTCCCTCCTCACCTTGAACTTGCCGTCGTCTGCTCCGGAGATGATGATGGTGCCGCAGGATGAGATCACAAGATTCCTCACGTTCCCCTTGTGCGAGTAGACGCGACGGCAGGGGATCTCCCCCCCCCGCCCCCTCCCCTCCCCTCGTTCTCTCATCCAGTTCTGCCCCTCCCAGCCTTGCGATACTCTGCAACACCTTCAGTTCCCCGAAGCTGTCTTAACTAACAACCTTTGAAGCGCATGCTGCCCCAGCTGACCTCCAGCGTTGCAGGCAGACTGGAAGAGAAGCGACGGGTGAGAGGTCAGAGTCTCGCTCTGCCTGCTCAAGAGCAGAAACGTCTGGACGAGAAGCTCCCTTTCCCTGCTGGCGAGAGACCGCGAGGCCTGACGGGACGCGACGGCGAGGAGGAGGAGTCGCTTCATGTCGCGAAGAAGGTCTTGAGCTTGGTTCAGGTACAGCCGCTGCTGCAGGTAGCCGAGGTCCACGAGCAAGGAGCTGCAGACCTCGTTGAAACCAGCGGCCAAGAGATGGTGGGGGAGGTACAGGAAGGCTCTTTCCTGCCTCCAACCCCTCCACGTGCACATCCCCTCCGGGTCCGCCAGGTCTCGGTAGAGTTGCCCGATGCGATGGTGGAAGGAGAGGGCAATGCCGGAAGGGAAGAAGCGTGAGAGGCAGACGTCGATCACCTGCCGCGAGGAGATTCTCAACAGAGGAACGTGAAGCTTGCGCGACCCTCCCGGCAGCAGCAGGGGCTCTAGATAGTCGCGCAGTGCCATCCACTTGCCCCAGATCATAAGGGAGGAGGAGGGAGAAGACTGAGAGGAGGAGGAGGAGGAGGGGGAAGGCGACGAGGCAGCAGCTGCCAGCTGCCAGCTGCTTTCATTGGCAAACGGCGTGTCGCTCAAGAGCTGCCGCAGCTCCATCACCTGCTGGGGTTCAGCTCATAGGTAGCAGACGCATGTCAACTCACCGTCAAGTTGCCATTGCGAGCGGAGAGGACAAACCCAACAGCCTCCTTGACGACCTGCACACCACAGCGCGAGCAAGCTCGGTTGAGCATGAGATGAGCGAGCTGGTCGATGCTGGGAGGGAGCGCGGCGATGACAGCGCCGGCACGAAACTTCTCTTCCTTGGCCAGCATGTCAAGCAAGTAGGAGGAGCAGAGACGAAGGTAGTCGGGCGAGACGGAGGCGTGCTTAGAAGCGAGGGACGAGGCCTCGTCCATGTCCAGCGAGAGGCGGCGGGAGAAGAGCCCCCTCAAGATCGTCTTCCTCTCGATCATCGTCAGGGGAGGCACCAGGAGGGCATCTGAGTCGGACACGAAGCCCTGGCTGAGGAGGAGGTTGTAAGCCTCGCTGCCTGAGCAGCAGGCGACTACGACTTTCATCTTAGGAGGGAGAACACGAGGGAGCCAATCGAGATCGGCTTCCCCGAGGATCAGATCCATCCCATCGACAACAAGAATCAAGTCCCTCCTCTCTTGCCATTGAATGTACCTCCTCCACTTCTCCAGCTGCTTGTTGCGACTGCTGTTCCATTGCTCCAGCTCGCTCCGCTCTGAGCTCGCGATTCTGCGCGAGAAGACAGTGGAGGGAGGAGAGACCTGCTTGCCCGTCTCTGCCGTCAGTCGGTTCACCAGCCAGAAAGGAAACTTAGCGACGGACTCGGAGAGCATAGCGGAGGGATAGATCGCGACAACATCCACCCCCAGCATGTCCGCGCCCTCCTGCTTCAGCTCGCGAGTTCGTTCTTTCAGACGTGATTCGAGGGCGCAGAGGATGGAAGACTTGCCGCATCCCTTGTCGCCATGCAGCAGAAACGAAGTTCGCGCCTTCTCTGCAAGGCAGTAGCTCTCTAGCCTGCTCAGCACCTCCGTCCGACCCACGAGGGAGGCCTTGAGCGAGTCACTGAAGCCCAGCAGCATGTCAGCAGCGACGGCTACGGGATGAGCAGCATCGCTGTCGGCCTCCCCCTCGCTGTCCAGCAGCTTCAGCATCTCGATGTTTGTCAGCAGGTCGAGCGTGACTCTGCTCGAGAACTTCTCCAGCCCTGAGAGGAGGATGCGCTTGCTCGAGTCAACGCCCTGGAAGGTGGCAGGGTAGTGCATGAAGACGGAAGAGGCGCTCCTCGCTATCTCTTCCTTGAGGCTCCGAAGTTTCGCTGCCTCCTCCCGATCCTCTGTGTTATGTCGCTGCCACAGCGAGAGCTTGGGCTTGAGAGCAGGAGACGGCTTCACGCGCTCCTCTCCTCTCCTGCTCCTGGAGATGGGAGCGGAGGAGGACAAGAGCTTCATGCGGACCAGCAGGTTGGCCGGCGGGTTGTCAGGAAAGTCCAGGTTGACGTTCTTCCACCTCCCGGGGATCAGCGAGTCCACCCGCACCTCCGCCCTCCCCAGCTGGATGGCGACGAGCTGGGGGTCGACGGGGTCATCCTCCACCAGCCGATCCTCGAGGAAGGAGCTGAGAACGAGCGGGGCGGGCGGCTCGAGCAGAGCCTTCCTCTCGCGGAGGAAGAGTGCGACGGAGACGCTGCTGCTACTCGAGGGCGAGCCCTCCAGCTGAAACTCCTCCTCGAACTTCCAGAGGCCTCCCACGAAACCTCTCTCCAGCTCCCCCTGGTTGGCAACCACAGTAGACGAGTGCGAGCTGGAGTCCAGTTCGAACCTGACAAAAATGTCGAGGTTCGAAGTCCACTCTCCTGCCTCAACTCTGCCTCCAGCTATCTCTCTCCCTTCCTCCTCCTCCTCCTCCTCCTTGTTCCCTTCCGCCTCCTCCTCCTCGGGCTGCTCCAGCTTCGGCCACTGCCTTCCATTTCTCTCGAGAAACTCTTTGGTTGTGCTCACTTGCTGCGAGTCGATAAGTAGCATGTCCAACAGGTCGAGCACAACTGCTGCCGCTTCCTCCTCGACCCTGTGCGACCTCATCGACCGAACCAGGTTGGCGAACTCTTCACTTGACATGGCAGAGCCGGCGCTGAAGGGAAGGAGACTGAGAGGAGGAGGAGAAGGAGGAGGAGGAGGAGGAGGCTGAGCTGACGGCTGCGCCTTCTCCTCCAGCAGAGCATGAGCAAGAGGGTCATGCAGAGGCTCACGAGTGATCTCAACTCCCGTCTCTTCCTCCGTGTTGGAGACCTCTTCAGCTCCGAATTTCGATCCTGAGATGTGTTCTCCCTCATCCTCATCCTCATCCTCATCCTCATCGTCATCGTCATCGTCATCGTCATCATCCTCATCGTCGTCGTCGTCGTCTTCTTCTTCCTTGTCCTCTGCCTTTGTTTTCTGGCTATCCACAGATTTTCGTTTGCCTTTCATCTTCCTCCTCAGCGACGCCTGCGCATTCTCTTGTTTCTTTCTGGGCGAGTCTCGCGGGCCTTCGAACAACTTCATCCCGAGTTTTTTCAGGAAGCGAGAGGTGGGAAACAACCCCTTCTTCTTCTTCTTCTTCTTCTTCTCACCTTCACCATCCATTCGCTTTGACTTGCTTACGGGAGCAGGTGCAGACGATTTCTCCCCTTCTTTCTCCTCCTCCTCCTCTTCCTCCTCCTCTTGCTCCTCCTCGGTAGACTCCGACACCTCAGACGCCTCCTCCTCCCCTAGGATGATGTTGACCAGGTCGCTTCCCTCTACCAGCTGCACCATCACTGCCTCGCCCTTTGACGTTGGAACCTCCCCGCTAGTCAAACTTCCCACTTTAGCCGCAGCCTCCAGCTCAAGGAGTCGCTTCTCAAAATCCCTGCGCTCCTCCTCCTTCACCTCCTTGTCGTCCTCCCGGCACAGGCGGACGAACTCAGAGGAGGAGCGCAACACCGCGGGGTCCCGCACGTAGAAGCTCGCGTGCCGCCAGCCTCTCCCTCCCTCCCAGTGGAATGCGAAGAGGATCTCCAGGTGCGCGATCGACAAGTTTGCGGGGACCTCCCGCAGCCATTCCAGCTGGGGGGTCAGCAGGGATTCGTGCAGGCGGTAAGGAGAGGAGGGAACCCAGCCGTAGCGCTCGCCGAGGAGGCCGATGAAGAGAGGCATGCAGCGAGCGATCTCGGCAAAGAGCTCGCGGAGGAGGGTGAAAGGAAATGGGCCAGGCGTCATGCCGACGCGACAGTCAACGGGGACAAGCGAGACTCTGCGAGGAAGGAGCAGCTGCTGGAGGAAAGGGAAGGTCTGCTGGGCAAGCAGGTCGAGCTCAGGGAGCATGTCATGCGCGTCGGCAGAGATGTAGACATGGAGAGACCTGAACGTCTCCTCAAGCTGAACCCCCTGACGACACTCAAGCGGAAACAAGTCAGCTTGAAGATGATTCCGAAAGATGCCGACGGAAAGACCTCTCCCCATCCTCGTTCTCCTCCTTCCCTTCCTCGCCGCCTGTTTCGTCTTGCTCGCCTTGCCTTTTTCCCTCTCCCCCTGCTCCTCCTCCATCACCTGCTCCTCTTCCTCCTCCTCCTGCAAGAACGTCTTCTGAAAGAAATCGGCGATTTCGATGTGCTTCAGTCGTTCGCTCTGCGACTGGTTCTTGAGCTTCCAGGCGAACTCATGGTCCCATCGCTTCCTCATCAGCATCTCGTTCTGGTGCTCGTGGCTCGACAGTTTGCTCTCCGACATCAACTTCATCTCCTCCGGCTTGTGCAGCATGAAGCAACTCGCCTCTGCCTTCTTCACTGTCTGGAACGAGGGCTCGTGAAACAAGAGGCCACATACCGCACACCGCACAGGCGGCTCGACCACGAGGAATCTTCTGCCGCATTCCGCGCAGCACCCGCGGTAGTTGAGCTCCTTCTTCCTCCTCGACTCCCTCGCGATGACAAACTCTCGCTGCTTCCTCCTCTCGTCGTACTTCTCTCTCCGCGCCATCTCCTCCTCCTTCAGCCTGTCGAGGGTCGACTTGGACCCCGTAGCCTCTCGTTGCAACTCCTGGGAGGAGTCAGTGATGAAGCACTTCAGCTCCACGCCGGACGAGTCGAGCGACAACTTTCGAACTTCCCGCCACCCGCGTCTTCCCTCCTCCTCGGTGTCTCCTCCCGTCAAGACCTCGTGTGCTCGCACCACGAGAGTTTTTGCCTCCTCCGGGGTCAGCAGAGGGTCGACCAATCGCTTCCCCTCCATGTAAGTGGCGCTGCGTCTCTTGTCAGCCTCTGCTGCGGCCGCTGCCTTCTTGTCATGGAAGCAGACCTCTACCAGCAGCTCTCCTCGCTTGCTTGGCACCTCCTGCTCGCGATCGAAGCTGTCGAGAAGAGGAAGAAGGAACTTTGACCGCTGCTGAAGGTTCACGTCGCCGAGGTAGAGCGAGCAGCACCCGACAAAGACATCCGAGTAGCCTGACGAGCAGGAGAAGAGCTCCAAGTCGACAGGGCCAGGAGGAGGGAAGTTGCATCGGAAGAGGAGCAGGCAGTCGAAGGTCGCGTCTGAGGAGGCTGTGACCACGTTGGTCTTGTGAGTGGTGGGCCCTAAGGTGGCAGTCACGAACAAGCTGAGAGAGCGGGAAGGAAGCAGCTCTTGTCTCGTCATCTTGGCCTGCACAATCTTGAGCTCCAGAGTGCCGCTCGGGCTCTCGTTCATGGACTTAGAGAAGATGCCGTAGGAGAGGAGAACCTCTCCCTTCCACTCGGGATGTTGCGGATGAACAAGCTGGTGCCAGCTCCTCGAGTAAGCCTCCACCCTCACCTGCGCCAGGTCAACCACAAACCCTCCCATGCCGTCGTCCCTCCAGCTCATGTCGTGATCATAGCACTCGACCACAACCTGCGAGTCAACGTCGTTGGCGGCAGCAGCGAAGACGAGCGTCTGGTTCCACCGCGGCTGCAGGCACTGGTACACCACGCAAGTCTTCTTAGCCACGTCCCCGTACTTGACAAGCAGGTAAGGGTCGCTGGTGCCGTTCCTGTCCAGGGCCGGCAGCCCTCGAGCTTCGATGGCGCGAATCTGCAGGACAAGGTCACCGTCAGACAGACGTAAAGCCGAGCGTAACCTCAAGGTAGCTGTCTCCCACTCCCGTTTCCTTCTTCCTCTTCAAGAGCAGCGACACTCGAACGTGTATACTTGTCTTGTTCCTCTCAGTCTTGTTTTCAAGCTCCACTTCGACAGCTTGCTGCGAGCCGACCTCCAAGTTTTGCATTGAGTAGGAAGCGCTTGCAATCAGCGTTTCCTGCGCTAGTCTCAAAGGACGATCTCACATCAACGTGAGCACCTGACAGCTGTCGTCCACGTGTCGGAGGGAGAACATAAGAGTCGTGTCTTTGCTCCACGACATCACGTCGAACTCCAACGTCTGATTCCACACGGGCTGATCGGTCTGGATCTTGAGACGAGTCTTCTTCTCCTTGTCTCCCAACGCGACCGCCAAGAGAAGGTCTGGCTTTCTTCCCTCGTACGTCCTGAAGGTGACCCCAGCTGCATCCGAGCAGGTCACCAGGAGTTTCTGATCAGCAGAAGAAGACTGAGACTTTGGGATCAACGTCATGCGCAACGTCAACCCTGGATGCCCCTCCTCCCTGGGCTCGTCTTCCTCCTCCTGTTTGGCGTTGGGAGGGAAGATCCTGTAGGTGTGTCTCGGAAGCTCCGAGGCATAACTAAGGTTCTTCAGGTGAATGTCCCTTGACCCCAAGATCGTTCGGTTCTCGTCGTCATTCAAACAGAGCACATGCAGACAGTTGTCAAGCAGGTCATTGCTGTCGATCTCGAGCTCCAAGCTCTGTTGCCATATCGGGAATTGAGTTTTCTGACATGTAGAGTATGTCAAACTCTTTCCCATGAACTCAACCTGTCAAATGCTCTCAAACCCTCCCAGCACCTCAGCAGAGTCACCTGCACCAACGGGTCGCACAGGCCGTTGACAGTGACTGAGGGCAAGAATTCTCCTGATTCCAGCAAGATCCTCAAGATAGAATCGCAAGCATCGTCTTTGTTCGTTCGCCAAAGCAGGCCTATCCGGATCACTCCGCCACCATCAAGCTTGAGCTCACGCATGCACTCATCCAAGTCTAGGTTGAGCTTGTCGCTCTCGCCTCGCTTGCTCTCTTCGTAAGCATCAGGATCCCAGCACTCCCCGTGCAGATCGACGGCAGCCTTGCCTAAGAAGACATGCTCTCTATCTTCATTCCAATCAAAGCACTCCAAGATTAAAGTGGTTCCTGCCACGAAGGAATAGATTCCTTGGCGCTTTCCTCTCCTCGTCATTTGTCCACTTGCTAGTTCTGCTCGCACAGGTAGAAACAGCGACTCGTCCCATCGGGGAGTCAATGTTTTCTTGCGAACTGACGACTTCCTGATCTCCGCTTGCCCGTCAAGACGCACTAGGACGTATGGATCTGACAGCCCGTTGTCGTCTGCAGACGGAAGGGAGCTTCCTTCATAAACTTTGACCTCTAGCCAGCTACCCACATGATCAAGCTTGATCGCACTGCTCTTCAGTCCCAGAGCTCGCAGTATCCCTCTCCTCGGGAGGTAGTTCGGTACTCTTTCTTTCCGGCCAGAGACAGAGATGGCGCCGCCCATATCGATATTATGCTTCTCCTCTCCCTTCTCTCCTTCCTCTCCCTTCTCTGCCTCCTCTGCCTCCTCTCCCTCCTCTCCCTCTCTTCACTAGCTCACCCGCATTGTTCTGGGCCTGATCGCCTTCATGGGACTGATGTTGTTTCCATTCTTTATTTGACTGAAAAAGAAGGACAAACCGAAGCAAACAAAGGAGGGGGAGGATAGAGCCAACAAATTTTCCAGTGATTGTCGTTTGACCTTTTTTTTTGGGGTTCAGAGCATGGCGGAGAGCGCAAGCGAAGGTTACACCCCTGACTTGACGCCCCCCAGCTCGAGTCGCAGCAGAGGTAGAGCAGGAGGCAGAGGGTGTCAAGGTGCCTCTGAGGTGATGTCTGTGCTCCAGCGGCAGCAGAGAGCGTGAGGAACGAAGGCTTCCTCGAGATCCGCGTCAGCAATGGAGAATGGCTGCCGTGCTACGTGGTGCTGGACGATCAGCTGAGGTTGCTGCGACCTGGGACGAGCGACCAACTGACGAGCAGCAGGGCGTACAACGACGACAGAGACTTCAGGGAGGGCAGGCAGGAGCTGCTGGTTGTCGACCCTGAGAGAGCCCGAGTGGAAGCGCGTTCGGAGGACGACGATGAGCACATCTTGCATGTGGAGTCGAAGGGTGTGCAGAAAGACGCTCTCTTGCCTTCCTTTGACTTGCTTCTTCTGCTCAGACGAGTCGCTGGACATCTTGTTTCACGACAGGATGACCATGGTACGCGGGCGGCGCAGCGGCAGGAGGTGATGGATGGGATGGCAGATGCTGTGGAAGGCAGCCATGTCAGGCTCGGAGTCGGAGACGCAGACGTTCCAGAGCAACGGGAAGATCCAAGGCCATCTGATGATCAAGTCCCAGAAGTTCTTCAAGACAAGATGGGACAAGTGACACACTCTTGTCCCTTCTGCTCGCCTCGCTGACTGTCACTCGAGGGTATTCTGCACAGTTGACCAGGTGAACTTCATGTGCTATCATAGCCTCAAGGATTTTCAAGCATCTGCAAGTCCACTAGAGACTATCAGTACGTCATGCGTCTTAGCGAAGAATCTGTGGTTTCAACCCTCTGCCAGGAGTTGGGAATAGCAACGTTCAGTACAACGAGGAACACAACTCGTTTCTCGTATGTTTGCCATGTTGAGGCCTCGATCTGAGTTTCTCTGAAGCTTTACAACCCAACGAACAAGAAGACTCTAGAGTTCATGTGCGACACGATGGATGATGTCAGCCTCTCCAAGCAAGTGCACGTGCGCTGACCCTAATCAGTTTGTGATATGGCGGAAAGGCTTGCAGTCTGCTGATCCCAAGCAGGTTCTTGCTGTTGCCTCCCTGCAGTCAGAGGATTGACGCGTTTGACAGCAGAAGAATGTCGCTTGACAAGCTGTCGACTTAAGAGGTTCAGAAAGACTGAAATTTGGCCAGGTCGAGTCTGACCCGAGGCTACCGGCTGACGAGGAGAAGAACACGGTTATCGGTTGATGCAGCGACGACAAGAATTTGACTCATCTAGTCAGATTGTTCTCGAGGGATTTCTCGACTTGTGGTCCAAATATGCGGCGAGATGGTCGCGCGGTGAGTTTCAAGCTACTTCTGACGTGTGAGGCAGGGAGGAGAAGTACATCGTTCTGACCAAGCGAGAGCTGCTGGTCTTCAGCGCCGATGAAGAGACTTTCTCCGACGACAAGGCTGAGGCGCGGATTCTGCTACGGGTGAGCCAATGAGATAGAGCTCGGGGGATGGAATAGGAAAATGGTACAGGGAGGGGGAAGGGGGAAAGGGGGAAGACGAGGAGTCTGATTGACCACAGCGAGCAACGGCATCAGATGCATCAGATGCATCAGATGCGCAAGAAGAAGATCGGTATGTCCTTCGAGTGTTCGATGGCAAGAGGAGGAAGGAGTACCTGCTTGCCGCCTCCTCCGAGCAGAACATGATCGACTGGCTGGACGCGATCTTGGAATCCATAGAGCCGCCAACCCCCGTGGTGTACAAGCCAGTGGTGAGAGCGAGTGAGAGAGGGCGAGAGAGGCTGAGGCTGGTTGAAAGCCTCACGACGAAGATACCATGCATCGAAGAAGTAAGTTCGCTCTCGAGACCATCAGCTCGGAGAATGCGAACGAGGCTGACGAGTATAGTCACGACAAGAGGTAGCAGAGAGGAGAGGAGAGGAGAGGAGAGGAGAGGAGAGGAGAGGAGAGGAGAGGAGAGGAGAGGAGAGGAGAGGAGAGGAGAGGAGCAGATGAGGAGAGGAGAGGAGAGGAGAGGAGAGGAGAGGAGAGGAGAGGAGAGGAGCAGATGAGGAGAGAGCGACCGATTGTTCTCGCAGTCACGATGAGACAAGAGAGAGTTCAAGAGATAGAACTCCCTTGACGTCCCAGAGGTACACTGAACTTTTCTTCTCCTCCCTCCCCTCCCCTCCCTTCTTACCTTCGTGCTCAACCGCAGAGCAACTCCAGTAAGAAGTTCAGCAACGTCACCTTCCCTGCCAAGGTCCCTTTTCTCTCCTTTGTCTCCTCGACTGACCTTGAGGCTTTACAGCTCTCGCACCAACTCTCCGTCCTCCAGGCACAAGATCGAGGCGAGTTTCAGGGGATGAAGTCTTGAGGCAGGAAGCTGAATGCGCTCGAGTCTGAGAGCGAGAGGCTCTCCCAACCATCGAGAGGGTCAACCGCCAACAAGACAAGCGTGACAGTGAGGGATCGTTTCATGTACATCAAGGAGGTTCTTCTCCTCCCCCCCTCTCCTCCTCTCACCCTCCATCTTCTAGGTCGCAGCCTTGAGGAGAAGCGCAGAGGAAGAGCTCTCCTGCAGACTTCAAGTGACTCCTCACGCCTCTTCCATTCTCCTGATGCTTCGCAGCTTGCAAAGGAAGTTCGACGACTGGAAAACGAGCTCAAAGAGCTTCAGCGGCAGCTCGACGTGCTTGTCTTGCTGTCTGCAGTCAAATGATGAGAAGATGATGACAGGAGTCGAGTGCGAGAAGGGGAGGGCAGCGAGAGATGCTGATGGAGCTCGCAAGAGCAGTGAGCTTCCTAACTCGTCGTGAGGCTCCTCTGAGTCGATGCATGAAGGAGCAAGGAAACAAGGACGTCATGATCGAAGCGAAAGGGCTGCTGGAACAAGACTCGCAGACGGAGGGCATGACATGACGCTCGAGTGCTCGAGCAGGCGCATCTGATTGCTCGGCAGCTACGCGAGGCGACGAGACGCCAGAAAAGCGCAGCCACGTCGTCTCAGCCTTCGCACGAGAAGCTGCGAGGCTGATGGAGGTGAGAGCTGAGGCGACCGAAGCTCGTCTGAACCACCACAGGAGAACAGCAAGAACAAACTTCTTGCCGCTTCTCAGATGATGAGACGCGTCCAACTGGAAGTGACGCGCGAGAAGATGGCAGAAGATGTGAAGGACCTTTGCTTCCTTGCTCCTCCCTCACTTCCTCTCCCTAAGATTTTCTCCTCTTCTCCTGCCTGGCTTGGACGTGCCATCCATACCCTCACTTGGAAGCTCGACGACACGGCCAATAGCGAGCGAAATTCAAGTCGTCTGGTGAAGGAGATCGAGGATGAGAGCAAAGAAGAAGAAGCAAGCCTGCGGTCTCTGATTTCACAAACCTCTCTTCCTCTCTTCCTCTCCTCCTCTCTTCCTCTCTTCCTCTCTTCCTCTCTTCTTTCTTTCGCTTCTTCTCTACTTCTCTCCTGCTCTTCTTCTCTCTTGCTCTACTTCTCTCTTGCTCTTCTTCTCTTTTCCTCTTTGCTTCTCTGCTTCTGTCCTTGTGTTCTCTTACCTTTCTCATATTGCCTCTGAAAGTCGAAAACTGGACAAAGTGATCCAATCCAACGCCAAATTCCGCCAGATGATTCAAGTTTGACGCGCGAGGCGGGGAGAGTCTCTGACGGGCTCCAGGACGCGGCCAAGGGCAAGGCAGAGAAGCTGAGGAGACTTGAAAGAGACGCGGAGAAGCTCGCGGAGCCGCAGCTCCCCCTCATCCTCACGCGCGATGCAAGATTCCGCAGGGCCTGTCTGGAGAGCGTCGACCATTGCGACAAGGTGAAATTGAAGGTGTCAAGTCGTCGGTGAGAGATGAGGCGGTCAGATGCGACTGGAGGCTGTGGAGAGCGGGTACTGTGAAGCTCGAAGAGAGATGGTGGAGAAAGAGCTTGAGAGGGTGAGCAACAAACTTGCTCGAAGACACCTGAAGCTCTCGCAAGCAACTGCAAGATCACCTGAATCTCTTCCAAGAGGCTCAACGCTTACGTCGAATGCTCTTTCACGCTCTTTCTTCAAGCACATCGAGTAATTCCGTTGGACTAGGTTGATATGTCACCGCCTTCCCCTTTCCTCTTCCCTCCTCCCATTCCCTCTACTCCTATCTTCTCGCCTCCCCTTCCATCCCCTCTCCTTCTCCCTCCCCTCTACTCCCCTCCCCTCTCCTCTCCTCCTTTCCCCTCTCCTCAACTTCCCTTCCTCTCCACTCCTGTCTCGTGATTGCGGTGAAGGTCTGGAGCTCAAGGACGGGGCCGGGAGGGTCAACGGCGAGCAGGCGTTTCCTGTCATCGCTTCCATTCTCCCTGGATCCTCTGCGGCAGCAGCCGCCAGGAGCAGCCGCGTGCTGTCAGCTGGGTGTGAGGTTGGGGACAAGAAGGCCATGGCTGTCGCTCACGCGCTCATCTCAGCTCCTCAAGATCGACGGGCAAGACTTGAAAGGGGTGAGGGCGGAGGAGGCGACGATACTCTCCTACGGTCACCCGCTCCCTCCCCGCCAGCTTCTCTGAACCCCCCCAGGCGCCCCAGGCACTCACTCCGTCATTCTTGTCCGCAAGGAGATGGACGGCAAGCAGGTGGTGACGAGTCTTCGACGCTTCTCCTCTCACTCTCTTCTTGAGACCTCCGATGAACTCGCTCTCGTCCGAACTGCGACAGCTCAGTCTGACCCGGCATGGAAGTATGCGGCGAGCATGGAGCGGAAGGTGAGAGATGGCTCTTCCTCCTCCTACTCCTCCTCCTCCTCCTCCTCCTCTTCGCAGTGAGACTTGAGCAGGCCTCGTCCGCATCTTCTCAACTGGATGACGTGCAGATCTCAATCGCGAAGTTGGCAGGGCGAAGCTCAGCCCGTGAGGAGCGTGGGAGGTGTAGTGAAAGGTGATGAAGCGGCAGGAGAACAAGAGGTCAAGGCGTTGGAGAAAGAAAGAATCCAAACGATCTCAAAGGTCAGGCAGGCCACACCTTCGACTTATGTAACGATGATGGTGACTGTTGTGTGAAGATGATGATGGTGACTGTTGTATGACGATGATGATGGTGACTGTTGTGTGAAGATGATGATGGTGACTGTTGTATGACGATGATGATGGTGACTGTTGTGTGAAGATGATGATGGTGACTGTTGTGTGAAGATGATGATGGTGACTTCAGTTCAGATTCGAAGGATGCAGTCCGTCTGCAGGACTTTGCTGTTGCACGTCAATGATGCGCAGACAAGACAGTGAGGGCTGCGGCTCATAACCTGTTAGCTCACGTGTAGAGCAGAGGAAGGAGACTCGGCCCTCAAGACACGCTCGGGGAGAGCAGGACGAGTGGGGGTGTCAATGGCAGGGGCGCGATGGAGGAGGAAGGAGAAGGTGACTGCGATCGAGACGACTCGCTGCTTCCCGATGGTTTCTGTCCTTCAGAATCAGCTGAAGACGGTCATGCATACATCTTGCTGGACCCAGGTGAGGAGAGTCTTGCTAGGAGCTCGAAGTGAGAAGCTGCTGGCATGCAGATACGCTGAGACCTGTCAGAGAGGGAAGAGACGAGAGGACGGGCCTCAAGAGCATGCTCTCCGACCTCTTGGGGACTGCAGCTTTTGACTTTTGACATCTCTTGTAAACAGAATGTAATCATGAGAAGAAGAAAAAAAAGAACAGACGACAGGGCTCTTCAACCTTTACAAGAATGAACCTCGTCGCGTGGTGATGTCGTATGAAGCTTCAAGCTTCTGCTTGTTCTCCTCGATTCCTTTCGTCATCGGCACAGCCAACCAGGCGTCGCTCTCCCCAGCGATCACGCTTTCCACCTGCATCACCAGCAGACTGACGGATTCAACAGAAGCCTTGTGAGAGTCAGAGATGCTGTTCCACCAGGTGACAATGTTGTTGAGCGACACAAGCGACTTGTTGTACCGCGAGAGCTTCTGCCGTGTGCCGTCAAACTCCATCCACGAGACTACAGCTGTAGCCAAGGCCATGCAGATCGCGCCATACTCCGCGCTTTCAATGTTGGCGACCGCAGCAGCAGCTGCGATCAGCACAATGATGAGCCAGTTGAAGAGCGCGACGCGAAACTTGTATAGAGGAAGTCTTCGACGGAAGAACTTGATCATGGTGTTGACACGGAGCTCCATGTACTGGTGCGAAGGCAGCGGGGAGTGATGGTTATCTTGCATCTCGTCAGCCTTGTAGGATTGTTTCCGAGGCGGGCAGTCTTGGTTCTGATGGTGAGTGAAGACGCGGGGCGGGTATTTGGCCATGAAAGAAGTCTGCTCCATGCCTGCTGACTCGATCAGCTCTGCTCGCAGCTGCATCACCCGGTCTCGCAGCTGCACGTCAGGAGCTGAGGGGTCGGCGATGACAACCTGGAACGGTCCAGCTCTCGCCCGATACATCCAGATCTGACTCGTCAGTCGCGTCGCCACGTTCCTCAGCACCCGCCAGCGCTGCGTCGGGTTGTAGTAAGACGCGAGAGCCCAGACGACAGCAGCAACCATGGCAACGTAGAAGACAATGTCCCTGGCTCTGTTGCCGTGCTTGCAGACCATGCAGACACTGCAGTCGTCGAGCTTGACCTTAAGCAACGTCACAGCTGTTGTGGCGAGACCCACAAGCAGCAAGAAGAGGTAAAGACATCTGGACATGAGCTTGTAGCTGTTTGCAACATGCGCACAAACATCGACAGTGTTCCATGCCTCCTGCAAGACTTTGAGGCCTTGCAATGAGTTCTCCTCCGGCGTCTTGCCGACGCTCAGGAACTTGTCGATGAGAGTGCGCAACCCCTCGAGGTCTCTGACATTCCGCCCAAAGAACTTGGGGGAGGAGAGCATCTTTGCTACCTGCTCCCCGTACTCAATGCGAGATTGATCTGAAATCTCCGATCTGAGCTCCTCAACAGTCTCCCACTTCTTTTTGAATCCTTTCTTCTCGCACACTTGAACGACTTGCCAGAAGCTTTGAATGTGCTCCTCTTTCAATGTGTTCACCACAAACTCTAGATCCTCTTTCCAGCTGTCTCTTTCGAGCGAATCGCCATCACGAAATTTATTTTTCCGGTCAATTGCTGCTGAGAGCGATTCATACTGACTGGAATCGAATGAAATATTCACCACTTTGTTCTCCTGCAGATCGTAATGCCCTTTGAGAACAGCATGGAGAAAAGAGATATTGCAGATGTCATACACTTCATTTTGAAAGTTTTCAAGCAACTTGTCACGGTATTGCACAACCTGTTTTGCTGCCGTCATGAGCTTTTCTCTTCTAGTTTCTCCTGTCACAAGTTGTCTGTCTCGAAGGTCCAAGAAAAGGACGGGCACCGAAGAGTTCAAGACATCCACGCAGACCTGAGGCAGATCAGCTGGAGGGAGAGAGAGATGGGCGAGGACACCTGGTTTTGCATGAGAGGATGGGTTCTGGTGCATCGCATTGCAAACGATGGGATCGACTTATTGAAATACCTGAAGATCAAGTTCTCTAGCGACATTGCCGGCAGCGTATCCCAATGCCTGAATCTCCCGTAACTGTTGAAAGCCGCTCCTTCCCAAAGGATATAATTATCAATACCAGCAAGAAGATCTGGATTGACCCACTTGCTTCTATCAGGACCCGAGTACTTCTCGTTGAATTCTTCCATCATATCGTAGTTCTTGCGGAAACTATTCGACCTGTTGTAGAGATGAAAGGCAACGCTGCCTTCTTCAGTCGACTTCCTTTGGAACACCCATCGCCATCCGAACCCCAACATCGAGAACGGCAGTTTCTCTCCCCACTTGGATCGCAGCAGGTTGGCTGCCTGGCAAAAGGCATGCGCCCCCACGTCCCAGTCTGACGCTGGCAGCAGAACAATCGCGTTGGTCTCGGCACAGAGGGGGATCACGACGTCAGAGAAAAACTTGACGAGCTTAACCTTTGCCTCATCGAGTTCGATCGCATCAATTGATGGTCCTTGCTTCCCCGGAAGGAAATTATCATTCCACAGGTGCCATGTTTCCGGGCTGAGGCTACAAATGCTGGACTGTGGATCGAACTCATGAGCTTCAAAGCTCGATGCAAAGGTGTTGGTGAACCATTGATAATGTGCTGCACCTGATTCTGAGTTGAGAAGTTTGATAACAAGCCTTGGGTTCTCGTGAAGCTCAAAAGCATCTATCAGCTTTCCTATGGAGTCCATGTTGAAGGAAGCCGCCTGCCTGTTATTCAAAACCAGCAGCTTCTTGGCCATTCCAGAAGCGCCAAACTCAGTAGCAACTTCTTCAACTGCAAGGAAAAGCTGAGGTTAGCAATCGATTGCATCATCTTCGAATCAAGCAGGATAGATTTTACTCACCTAGCCCATACATAGTCTGCCAAACAGATCAAACCAAATCAATGAAATCAAAGGCAATGTCAAAGTCACCTTGGCACGGATGTCGAATTGCATGTTGGTTGGGTAGTCAGGGTATGGTATGGTTGCGCTTTCAGGCGAGAAGAGAAGGCTGGGATGGCGCATGCGCTGTGATTCAGTCACCTGGACGTGCAGGTGTCTTTGAGGACTTTCATGGTTGGCATGATGACCCGACAAAGTTGCCGTGTTCTGGTCTTCCTCACCATTGGTGGCTGTGCCAGGAAGAATGCTTTCATGCTTCAAGTCACTCATTGAAGCGATGATGCTTGATTAATAAAGTGACTAAATGCTTGGCTTTGTTAAGAAAATCCTTGCAAGATAGATATTGAGTCTGCAGGGGTCAGGTATAGGACAACACGATTTAGCAAGAGCAAGTTTGAGATGATTGCAAAACAGTGAATCATTCACCGACAAACACAATCTTCACAAATTGTGGAGGAAATACTTGTTACCCCAGACTAAGGTGGTGGATCACAGATGGACAACATCGGTACAGCAGAGCGAACTTGTAATGCAAAGGAACGGGAGTGCACAGATGACGGGTGAAGCGAATCGAAAGACAGACAAACTTTCAGTCTGTGATGAAGAGGGAAGTGAAGGGAAGGAAGCAGCACGAGATCAACGGAAGGAGAGACAAAGAGGAAGGGTGAAGAAGTAAAGGGAAGGACAAGATATAAAGAGCACTGAAGAGGGAAGGACGGGAAGGAAGGAGACAGGAGGGAGGAAGGGAGGGAGGAAAGGAGGGAGGGAGGGAAGGAGAAGCGAACCGACTGGAGATAGGCAGGTGGACAATTCAACGGTAGTAGACCCTGCTATAATAGGTGGGGTGGAACAAGCTATATCAAGGGGTGGGGGTCCACTCCAGCCGGTCGTCAGGTATCATATCCCTGCCACTGTGAGTAATAAAAGTCCGGGGTCAGCTAAGCGAGTCCGGGGTCAGCTAAGCGAGTCCGGGGTCAGCTAAGCCACGGTCCGGGGTCAGCTAAGCGAGTCCAAATTTTAGAATATGTTGAAGTTCCCAGTAACCTTCTCTCCACAGATCGGACGGTGACACAATGACAGTGACACCCGAAGTAGACAGTTATAGCACCGACTGCAAGTTTCTGTAGCAGTGGTAATAGATATCACGAATGGCCGCGCAGGAAAGATATCAGGATCACTGTGACAGAGAACAAACGGAGGTGATAAGAGATTGGTATAGATGGTCAAGCTTGTTTACTTCAAGCAATCCAGTCTCACAGAGACCATACACCTCGTTCTCCTTTCCCTGTCCTGCAAATGCGTGCGGCCCTTCTTCCTCTTCCTCGGTCCCTAAAATAGGGGCTGCCCGGTCCCAGGAACTACCACTCGGTGACTACCGGTACTCTACGCTTCTCAGTATCTGCGATATGATTCTTCGACCGGTCCGAGGCCTGGTTCCGTAGCTTGAGGGTTCCCTGAGAAACTTCGGAGTCATAGGCTTGACATGACGAGGTCTTCGATTCTCATCCAACGCTCTCTGTGAAGTTGATGTAGCTGCTCCCTTGACCTTGACAGGTCCTGTGTCTCCGTAGGAGCATGCTTGGAGGTCACCAGTGGTCTCGTGTATCCCTTGTAAGTCCTCCGCTAAGATGATCATGATAGTACTGTCTTCTTTGATCAGACCCCTTGTTCTCCCATGTCCATGACCTTATTGTAGCCGCTGTGTTGCTGTCCTCTCCAGGGATGCATTCCGAGGCTCTAAGCATCTGTGCACTTGAGCCACGTCGATTACTTGGCATTGTCTGAGGTGAAGCTTCCTCCTATCAGGTGCTTCAACAGTCCGAGTTCAGCTAAGCGAGTCCGGGGTCAGCTAAGCGAGGCGAGTCAGGGGTCAGCTAGGCGAGTCCGGGGTCAGCTAAGCGAGTCCGGGGCCCCGGGTCAGCTAAGCGAGTCCCGGCGGGGTCAGCTAAGCCTGAGACTCGCAAGCGTGAGTAACCGTGAACTTAAGTCCGGGGTCAGCGGAAAGTTTAAAGCCTCGGGCCCTGAGACAAGCGTGAGCAACTTAAGTCCGGGGTCAGCCGCAGTAAGCCTGAGACAAGCGTGAGTAACTTCAAGTCCGGGGTCAGCGGACTAAACCGGAAACTTCGTTTAAAGCCTGAGACAAGCCGCTGAGCGTGAGGGCCGCTTGAACTTAAGTCCGGGGTCAGCTAAGCCTGAGACAAGCGTGACTCTGTGAGTACGGTAACTTAAGTCCGGGGTCACTGAGCGGAAAGTTTAAAGCCTGAGACAAGACGGTGAGCAACTTAAACTTGAAATCCGGGGTCAGCTAAGCCTGAGACAAGCGTCTGAGTAACTCACTGTAGTAAGTCCGGAGTCAGCTGGGCCTGAGCCCCCGAGACAAGCCTCGTGAGTACCGCGCGGCGCCGCCTCAGTTGAAGCGGCACTGCGGCAGGCTGACTCTGGCAGCCTAGCTTAGTAAGCCGCCTGAGACCGTGGCAAGCGTGAGTAACTAACTTAGTAACGGTACGGTAGCCTGTCCGGGCCCCGGCGGTCAGCTAAGCCGCGGCCTGAGCGGACAAATAACTTTCAGTCCGGGGTCAGCTGAGCCCGGCCTGAGACAACTTACGGCGCGTGTCACCCCCTGGCCGCCGGGGAGTACTATAAGTCCGCCGGGCCGGGGGTCAGCTAAGCCCGGTGAGACAAGCCGCCGCTAGCCGCCCGCAAGTTCCGGGCCGCCCAGTGCCCGTAGGCTAAAAAGAGTCCGATCGTTGCAAGTCTGGGCCTGTGCCCGTAGGCTAAAAAAGAGTCGGTTTCTCTAGGCTTCTGACCGCCCAGATCTGCCGTAGCTTCTCAAGCTACACCGACCGGGAATCGAACCCGGGTCTCGCCCGTGGCAGGGGCGTATTCTACCACTAGACCATCGGTGTGCGGGGCGCTGAAGCCCCTCAGTTCGATACCGACCACCCGTCCCTTAGCCTACATATCTCCTACTACCCCCTGATTACCCTACCCCCTCTTCTGCCTTTTCACAGGTCCGGTCTAACCCCTGCTTCCTCCTCCGTCCCGGCCCCAACCTTGCTTGTGCATGCTCGTGCCTGTGACCCGTTATCTCGCTACTAGTCTTTATCTCAGACCTCTGAGGAGCATTCATCAAGCGCTGAGAGAATCACTTCCAAGTCGATGTCAGTCGGTAGCCGTTCAGCCATCAATGCACCAGTACAGACACATCTACACATCTTTCGAAACTGCAAAAATATTCGATTCCAGAATAATAAATCATGATGTAGAGGTATCTGCGTTGATGTTGCTCTTTTATTGGTTTCTACTGAAACTCGTAAAAAAAAACATTCACATGGAACATTTCAGACATAGCCTTGTTGCTTTGAGCTATTGATCATGATATTCAAATATCAGACAATTTGAGGCACAGCACTGCTGTTCTCAAGAATTCATCATGATATTGAAAAAATATTGAGGCGGAGGAATTTGATCTATCGACAATCTGATACAAACTTATCTTGTTATGCCTATGATTGTCCGATGCTCTCAGGCAAAAAGCCGGACAACTTGGTCAGAAGGAAGGGGCTCAAATGTTCTCGAGGAAGCAACCTTCTGCTCGAATTGTCCATTCTGGAAAAACCAGAAATATAACCACGGCAATTCCGTGACCCGCAACTGCAGGTGAAAGGGTCGCTCATTAGCTGTCAGATATCGAAATCAAAACTCAGCCATCGAACCGAAAGAGATTACCCATTCCGTAGTCTCGTAGTCGAAAGACAAGCATTCAGATGGCTCTATGTCCTTGATGGCAATCAGGATGATCTCCGAATTATGGCTATCTATCAGAATCCTGCAATTTGGGTCGCACGAGTGACTGGTAAATCGGATGTTCCCGGAGCAATCAAGATGCTTCGACTCACTCAGCTGAACTGTATGCATGTTGGGTGAATCTGTAACCTATAGGAATAATCACAATTTACTAACATGGCCCTCAAAACATTGACAAGAGGAACATTACAGACCTTTCCCACTTCTCGAAGAATCCATGTGCCTGAAGGGATTTGAATGCTTGACTCTAGATAGCAGCCCAAAGGCGACAGCTGCTTCTTAACAAGTACTCTTTCTAATGTAGTTCCACCGCTCAATGCGAATTCCGGCCTTGGATGTTTGGTTGGCCTCGAGTCCGGCTGTTCCAACGTGAAACTTCTCCTTGCCGACATTGATGGCTGAACGGCTACCGACTGACATCGACTTGGAAGTGATTCTCTCAGCGCTTGATGAATGCTCCTCAGAGGTCTGAGATAAAGACTAGTAGCGAGATAACGGGTCACAGGCACGAGCATGCACAAGCAAGGTTGGGGCCGGGACGGAGGAGAAAGCAGGGGTTAGACCGGACCTGTGAAAAGGCAGAAGAGGGGGTAGGGTAATCAGGGGGTAGTAGGAGATATGTAGGCTAAGGGACGGGTGGTCGGTATCGAACTGAGGGGCTTCAGCGCCCCGCACACCGATGGTCTAGTGGTAGAATACGCCCCTGCCACGGGCGAGACCCGGGTTCGATTCCCGGTCGGTGTAGCTTGAGAAGCTACGGCAGATCTGGGCGGTCAGAAGCCTAGAGAAACCGACTCTTTTTTAGCCTACGGGCACTGGCCCAGACTTGCAACGACTCTTTTTAGCCCGGCTACCGTAGTTATGATGTTGTTTTTACGAACAACTGAGCGGCTTGAAGGCTAACGATCATGATGCACTTACTTAGAGGGTGACAGGAGAATCATTTGAATGCTTCAAACGATCACAAAGGACTTTGCAGAAGAGCCTCGAAATCTCCTTTAGCGCAGAGAGTGTCATACGCTCTTCGAAATTCATCCTCGATCCTTTGACGTCCTGCCGAGGGAGCTTCGTCACCTCATCGCCTCCCCCTCGCAACTCACCAGCTTGATCAACACATCTCGCCACGTTGTTGGACTCGTCCAGGAAGTCTTCGATGAAGACATGAAAGCGCTCGGACGAGGGGAAAGCCGTCTCTTGTACCTGGCGGAGGGTGAGGAGGGAGAGAAAGGGCTTCAGAAGAGATGAGGCAGGATGGAACCTTGCGAGTCCTTCCTTCACGGATAGAGAGGCACTCCTGCGACCAGTTGAACTCCAAGGCGAAGAAGGCGAAGAAGCGGAGAAGAATCTCTCCAGCCTGTTTCCTTCTCTCAGCCTTCCAGCTCACACTCCACGCGTTTCCACAACACCAGAACAAGGCAAGGAGCAGAAGGAGCAAAAGCAGAAGCAGGAGCAGGAGCATGAGCAGAAGCAGAAGCAGAAGCAGAAGCAGAAGCAGGAGCAGAAGTAAGCAGGGGCAGGGGCAGGGGCAGGGGCAGGGGCAGGGGCAGGAGCAAGAGCAGTAGGACAAGGAAAAGTAGAAGCAGAAGGGAAGGAGAAGCTCTGTGACTGAGAAGAAATGAACCGAACGAAATCTTTGCCGCGGGAAAAGAGGCAGAAGAAATGTTCAAGAGCAGGACTGCAGTGTCCGGTGGGGTGCATGACGCAGCAGGGAATGTAAGAGGAGGTGAGGGTAGGCAATATGAAGGCAATGACAATGAAACGAGTGAGATGGCAGATAAGGAAGGCCGCAGACAAGACAGAGACACTGGCCAAAGAGAAGAATACGAATGCATGAGGAGACAAGGCAGGAGCGAGGAGAACAAACAGGAGCAGCGAGGAGAGAAGGACCGTCTGTTTGTTGTCTGAGCCCCAGCCTTGAAGGAGATCGGCGTCTTGATGATACATAACCTGCGAGAAGCAAATAAAGGAGAGCGACAAGACGCAGGAGAAGCAGGGGAGCGATGGCAGAGCTTGTGCGTGTGAGCTCAAACGAGGCACCGAGGCGCGCTCGTCTCACCATCTTCGGTTGGCCGTCGACCCCTCTGATGGTTGCAATCGGCTTCAGGACGTCATAGACTACTTCTTCTCTCCTCCTCGCCTTCCTCGCACGCTCTGCATCTTCACTCATCGGTGAATCTGCATGACCTGATTACCTGCTGCCGCTCCGCGCAAGGGGAGCACTGGAAGGAAAAGGTTGGGAAGGATAGGAGGATCGAGTCTCTGCTCGCACATTCAGCATCAGAGCAGAGATATCAGCCGTACCTGCAGCACGAAGAGAACCATGATGATGAGAGAGAAGGAGTTGAGAGTTCCTGCCCGTTACATCAGCTTTCGGCTTCCTCCCCTTCCCACGGACCTCGGAAGGCTTCATTGATCTCTCTCCTCTTGCTCCATGTTTTCACGGCGAGAACTACCTGCCCTTCCCTTCAGCCCACCTGCTTGCCACCTGATACCTTCAAACCTCCTTCACTCTCTCGTCGACCCTCCTCATCACCTGCATGGCTGTCACTCCCTTGTCTCCCCCTCCCTGCCAGACCTCAAGGAAGTTCACGGCAAACCTCCCGAAGTTCTCTTCCTCGTGCACGCTGACAGAGAGTCATCCTCTCCTCTGCTCTCTTTCAAGTCCCCTCCCCTCCTCCCCTCCTCCCCTCCACACCTGATGTCAAATGAAAGTGTCGCGTCTTCGGACTGAACCGTCACGAGGGGCACGCGGGCCTGCAAATCATAAGCTGCTACATTCGATTTCTCTCCCTTCCTGCTCCCTAATTTCCCTCTCTAACCAAGTACCTATCTCCCCTTGCACCCTCCCTTCCCCTCCTCTCCTCTCCTCTTCTCACTGCCTGCCTCTGGCCTCCTTGCCTTCTTCTACTGTGGATTGCTGCTTGATTACCCGTAAGATCGCGACAGCCTTCAATCCAAAGCGAGAACGGAGCTGGTGGAGATGACGTCAAGACAAGATCAGATGGTTAATTGGAGGAGTGAAGAAGGAGGCGAGTAGGATGGACCGCACCGCATGTGAAAGGACCTTGAGCATACGAATGTTTTCTCTCCGCCGCATCATGACAGTTTTCTTACCTGCTCGCGGGGCTGAGATGAATAAGGAGGCAAGTGAAAACGCACGCACCTTGCATGCGAACTAACACGCGAGGAAGATACGTGCCTCGCACAGCCATCGGGGTCCTCAGCTGCTTCCTCTTGCTGCTCAACGACAGCTACGCTGCTTCAGGCGCTCTTTTCCGCCCTTCGTCTCAACCTCTACCTGCAGGTCCAAGTCCGAGTCGACAGATCCAAAGCCAGCAGCAGCAGATCCATACGCCCTTAGCTCTGATCCCAATCACAATTTCTCCTCTCCCTGCCGCTACCTCATTCTCACCGGCATCTGCACCTAAGATGCACTTGACAGCTCCTGTAGCAAGATGAGATGAGGAGCGAATGCATGCTTCATTGATACTTGTCAAGTTAGCAACAAACATCTGCTGCCTCCTCGCTGAGTGCTCGTCAGCTTGGTCAATCTACTTCTCATTTCGCACCTTTTGCAGGAGGCATGGCTACCCGCCTCACCACCTCCTGCACTTGCATGTCGATCCAAGCGAGGAGCTTGCTGGCCTCGTCCTGACCCGTCAGTCTCCTCACATTGCAAACCAGCACACTTGAAGTGAGCATACTGCCAGCAACTTAGAGGAGCCTCGGACAAGCAACACCAACCTAATGGATACAGCCGTCGCCTCTGATTCCTCCTCACTGGATGTCTGTGTTGGACCTCGAGATTGAATCAGAGGGTTCGAGAAAGAGTCATAGGCAGCAGGCAGTAGCTCGCTGCTCGCCTCAGACCACTTGCTTTGCTCGCTCCACGAGCTCGGGCTGGTACTGTCGTTGATGCTATGACCTGCCTGACCTGTAGATGGGACCTTGACATGGGGAGATTGTACGATGAGCGCTGAGGATGGAGAGGCTGCGGGCACGCAGGCATGGAAGAGCAGAGTCAAGCGAGCCAAGGTCACAAGAAGCTTCATCCTTTGAGCTGAATCCTCAGCATTGTTGGGATGACCCGGCACGACATGCTCTCGCCCTGCCCATTAGGAGCAAGCGCACCTTTTGGTCGTTCACCATACAGTCATGAGCGGAGTGGTGGTGGGAAGCCGAAGAAGGAGAAGCTTGAGCGAGAGAAACACGAGGCAAGTCGAGGACGGGAAGGAGGAGCAAGGAAACAAGGCAGGGAGCAGGGGAGGGGGGCAGGGAGAGGCTGCCTCAGCCCTTCCTTTAGATTCATCAAAAGACAGTAATTTTACACATATGTTTCTTGTTCAAACGTTTCTTCTGCCCCAATTGCCCGCCCCTCCTCGGGAGGTTGTTACTGTGCTTCGCCATGCTTGCCCACCCCAACTGCTGCACGGACATCTGACGGACATCTGACGGACATCTGACGGACATCTGACGGACATCTGACGGACATCTGACGACATCTCGGCTCCTCTTCCTTGCTCTCGTGTCATCCCTTACCCGCGAGAAGCGTCCGCCATGACTTTCCTTCAAGCAGTCTTCTCTTTGAACTCCATCATGTGCTTCTTCTACGGGTGTGTCACTTTCTTTGACCCCGACATCACAGTCAAGCTCAAGCTTGCTTGTATGCCTCGACCGTGCTCGCTTGTGCACTCATTGCTTGCAGATGCTGAATGGATCAGAGAAGACAACGCTACGCTGCTGCAGATGCATGGAGCCTGTGTCATAGGGATCGGGTTGTTTTCTCTCGGGGCTGCTCAGTTTGAATATGCGGATCCGAGGTAGTTGGTTGTGATTCATGCGTGCGATGACGCGTGAGGTGACAGGAACATGATGGCCAAGTGCATGCTCGCCCTCCACATCTTGTTTTGTTACGCGCTGATGCGAGACAAGCGCTGGGACGAGACCCTACAGGCACCTGTGACGCTCGGAGCGACTTTCATGACCTTCTGCTATACTATCTGCACCTTATTTCCAGACAAGGATGCACGGGAGGCGATAGGCGTAGGTGAAGGAAAGAAAGAAGCTTGATCATTCCCCCGCTTCTCTCTTTGCCTCCCTCATGCGTAGTACAACACTTTCTCCCACTTGGTCTTGCTGTAGAGGTCTAGATGGCTTCCAGCTCGATAGCCGCCTGTCTCCTCCATTACCTCTTCACCCCTCTCCTCACCGCACGCACCCCATCCGAGGTCGATGAACCAGCTCAGGCGCTTCGGACTGCAGCAGATCAAATCAAGCAGTTTGAGCATCCGATGAAAGAACCCGGGAGGCAAGGGGAAGTGAGGGAGAAGAACGAGTGACGGGAGGATTGAGGAGCAGACGAGACGAGCAAGGAGCACCTCTCAGGTTCAGCGACATCGCAATCCATCAGCTCGACGAAATCTGAATCGGAAAACCCAAACTAGACAGCAAAAAGCTCACTTATCTGGACGGCAGCGAGGCAAACTGACCGAGAACTCAGTGAGGTACCAGTAGACGCCGTTCTCAAAGACCTGCGCACGTCATTCCACGCCTCTGCAGACGCTAAGCTTACAACTGATCCATCGTTGTCGGTGTCGAGGACGATCGAGCGCCTCCCCATAGCTGCTAGTGCCAGTTCTGCATGTGTCATTCGCGCAGGCTCAACCGAGGAGCTCACTGGAGCTGTTCTGAAATCTCGCTCCCACAAGGATGAAGGTCCCTAGCTCCTGTTCCGCATCGTCAAACAAGAAAACAGAGAGCCGGTTTCACATCTCCGAGCAGATCTGTGAACATGGTGCCGTGCGAGTATGGCTGCGAGTAATAGTTGGTCCATCCCTGCTCGGGGTCAGCCAGTTGATAAGGTTCGAGTGTAGAAGACGTTCAGAAACTCTTCCGGTACGTCGATGAGAACCCCGCTCGCAAAGTAAAGCCCTGGATACACAATGATGATGTCAGGCCTGCGAGCACAAGAGAAAGAATTCCTACGATCCATGTAAGTCAATTTGTGGATCTTGTTCTTCAATCTTAAAATTTCCGCCTGAACGTCTTCAGAGAGCAGAACTCTGAGAGAGTTACACCTGAGCCAAAGCAAGCCGAGCCTTGAGAACTTCATTCTCGTCAGCAGAGTTGAAGTTTTGAATATCAGTCAATTCGGATTCTGCGAAGTTGATCAATCGATGACGTTGAGTCAGGACTCAGTATAGACCTTGAAGCTCGTACTGCTTTCTGGCATCTTTGCCATTGCGTAAATTGACTCGCAGACCTTGGGTAACTGTGTTGTTTGATTCATTGGCATCTGGTTTGAGAGATTTCAGCGAGTGAAATGCGTTCTTCACACCAGAACCGAGGTTGGCGGATCCTCCTCGTAGTACATAGTCACGATTGAGGTTTCCGAGCGGAGAAGTTGAAGATGCTGCCAAACCTAGGAGGAGGAGGAGGAGCAGGAGGAGGCGCGACCCCAGCTGCTCCTTCATCTCATTTGCATTCACAGACTGCCATGCGGTACAACAATGGCGGGCGATGATGGCAGAGCAGAGCTCAGCCTGGTATCACCAGGGTATCACGCTCTGTATCACGCGGCGGCGCAGGTTCAGTATAGTATCACGCGGCCCGGGTTCCCCGGTGTCCGGCGGGCCCGGGCCCGGAGTGTGTTCGGAGCCCAGGAGCCGGCGTGAGTGTAACTGAAGTTACACTCAGCACGAGGACTCCGGGAGGCAAAAACTCGGACAGTGTCGGGATCCGATCCGAGGCCGGGCCCGGGGTCACCGGGTCGTGACGGTCCGACGGCGCCGATCACTGCCACCGAGTCACCAGCGGTCAGGGGCCGGCAGGCCAGGCCCGGCTGAGCCAGTGGCAGCGGCATGCTAGACGCCGACGGGTGCCGTTGGGCAGTTCGGTTTTCCGTGCGGCGGCACGGCGGGCGGATTGCAACTTTCAGACTCGAATCTTGTCACGGTCAGGCTCGCCGAAGTCAGTTGCCACAAACTCAAATCGATCGACCGTCCGCGACGACAGGCTGGCCCAGTGGCGCTACGGTGACGACGCCGTGCAGCTGTGCACAGTGACCACTGGCATGCAACAACAGCACTTATCACAAGAATCACGGTTTTGTTTGGTTTTTTTCAGTGACTCGGTGATAGATCGCTAGAGCAGTTGCTAGGTACAAAACATAAACTTGCAACTCGCAATGTCAATTTCAGCCATGGCTAGTGCCTTTGAGGATGAAATATCATTCTGCGTGGTTGCAGGTCACGTGTACCCGAGATCGCTCAAGCTGTCTCCATCAACAACTTGAAGATTGCTATGCATTCGCACGTAAACTCCTGTCATGATTATATCAGCACAGTCATGTCATGATTATATCAGCACAGTCATGCCATCAAATATGTTTCACCTTGCCTCAACTTGAAGCTTTAAAGCTCAGCTTTTGCCGGCTCTACGTGGCAAGCCAACGCTCCGTCGTTGTTTCCAAAGGATTCACAGGCTTTTAAAGATATGGTTGTCTCGATGGCCTGGCCGTTGGAATTTGAGCAGAAGCATCTGAGCTCTTCTTCGCTCTTGGAGCACTTCTTGCAGGATTTCAGGTACGGGCCAACAGGTAAATTCTCACAGGTCAAGGAACCCGAATCATTCCCAAACGTCATGGAAGGGCAATCAAGCAGCTTGATTGCAGCAAAAACTTTTGCACCACACGGCTTGGTGCATTTCGTACACTGCAGAGTGCCATTCTGTCATGTTACAACATCAGTCGGCGCCGACATTAGAGGGATAATCAAACCCACCGATTCTTCGATGGAGCACCCTGAGCACGAGTCGAGGAAGGACCCAAAGGCCCTCTGCTCCAGACCCGCCTGGTTGGGGTCTGGAGGGTTTCCTCCTCCTCATGCTGACAGCACAGGTCTTATCTGCATGGCAGCGATCACGAGCACTGCGACAGCTGCTGCTCGCATGGCGGCGCTTTCGTTACGGCCGACCAGCAGAGGAGTAACCGAAGGGTCAGGTGGGAGGGGTCCGATGTCTGAAGGGGGGGTGGGAGGGTGCGGGGGGAGGGGGGGGGGTACCAGGTGGCGGGTTGTGACCCGATGCGATCGTTGAGATTTGAGTGATCTACGAAGAGAGAAGAGAGAAGAGAGAAGAGAGAAGAGAGAAGAGAGAAGAGAGAAGAGAGAAGAGAGAAGAGAGAAGAGAGAAGAGAAGAGAAGAGAAGAGAAGAGAAGAATGACGACGAGGATGAGGAAACTCGGCAAGAATTGAAGTGTAGCATGTTGGAGGGAGGGATACATCTCTTGAACGAATACATCAATACAGATCAAGTCGCGAGACGACTGACATCTTCTTTGCCGTCGTTCGTTTACAAGGCCGAAAAACTATGGCACAGCGAACCGAAGAGGCCATTTCAGTTCCTCATTCAAATGAAGGATGACTGGTGCAGTCTTGTGGTGCTCTCGACGATAGTCCGATCTTCGCGCATCTTGTTTTATGTGCCACACTGTGCCTTCATCGTTTACTTGACATCTTTCAACGAGACCATGGCTGTGAAGCATGACTACCGCGTGAAGTTCGTCGGGACTTATGAGGCGAAACATAAGGTCTCGAGTGACATGAGAGGTTGCGATGCCTTGAGGGTGATGACGACCTTGTCGCCACAGTCGGGCCACAAGCACGCTAAAATCCGCCTTGGAAAGTTCATCGCTCAGCTGCAACACCGATTTCACTTATGGTCGATAAGAAAGACTTCCGACAAGGTCTTCACCGTCAAGACCAACAAGAAAGAATGCCAAGGCATTGCTTGGTCGCTTGCTGCGTTGCAGGAGGTGCATTGGATTGAATGTGCTCGTCCATTGTGGAAGAGAAATTATTTCTCCAAGACCAGCGAAACCCCCGGCAACCTGCTCTATAACTTAGACCGGATCTTGGCAAGGGGCGTTAACGGGAGTGGAGAGGTCGTGCATGTTGCAGACTCCGGGCTCGATGTCGATCACTGCTTCTTCAGGGACTCAAAGCGGAGCCTCACGTACAACAAGGTCGATCGCAAGCACAGGAAGCTTCTCGTCTACTGGATCAGCCGGCATGGCGATGGCTTTGATTCCATCGGAGGGCATGGGACACATGTGGCTGGAAGCATTGCAGGATCTCTTGAGGATGTGACGTGGCATCCTCTTGCTAACTTCAGCGGAGTCGCGCCTGCCTGTAAGCTTGCTTTCACAGACGCAGAGAGGCAGACCAGCAGCGACGGGGAAGGTCCTTTCGTGCTGGATGACATCCCCAGCAGCATCTACCTGAAACCCTACGAAGAGGTCGGAGCCCGCCTTCACTCGCACTCGTGGGGCACACAAGACTTCAGCTACACCATCGACGCACATGAGCTGGACGATTTCATCTATCGGCATCCGGACGCCTTTTTCTCCTGGGCTGCTGGCAACGATGGAGAGCAGGAGCGTTTCGGGCTCATTGCTAG
Source organism: Guillardia theta CCMP2712 (assembly GCF_000315625.1). Lineage (NCBI taxonomy): Eukaryota > Cryptophyceae > Pyrenomonadales > Geminigeraceae > Guillardia > Guillardia theta. The sequence goes on from NW_005434672.1 coordinate 693,762, forward strand.
CCCTGCGAGCGCTAAGAATTGTCTGAGTGTTGGAGCCACATTCGCACCCGTGGAGTCCAGCCTGCTGGCGAAAGAGGATGGAGGAGAGGTATGTATCTTTGCCGCTCCTCCTTTCCCTTTGACCTGGCATGGCAGACTCTGTCTAGGATGAGCAGGAGGCAGATGGCGGGCGACCCCTCACTCTTCAGCAACGCACATGTGCTCTCCTTCAGCGCTCGCGGTCCCTGCAAGGATGGAAGACTCAAACCAGATGTGGTTCTCCCGGGGCTTCTCCATAGCGCTCGTTCCAACGGCAGGGCCGTCAACGCCAACTGCTGTCTGCATGCTCTCTGCAACTCGACAACCAGGTGAGCCAACGCCTCAAGTAGCGCGAGTGAGAGCCTCGCAGCTGTCCAAGCGACTGCAGCGGCAAGGGCACATGTCAAGAGGTTGGGGGAAGTTGGCGATGCCTCTGTGAAGTCGGGTTTTGTGGCACAGACTGCTCCTTCCCGAATGATCGACTCTCCTCGAATTCTTGCTGCCCATCTTCTCCGCCAACCTCCTCCTCCTCCTCCTCCCTGTGCGGATCGTTGCTAAAAGGAACCTGCGTCAATCTGCAATCCTCGGCCAATTACATCTTCGATTTCTGCCAGTGCCGAGAAGGTCAAGTGGGAAACGACTGCAGCCAGACGGTGCAGGAGAAGCTCGCGACGTTGACCAAGATGGGAACTTCTATGGCTGCGCCTGTGGCTGCAGGGCTCGCTGCCTTGGCTCGCAGCTACCTGGGTGAGTCCTTGAGAGGAGCGGGGCAAACGGCACGAAAGCAGCGCCTTATCTTGAGTGTAGGGTTGGGATTCTGGCCGGGAGGATTGCGAAACCTAGCGGACTCGGTCTCGCCGTCGGCTTCGCTTTTGAAAGCAATGCTGATCACAGCAGGGAGGCGAACGGAGGAAGGGAAGGTGGTGCAGATCTTTGAGGACAAGCAGCTTGCCGTCGAGGATCCTCTCAACGCAGTCAAGCTTCAAATCCTGTCTGACTGCAGCAAAGTGTTTGCAGACCCTCTCCTTCTCTGCCGTGACCTCAACGCATCTCTTGCTCTCCTCCCCAACGTGGTGCAGGGCTTCGGCCACCCCACGCTTGACAGCTTGCTGTACTTCTCCGAGACTAGCTCCAGCTTTCCTCCCTCTTCATCCTACCTCTTCCTTGAAGATCTTCGTCCCATAGCCGCAGGCGAGGAACATTCCTACTGCTTCTACATGGCCCCTCGCATTCAAGCTCCTCCTCGTTTTCTCGCTACGCTGGCTTGGTCAGACCCCCCCGGAACTCCAGCAGCAAGTAAGCAGCTGGTGAACGATCTGGATCTGCTGGTGGAGGAGACATGCGGAGAGATTCTGCTGGGGAATTCAGTTCTATTCGAAGGTCAGCGAGATCAGCTGAACAATGTTGAACGAGTGGAGCTGCAGGACGGAGGAGGAAGATGTGCAGGTCCATTGAGGAGGCTAACAATTACAGTGAGAGGAACCCTGATCCCCTTTGGGAGTCAGAACTACTCCCTCGTTGTCAGCAGCGGCTTCCTTCCCTGCGACGAGAGCATCGCGGTGCTTGATCATATTGCTCAGGTACTTGACAGTCGCGACTGAAGTGGAGGGCAGAGGCAAGAGAAGCAGAAACATGGAAAGAGAAGTAGCAGCAACTAATGAAGCAGGCTGTAAACAGTCAAAACAGGCACGAGAGGTTGTGATGGAGTCGTTGGAGTAGGTTCAGGGAGGAGGAGGAAGAGGAAGAGGAAGAGGAAGAGGAGGAATTGAATCTGTGGAGCAGAGCTCAACCATACAGGTCAATATCTCTTTCCAAGCGGCGGTTAAGCTCGAAGACGCTGCTCACCTTCGCGGTCTCTTCGCAGGAGCGCTGGGGGTGAAGGCAGGCACCGTCCTCCTCTCCTCCTTTGATGCAGAGAAAAAGAACTTGCAAATCTACATCCTCCGCTCAAACGCTGAGGAGACGGTGCAAGCACTTCGCGAAGCTTGCTTCAAGCACGCGAAGCTTCAGTTCCTCAAGGTGATGTAGCAGGGAGAACAAGGATCCTCTCTGACTCTTGGGTGTTGCAGGTGGTCGCCGTCGAGCAGATCAGAAACCATCTCATCAGCAGCACGACAATGCGGAGGGCATCGCGAGCATTACTTGTGCTGCTTCCTTTTGCTATCTTCCTCCTCTTGCGCTGTTGAGCTGCTGCAGCCTCCGTGGCTGCCAGCTATTGTTTGATTGCCCAGAAAGCCTCGGAGCGACTTCTGACGTGAGGCATTCTTGTAGACCATGAAAGTGAATTGAACAGCACTGCTGGTTGCCAGCAGTGCTGGATAAATTTTTTTTTGGGGGGGCTCGTGTCACGGTGTGTTGAGTGTTTGCGCAGCCTTTGTCGTTGCGTGTTGTGTGCGTGTAGGTCTTGGTTCTCCTCGCAGCTTGAGTTTTACTCGCAGAAGGTAAAAAGTGCCTCAAGTGGTTTTGCTTACCTTACCTAACGGAGGCACTTTTGGGGCCGTACGCCTGATGGTTTTGCCAGTCAGCTCCGAGCGAACGAAGCTTGCCCTCGTTCAGCATAGTCGGGGAGGGGACGAGTTCATGCCGCTTTTTGCTGCTTGAGGCACTTTTTACCTTCTGCGAGTAAAACTCCATCCATCGCTCGATTCCTCGCACAAGGTAAATAGCAGTGCCTCAAGCAAGGACCGCGATACCGGCACAGCAGGGGACGTTAACGACTGTTTGCATTACTTGGAACGGTACCGTCAGCAAGCGCCCAGCCTCCATGTGTCCGCCTGCTCGAGGTCTCTCCGTGCCCAGAAGCATCCTCTGGCGACCTTCTTCGTTGAGGTGCACGACTTTGTTCATAATGCTGGAGCGATTCTCTACCGTCGTAAACTCAGAGGACCGTCGCGTGAGGACTCATGCACCGGCTGCAGATGGCGCGGGGATCCCACCTGACCCGGCTGCTGTGCCTGATGACGCAGGACGCCCCCCCGGCATATGTAGTACACATACCTGGCTTGCGCGCTCTCGTCGACTCGTCTCATGAGCACTTCATTCCCCCGCCTGCGCAGCGCAATGTGACTCCTCTTGTCATGCGAGTGTTTCCTCGCCATGTGCATGCTCGCGTTGCCCTCACCGATCAGCAGCGTGATATCCTCACCTTGCACAGCCGAAAGACGTACTCGCTCAAGTCGCAGGATAGGGGCTTGCAGTCTACCATCTTCGCTCATTTTCCTGAGCGGGACCTGAGCCACTCTCCGATGCGAGTCTCGAGCTACTATCCCCTCAAGGCCTTCCCGCATCGCTATGCTCAGATATCATGCGGCAGTGCTCGACTGCTATCTCCATGGCATGCCGATCTGCCAGTGCGATCCTTCCGTTGCTGCGCATCATCTCCAGACCTGCAAGCGTCGATCCTCCAAGCTTCCCACGGCGCATGACAACCTTGCTCGCACTATTCGCTCAATGCTCAACGAAGCTTTCACATCCCTGGGAACCGAGATCAAGGGTCCGACTGAGCGAGCCCTCGCCGTACTGACCTTACAGCCGCTCTGAGAAGATTCGCAAACATCGCGCTGGATATGCCATGACTGAGGTCTTGGCTCGCAAACGCGCCGCCACCTAGCCGTGACCGTCACTGGCAGCAGGCTCACCGTCTGAGACGGTCCGACGGTCAGTCGGCCGCCGATCGGACTTCCGGGCCGGAGGCCCGTGATTGTCCTCGTACTGATTTTTCACCTAACTTTGAGTGAAGATAGTGAAAAATCACAGCCTCTAAACGAAGTCTTGAAGGAAGGAGCAAGGAGGACCGCCGCCATGTTCAAGCGGACGGTGGAGTTCAAGGGAAGCAGCAGCGTGGGAGGCAAAGTAAGCATCCTGCTCCTTGTGTTTACATCACCCTCCTCCTGCACCCCCTCTCCTTCTCTCTCCTTCCCATACTCTCAATTCCATTCAGATTCGCACCCTTGCTTGTTTCAATCCTCCCCGTGTCTGTCCTTTCACTCCCTCTTTCCTCTCTCTGGTTCTCCTTTCATCCTCCTCTGCTGTCTTGACTGGTATTCTCGCAATTTTTTCCTTGATCCATCTTTGAGCGAGCGAAGAAATCACTTTTACACCGCTTCTTTAGCTTCATTCACAAACTTTGGATCCTTGACTTGGTTTCCTTCAGACTCTTAAAAAGCTGAAACAGGATGTCGCTAAGACATTCCTGAGTTGTGAAGAAGATGCTGAATTAATTTTCCCTCACAAAGTCGACATCAGTTTGAAGAAAATAGCATGGGGGGGATCAAAGATGCAGGTGTACTTTGCAGGGGATGTACCGATACTGGTGGACGAGGGTCGAGGAGCGATGTTCCCTACTGTGATGGCTCTATGGAATGCGCCTGACGCGATCCCTTTCTTCGAAGTTCCTTCCCCAGTCAGTAAATTTCTTTGCAACGGAGCTGACCTGATGCTCCCGGGGGTCCGAGGGATCTCGCAAGAGAGTCTGCCCAAGGGGACGATAGCTGCTGTGAAGGTGTCAGATGTGGAGGCAGCCTGTTAGTGACAGACATCGCAGGTCCAAGGCAACGATAAGCCCATGGCTGTTGGGGTCGTCTTGTTCGACCCCGCCACCTGCGACTCAAGGGAAGGAAAAGTGCTTCAGGTGGTATGGATGCTTCCCGCCCTTCGAGTTCATGCAGCTAGAATAGGTTCTTCAAGTATATGGCGACACGTTGTGGCAAGAAAGCGGAACAAAACGACCTAATGAGGGGTTCAAGGAGGATCAAGTGCTTCCCACTGTGTCTCTCTCTTCCATGAGCGCTGCTCTCCCTGCCAACCGTTCAGATCAAGCTGAACCCAACCCAGCCACTCGAGCTCCAGACGAGGACGAGAGCTCAGCAGACGGACAGGGAGCAGCCCGTGAACAGCATAGTGAGGAAGACGAGGAGGATGATGTGGATTCTGAAGAAGGAAGTGGAATTCAAGTCAGTCCGGAAGAAATGAATGTAAGTCAATGAATGCTTTTCGTGGTCTGAACGCAAGTCAGGACTTGTTGGAATTTTGTCTGTTCCAAGCGCTGAAGACCAAAGTAAAAGACAAGATGCTTCCGATTGAGTCAGGTTTCCTCTCCTCTCCTTCCTACCGAGGCTTCAATCTTTATCGTTTTCATCAGGTGCATTTTATTTGCAGTACATGCGACCAGTAAGGCCATGTAACGCATTCCTGGATATCAAAAGGTTCTTTCCCCGTCTATTGATGTCTTCCTTGTCCTTAAGCTTACAGCTCACTATCTTCGTCTCTTTCTCGCTCCCCTCCTACTGTCCAGCATTTTTCTTACCCTCACCCCGCCTCACTTATAGGTCTTCTCCTTCCCTTGAATTTTGTGCTTGCGCCGAGATCCCTCCTCTCGTTGGAACTCAGTGAAGGCTCCGTTTGCAGGTCTTCCTTCAAGAAGTTGTCAGCATTTCTCGCTCACTACTCTCAGCTGGGAGTCATCAGAGTGAATGACAAGAAAGGGACATTGAAGCTCGCTGAGGTCAAGCGCAACCATCCCAAGTACCTCGACTTCGCTCCGTTGCCGCATGCAGAGACATACGAAGGAGCGATGGAGCAGAGGCAGAAGGAGGAGGAAGCTAGCAACGGCAAACAGCCTCCTCGGCCTATCACGTTGGAGGAGCTTCATAGGCCGCACAGGTCCATGTACGGATCTCTCTTCAATGAGGACAAGCAAGCATACTACTCTATCCTCGAGTGCCGCAAGGCGTTGGATGACTACGTAGAGAAGGAGGGCCTCCTTGATCCTCTGACGCCTTCCATGGTCATTCTTGATCCGATCCTCTGCGATGCTCTTTACGCTGTGAGTCTCCTCCTTCAAGTTCTCTTGCCTCTCCCCTACTACCTGTCGTTGTACCGCGTCCTCTCACTAGACGCACCAGGGAGACTCCAGTGTTGAAGGTCCTATTCCTACACATCTATCGCGTGGAGATCTCAAGACTCGTTTCTTCTCTCGTCTGCAGCATTTCTTTCGTATTCAGGTCCTCTCCTCCTCCTCCGCTCCTACCGTTGCCTGATGCTGGCTGTTCACTCGGCCTTCTTTCTTAAAGGGAGGTCGACTCAAAAACCCTCAAATTCATCCGGCCAAGTACGAGAAACAGCCGAGTAAGGAAAGAAGATCAACTCCGGACGCTGAACCTTGTGGCTCAGATGGGAAGATGCTGGCGAAAGCACCGGGGATCTACATCAAGACAGACAAGTGATGACTATCCCCTCGTCGGCTCAACCTCAATCCCCCTCATTCCTCCTTCTCCCCCTGCCCTTCCCTCCCCCTCCAAGCACTGCTGCTACCATAACGACCTTGCTCTGTCTCCTTTTCGTGGGCTGCGTATCTGAAACTTCAGCTTCTTTGTGTCAGTCGACGTGGTCACAACGTAACACTCCTACGGGGACTGGAACTTCTCGGGCTCAATCCTGAGGTCTGCCACCCTCTTGGCGTGGGTTTTGAATCTGTTTCCTCTCACCCGACTTCTCTCGCAGGAGTTCGCAAGTGAAATGCGTGAGATGTTCGCCGCTAGCTCATCCATTACGCTGCTCTCAGAGAGCGACGGGAGGAAGCAGCATGAGGTACATCTGAGGAAGACAAGAGGGGGCTGACTCGGAAAGCTGCTAGATTATGTTTCAGGGCTACTGGGAGAAAACGTTAGCCTCCTTTCTGCAGGAGAAGTACCAGCTGCCGTCGGTTGATCCCTGACGTGCTGAAGCGGTTGAGCTGACCCTAAGCCTGACAGGCTTTGATCGAGGTGAAGACCAAGGGAAAGAACGCGGGTGAGAAGGCGCAAAAGACAGCCAAGAACATCATTAAAAGTTGAACGGCTGAGCCTACTGATGTAACCGTCAACACGATGATCGCGGGGCCCAAGTTAGTAGGCTGGTAACCGCCGCAAGTTGAACCGTCTATGCGGCGGCCCTCGGAGCGGCGCAGCGCCTCGGCCCCGCCGCCTTGCTCGACTCTGAGACTACTCGGCCCGGCCCGTGATAGCGGCATGCCCGGGTCCGCGGCTAGGCCGATCCGATTGAGTCGCCGGAGTCGAGTGAGCGCAGCTGAGTGAGGGCCTGGTGACTTCTTTACTCAAAGTTAAGTTAAAAGGGCCTGTGAGTGGCCAGTGAGCCAGGACTCCGGTGAGCGGCAGAGTGCTGCGGTATGAGCGGGGATGAGGTCACAAAGCAATCAACGGTTTGCCGTTTGTGGCCCTCCAAGGAAGCGAGCGAAACCGCAGGAGAGGAGAGAAGAGGAGAAGAGAAGAGACGGGACGAGATTGCAAGAAGCTGAATGATGAGAATGACCCAGGCGGAGTAACACTCTTGATCATGATAAGCAGAGAGTCCATTTGAAATTGCATTGCGAATTTCATCTTCCAATTACGTGAAAGTGGATAGCCTGGGTCCTGAATAAGCTTCTGGATGGCTGACGAGGAACCTCAAGAGAGTGAAAAGCATGAAGAGGAGGATCAAGCAACTGGACTTCTTTACTTGCTCCACCGCAATGAGAGCAGCTTCCGCTTCGCTCAAGACATGCCAGGCATCGTGCTTGTAGGCTTACTAGACTCCTTGGAGAAAAGAGAACAGAGTGCGAAAGTAGAGCGAGTTGCTGCTCTTACAATACAAAGCAGTGCAAGAAGAATGATGTGTGGAATCGTGCATGGAACCGATCGGAAGGCGGCTATCACTCTAGAGCGACTTTATCGAGGACACCTCGGTCGGTTGGCGTTCGAAGTGAAACAAGAAGAAAGGGACGCACAGACTCGACGAGCCTTCTGGGATTGTAATGCCACGCTAGTGCAGAAGCTGTGGAGAGGATTTCACAGCAGAAAGCATGCACACAACTTCTATCTGCGGAAAGCTTACCTGACGTCGGTGATGACTCGAGGACTAGAAGTTCGCTCGGAACTTGAAGCGCATTATCGGAGTATGAGTGAGTTAGAGGAAAGCAAGATGGAGCATGAGAAGATTGAGAGATTTGAGAATGTGATTGGGTCGCTGCATCACATGTTGAGCACGGCATCTTGTAGTGGTGTTTACAACTCCCCCTACAACTTGGTGAACCTGCCGGGCGGTCTGAGAGTTTCTGACTGCCTTGCAGTCAAACCCGCAAACGGCGTTCGGGTTGCCGATCGAGTCTCACCTGAGAAACGTGGCGAAGGTGCTCTACCTCCTCCTTGCCGCGCCGTGACCTCGTGCAGGGAACTCTGCGAGAAACAATCCTGCGGTTGGGTAGCGGCAAGGTTGTGCTTGGGGAGGGGAAGAAGACTCGACTGACGATGCTCAACAGACAGAAAAATGGAGCGAGGGGAAAGTGAATCGGACAGATGGAACTGCCCAAGTTCTGCACGTCTCCACAGGTGAAGCGAACAGTAGGAGAGGAGTTGGGTGGGGAGCAACAGGATAGGAAAGAGGTTGGAGGAGAGGAGAGGTATGGGGTAGGGGGATGATGGGGGAGGAGGAGGATGCAGACTGACTGCGATGATGTCAGCCGGAGGACAGCTTTACGCTTACTCTACCAAACCCATGAAAATATCTCGATCAGATTGAAGAAAATTATGTTATCACGTTAGAAAACACAAGGTCAAGGAGGTTGAAACGATCGCAGCGATCAATCAAACGAAGGATAAGTAAGATTCGCACATACGATTGCAGGGGAGGCCGGATAAAAAGATTCATTGTCTGTTCTCGTTCCTTCAGTATGGCCAACCTTTTGGTGGTACCCACGTGGTCTCTCCCGTCTGACGAGTGAAAATTCGACATGAGGACATGACAATCGAGGATAGACGAGGGGTCACCGTAGAATTGTGGTAATATCGCTTGTCGTTGTGTGTTGTGTACTCGGTCCATCCATTATGCGACTTGGGCGCTGCACAGCGTCAGCGTCATGACAGACAAGGAGGGGGAAGACCTTGCTTCTCGATCTCTTCGAACTCTTGAGGAACGTTCCATTGAGTCACATCTGAGGAGTTTGAGGCGAGGAGAGGGCAGGTGTAAAGAGGTACTCGTCTTATCGTTGAAGTAGTAGAGCCGTCCGTCAGGCGCTCTCAGCTCTGTCCAATCGCCGACACTTCGCGTGGGTTGAGGTCCAGCTACACGCTTGTCATCGCCCTCATGCCTGTTTCACATTCCGCACCTCGCGCCTTCTCCACAGGCTGGCAGGGAACACAAAGCATAGAGGCGATAACGGTCAAGCTCCTCAGCAGCCACACATCCAGCTCACCGGCTTGAGGCCGTCAAGATAGTAACCGAGGCCCTTCCAGTCCATCTTAAAAACATAGCCTGGCCTGCTAAGATTCACCAAGTGCTGGCATCTAGAGGCATGCGGGGCAAGTGCAGGGATGGGAGCAGCAACCTGCTCTTGGTGAATTTATCGGCTGGGATGAAATCCGCGATCTCATCGTCGAAAGCTTTCTTGGCCTTCTCGATCTTTTCTTCTTCTACTGTCTCTGCCCCTTGAGTGGATCTGTTCTTCGCTTTCTGCACAACAAGCATGTTAAGACCTTGTGAGCGACTAGCCAAGTTTTCCTCAGCTTGTTGAAGCGCGAGGTCAACGTCGTCCTTGTCATCTTTCTTCTTGGGGACTTTGACCTGATTCCTTGCCATGAGAGGAAGATTTGAGCTCAACTGCAGATACTGTGGGAAGAGTTGGAATGAATTCTTTCTTTGTTGTTGGTTTGCCGAACCCTCGCTCGACGTAGGGGTTGTCGTGGTGAGTGTACATGGAAGTATCAAGAATCTGCTTCCCACAGATATAGCAGATGCCGCGATCTGAGATCAGGTCAACTCATCCTCGACTCCTCGTCACGTCCCTCACTGTGCGCGCACTCCTGGCACCATTTACCCCCTGATGGAAGCTGGCGGAAGCAGACCTGAGCTCAGCCATGAGGGTTGGCCGGTCAGCTGGTGCAGCACCTGACACTTCTGGTTCACTCCGAGGGCTGCGCGTCCTCCATAGGGAGAGTATCGCTGACGAGTGGTGAGCAGCTTGTTCTCTCCCTTCTTGCGGCCGTCTGACGTTGCTTCATCTCGTGCTCCACTTCTCCACGGGTCAGGACAGATCACCTGTGGAAACAAGAGGAATACCAGGAAATCAATTCCAACATCAGATTGCTATTTGCAGATATATATTCAACTAAAGTTGAGCACAAGTTTCTTTGGGTGAATATGGTTAAAGATGTTTAAAGATGTCAGCACTGCACCCAACCTTGTCATCTCTTCTCATCTTGTTCACTCACCGCTGATCGTAGCTTGGAGTTCTTCTCACAATCTGCGCACGGCATGTCGGTCTACCCGTTATGATCGTTACATGCCGGTTCAAAGCGTTAGACCGTTACTGTTCTGCTCTGAGGCAAGGTGGTTGGTCCATGAACATGGCCCAATAGAGCACCCAACGAACGAGGCGGATGGCGCGAACAGGGCGGAGGAAGGAAGAAGAAAGGAAGAAGCAGAACAAGTAGGAGGAGGAGAGGAAGAAGAAGGACACAAGAGGGAAGGCATGAGGCGACAAGAGCTGCAGCTGACGCATGTGCCGGTCAAGATCACAGAATCTGGCGCAGGGAATCCTGCACTGTCGGAGCAGTCAGAGGAGGTCAAGTGCCTGATGGAAGAGCTTGAGGGATTGAAGACGAAGATTGTAGTGCTGCAAGGAAACATCCCAGCAGAGGAGCTGACCAACCAGTACCTCTTGCTGGCTGAGATCCTCCAACAAGAGCGACAGTACTCCAAAAGTTTGCAGGCCGAGACTGAGACCCTCCGCAATGAAATCCTAGACCGAATCAAGTCACTCGAATCCGAGGCAGAAGACCTCTGCTGGAAAAGAAATGAGGCCATCGCCTCGGAAAATAATGATAGCCGAGTGAGAGCACTCGAGATGAGCCTCAACTCCATGCGAGCTGAGAGGTTCAAGCTCGAACACGCTCTTGTTAAAGCTGAGCTCGCTTTGCTCAAAGTCTCATCTTTCCATGTTTCTTTCGGTGATCGAGAGGCATCAGATGTCGTCCAAGAGCTCTGCGAACAGCTGTTGTCTGAAAGGCTGGATCATCTCAGATCGCTGGATCTCATCAGGACATTCTACGAGCAATCGAACAATGTCATGAATGCTGACTGCAAGCAAACTCTCGAGGTCTCATCCTCTGATCTGCTGTACCTTCATACCTATGCCATCGCTTCTGACTCTTCTAGCAGTATGCTCAAAGGCTGCTGCAAGAATCTTGCAACAGGCTAAACTCACCTACCCCACACTTTCGCAACGAGCAAGATGGAAAGGTGAACTAGAGGGAGCTGAAGAGGAGGGTCAATGAGGCGAGTGGTGCAGGAAGAGGTGTTGTCTTGGTTCGATGATGCTCAAGTTCTCGCGCTGAGAGAAGTAAACACGGTCAAAGCTAGCTCCCTCGGCTGAAAGAACCTCAGCAGGTCTCCATGCTGCAGCTACACTACAGGAACGCAATGGAGGAGGACATGAAGAAGCTTGCTGTGAAGAAGCAGAAGCAGCGAGCTGTCGTTCATGAGGTGATGCGAGCAAACATGCACAGGCACTTGTTTGTTTGTTGGGTTGGTGGACAGCATGAAGCCACGACAACGTTGATATCAAGGATGATAATTATTGACGTCAGTTGGTAGGATGACAAGCAAGAGATGGTCGAGGAGGCGAAAACTCGAGCGAGTTTGCAGCCGAACATCTCTTGGGGATCTCTTGAGGTTCAGTGCATCCCGTAGGAAGGAAAGTAACATGGCATGCAGCAAGCGGAAACAAGTATATCTTACATCGAGCATCTACTTGTGCGATGTCGAGAGAGGTCAATGTCAAATCCTGTGTCTATTCTCATGATGCCTCAGGTTTTCTGACTTGCTGTATCGTCAAGCCCAACTTGAAGTCAATCGCCTGCACCATGTCAATCCTTTCTTCTCTCTGCATCGCTCGCTGACGGGGGCGCTCAAGGTCGACGGTCTGCAGCATCCGCGTGATGGTAGCCAAGACGCAGAGGGAAGAGACTTGACGGTAGAGGCGATCATGTCAGCCCTCAGCGCCTCCTTGGAGTCCTACCAGCAAGACGTCCACGAGCTGCAGGTCCATGACGACGAGGATGGCGAGTGTGGGTAACCAGGTTTGCAGGAGTCGCTTATGAAGGAGCGCCAGCGAGGCGAGGAGCTGCAGTTGACGGTGAGGGTTTAGGGTTTAGGGTTCAGGATGCGCAAACCTGCGTGACCAGCACGTGCAGATCCAACACTTGAGGAACCCAAACGAGGAACTCCGAAACCCCGTGACGTCTGCTCATGCAACACCCGACGAGGATCGCAAGATGGTTGAGGCAAAGAAGTTGCGAGCAGAGCTAGCGCAGGAGAAGCTCAAGGTCGCCGTGATGAGGCTCAAGTCGCAGCAGCAGAATGTGCTCTTGTCTGGCATCATCTCCTCGCTCCAAGATTGTCTAACCCAAGCTAAGGTTGTGCTCTACCGCATCTCTCCCAGTGACCGGCTGCTCAGGATGAGGTGGGTCGAAATCTGCTAGACATCAAAAATTCGCTCGAGATGGCAGTCGCTGCTTACACAGAAGAAGCTGGTGAGATGAGCGAGGAGGAGAGAAAACGCTTGACGAGTAAACAGACGAGGAAGAAAATCAGCGAGTCGTGAGAATGTTCGGAAGCTTGTCTGAATCAAGTTGTGGGATGCTGCTGAAGAATTACATCGAATGCCTGGAGGCTGAGAATGAGAAGCTCTTCCTCCTAGCCCGCGAGCTCAAGGTGCCTCGCCCGGCGGTGAGTGAAAGTGACAAGACTGCAGGAGGAGAAAGGAGGTGGAGTTGAAGTTTCGTGTGCGCCCGACGAGAGTCAGGCAAGGATCGACGCCAACAACACGTCAGAAGCAGCAGCGGAAGCAGAGGCTGCGAGCCGTGAAGAGAAGACGTTGAAGCAGCTGACGGACGATGAGCAAGAAAGCTTCAGCAAGAGGAGCAGAAGAGAATGTGAACGAGACAGTCAGCCAAGAGATGTCAAGGAAAGAGAGAGAAGCACGGAGATTACAAGAACAGAAAGAGAAGCGAGAGCTGGAGGATTAGATACTACAAGAGCAGGAGAAGAAGAGAGAAGGAGGTTGGAAGAGGAGGTGATGGAGCTGAGAGACGCATTCAAGATTGAGAGAGAGTGGGTGAGGAGGAGGGAAGAGGATCGTGAGCTGCTTGTTAAGCGCTTGGAGGAGCGACTAGCACGTCTGCAGCAGCTCAGGGAGGAAGCAGGAGGGCATGGCGAGCAAGCACCCAGCAGCAGTCTAGAGGCAGAGGTCGACAACCTGATGGAGCAACTGGCGAAGGAACTTTGACATGCTGTGAAGAAGGAAGATATGACGTCATCAGCAGGAGCGCGCCGTTAGCTCCTTCCTGTCGCTCCAACTCGACGAGGCAAATCGATTGGTTGAGGTCGCGAACTCAGATGCCGACAATCTAGAAGAGGCGCTAGAGGTGAGGAAGGGAGTAGAAAAAGGGGAGAAGGAGATACGATGACGCTGAAGAAGGGGCGGTGGTGGTTGTGGACGGCAGTCAACGATTCTGTCAGATCGCCATCCACGACGGAGCTCTTCGGGACTACATCGCTGGGTTAGAGGAGGACTCAGAAGACGCAAAGAAGAAGCTGAGAAGCTTGGAGCAGCAACTCACTCACGTTGTTTCTTTTCCATATGCGCATGCTCTGCTTCTGACTTGCGCTGCTGCAGCTCTCATGGCAGTTGAGACAGTCGGAGGTGGCGAACAAGAGTCTGTTTGAGCAGGTGCAAGAGCTCGAGCGAGAACGAGAGACATTCAAGATTGCAGCAAAGGAGAAGACGAGGAAGTCCCAAGGTGGCAGAGACTCGCCTGCTTCTGCCTGACTCACTTGCTCCTGCAGCCCGTCCGACCGTCACGTCGAACAGGTCAGTGGGTCGCGATGACTCTATGAAGCTGCTGACAATCATTTTGTCTCCTCTCCCTTGAGAAGGCGGGCAAGGGAAATGGGAGTAGACGTCAGCTATGAAGGAGATGAGATGCATGACGATCACTGCAAAGCTGCTATGATGAGCGAGGATCTTGAAAACTTCCGGAAAGAGGGAGTAGAGCATGCAAATAAGATGTCTCAATCAGTCTTGAGGGTGATGTTCTTCTCTCCACCTGTATTCCTCCTGCCTCATGATCCATTATCGCCTCCTTGTCCTCCTCCTTCCCCTCCCTCCTCCCTCCTCCTTCCCCTCCTCGGTCTATTGTTTTGCCTTTCCCAACTTGCTGCCTTAATCTGAGAGCTTTGCAGTCTCAGATTGAAGAGCTTCAGGCAGATCTTCACCTCAGCAACTCAAACATGGAGCTCATGTTTGAAGAGATGGAAGGAATGAGGTTGTCCCTTTATGTATCCTCTACCTCCTTACCTTCCTCCTTCTCCCCCTCCTCTCTTTTGTCTTATCTTCTTCCATCTTCTCCACCCTCTCCCTCCCCTTCGTTTCCTTTCTCCATCCTTTCTTGGGTTATTCCTTATTCCTCCTGATCAAATCCCTCTCTGCGTTTCCTGCGCTTGCCATTCTTCCCTAACATGTCAATACCAAATGCCCTCGGCTTCTCCTCCTCATCACGAGTGTTTTCAGACATCAAATGCGAACTCAGACCAACGACATGCAGGTTTGTTTCTCCCTTTCTGCAGCCATCCATCCGTCCCTCTTCCTCCCTCTCCTGCTGATGGCTACTACAGCAAACATCTTTTGCTATTGGTGCTATCGAGTCTCTCGTCCTGCAGGTGCCTGATCAGTGGAGGAGCACGAGACTGTTGGTAGACTGCTTGACTCTCGGCAGATCGCTTCCTCCCTACACCTTGTACTTCTCTGTCCGTCACTTCAGTAAGTCCTTTTCGCCATCCTTGGCCTCTCCCCTCCTCCTCTCCTCCTCTTTGTGCTCCTCACTTGTGATCAGAAACCGAGAACATGACGAGACATTACAATCCTCGAGAATTGCACGTCAGGTGGAGAGGTACGAAAATCACTAGATCGAATCGTCGTCATCCTCATCTTGATCGTCATCGCTATCATTGTATTTATCGTGAACATATGACCATTATCATTACCATTACCATTTCAATTACTATGAGCATTATCATTACCATGAACTTTATCACCATGAACTTTATCACCATCAACATCACCATCATATCATTATCATGATCGTCATCACTATCATTGCCATTACCATTAACATGATCATGATCATGATTATTAAACTATTAATAATCATCGTCATCGTCATCGTTGTCATCGTCATAATCATTGTCATCATGATAATAATGATAATAATGATAATCACTATCATTATCGTCATCACTATCACCATCATAAAGTCAATTATCCTTATCATCGCCACGACCACAACCCACAAGCGACAACCAAAACCACCGATTCAAACTTCTCATCAGGCAATTCAATCACATGCACCGTCCCCCTCAGCTGCCAACCTGCAAATTTGATCCTTACACGTACGAGAACCCCACCCTCTCCTTCATCGTCTTCTCAACGTTCACTATTCCATCCCTCCACAACCTCGTTCTCTTCCTCACTTTGTCTTCAGTTGCATTCGCATGCTCGACGACGCATCAACTTATCTTCGCGCGGCTGCTCGCAGGATGCAGACGAGGCTGCGGGAGCATATGGCGATCATCACTGCAGTGCTACACGAGACGAGGGACATCCATGCGAGCACGCGGGAGGAATTGAAGAGAATAGCTTCCATCTGTGCTCCTGCTCTTGCGCAAGGGTCTCAAGGCGCAACATCAATTGTAGAGACCAAGGAAGGGACGAGGATGCAGCAAGCGTATGGACAGGCCCGAACAGAACGAGGTCATGACAACATCGAAGCTGCAAGGATGAGGGGAAGCGAGAAGGTACAGGGGAGAAATGAAGATCAAGAGGACGGAGAGCTGCAAGAGGAGCGTGAACTGCTTGTGCAGAAGGTGAGGGACTACAAGGAGCTGTCGGAACTACTGGAACGGGGGATGGAACACATGAGAAGAAAGCATGAAGCTGCTGTACGGCAGGTGAAGGCAAATGCTCTTCGACACGCGCAGCAGTTGAGGAGGATGATGAACTCGATGCTTCTCCTTGTCCGCAGTGGTCAGCTACAGCACCTCCAATCTCTCGACTTGCAAACTTTGTCAAATATGATCGGAGGAAATGATCACGTAGGAGATGAAGAGGGTTGAAGAGTTCAAGTCTTGTCTTGTACATTATGATATTGATTGTAGAAAGATGAACATCTCTCTTCAGTCTCTGATGGTCCCCACGAGCGAGTACTTGTCGGAAAAAAACTTTTCCCAGTGGTTTAAGCTTGAAAAGAGCGTAAGTGGGAGATGGAGATCCATCCTTCACCTGTGAAGCTCCTTCTCTCCGAAGTCGGCGGTGGAGGGATCAAGGGCGTCTAACCTTGTGTTCATTCTCCAGCCCTCATCCTCACTCTCACCCACCTGGTTCCGTTTGCATCTTTCCCAGCATTCTTGATGCGTCTCTTCCGGCAAAGCAGTTGTATGGACCTCCGGGCCCTGCCGCCTCTCGTCACCGGCAATGCCGCGCTATCGGTTGTCACCATAGAAGTTGGCGCCGGCAGTCACGTCATAGACTTTACCCTAACAAGATGAAACTCATGAATCCTCACATCAACATCCCAACTTCTTACCCTCAAGCCAACAAGAATAGGTTTGTCTGGCACCTGGCCACCATTCAACAAGGAACAAAACAAGAACCCTTTTCACCTTGCCGTCATGATGCTTCAAATCCTCCCGCGTAAATTCCTTGCTCATCTCGCCTGAAGACTGCAAAATCTATCAGCCTCAGCCTCATCACTTTTCTGCTCCATCCCTCCATCCAGCTCCTCTCTTCCTCCCTGCTTCTCCGTCACCGCATTGCACCCTACTGTTACGACTGCTCTTGGTTGACTGAATCCTCTACTCAAAGTTAAGTTAAAATCAGTACGAGGTCTAAAAAGAACCGTCTAGGGAGAGAGAGAGAGAGAGAGAGAGAGAGAGAGAGAGAGAGAGAGAGAGAGAGAGAGAGAGAGAGAGAGAGAGAGAGAGAGAGAGAGAGAGAGAGAGAGAGAGAGAGAGAGAGAGAGAGAGAGAGAGAGAGAGAGAGAGAGAGAGAGAGAGAGAGAGAGAGAGAGAGAGAGAGAGAGAGAGAGAGAGGGGAGAGAGAAAAGTCACAAGTCACAATCTGTGTACGAACTTCCTT
>NW_005434672.1:713373-725489 GCF_000315625.1 Guillardia theta CCMP2712
TCTCTCTCTCTCTCTTCTCTCTCTTTCTCCCTCTCTCTTCTCTCTCTGTCTCTCTGTCTCTCGTCCTCCCTCCTTCCCTCCCTCCATCCATCCATCCATCCATCCATCCATCCCCTCCCTCCCTCCCTCCCCCTCCCTCTCCCTGCCCCTCTCCCTCTCTTTCATCGTCGTCGTCGTCATCATCTTCATCATCCGATCATCATCATCGTCGTCGTTGTTGTTGTTGTCGTCGTCGTCGTCCTCGTCGTCGTGGAGACTGCAGGGCGCCGTGTCTCGCCCGGGCAGCAGACTGGGCTAGCCTGAGTCAGTGAGACGTGTGACAGTGCTACGGTGTGCGGCCCAAGAACTGAACCTTTGTTCAAAAATGAAATGTGCCAATTCATTGTCATAAGCAGCTCAGTGTGAGAATTAAACAGGTGTCCAGTGTCCAATACTTGAATTAGTACAAATTTTACACGGCCACTGAACGTCGGATGAAAAAACTGACTCGTGTGAACTTGCCATATTCTGAGCATATTTCAAGCACATTTCATGAACATTTCCAAGACATTTCGTCACAAAGGACCCCTTTCGAGAACAGCAACAGGCGGACATAGGAACTTTCAATGGAATCATGCGAGCGGACATCGGCAGCCTACTAAAACGTGCCACCGTCAGAACAGTACATCATCATGACTCCGCCGGCCACGAGAAGATCTTAAGTCAGCGGTCGGCGCGGCGTACGATCGGGAGCCTCGGATAGCGGTGGCAACTTGCCAGTTGGCTTCACAGTTTCAAACATTCCTGAGCAGTTCAAGGAGGCGTGCCGCGTTGAAGCTGGAGAGAAAGTTCGATCAAACAGTAAGCTCTGATAATTGATTACTCAACTGTTCACTTAAATTCTTGAGGAGAAGCGCTACCATAATAGTACAGAGAATGAGAAGGAGGGTTCCAGAAGTCGTCTACCAGCTGCACAGGAAGTTACGCGATCATTCTCGTCACCTGCAAGTCTAATGTCTCAAGTGACCACTGTCTCACCTTGCTGTCATGGTGACCGTACTTGCGCGAACATTGCTGCTTCAAGTACGACGCGTTGTCCTTAGCCATGCGGACATTCAAAAGTGACATCGCGGATGTGCTTGCAAACTGTTGGGGACTTGGATGAGAGAGAAAATAAACGTTCACTCCTGAATTGGTCACCGTCCCCAGCGTCTTGAATCTACCCTTAATCTTCAAATCGTATTCCTGATCTTCTCTTGAGATCTTTGAACCATTCCTCCTTCCCGCTCCAGGACACAACAACCATCCTGTCTCACTCCTTTCTTGGCCTCCAATTCTGCAATCAATTCCTCCATCCATCAACACTATCAGCAAATCTTCAACCCATCTCCCTCCCAGCCGCCCTCCCAGGCCCCATCTCCTCCCCGTCCTCCGCTTCCTTCCTCCTTGTCCTTCTGGTTCGACTTATCACTCTCTCTCCCATTCTTTCAATCTCGCTGACTCACCTTTTTGTCCCAAGCGAACCCTGCCATTAGCGAAGTGTTGTCAGTTACGTTAATGTAACGGAAAAAAGCGATGAGTGTACTACTGGGCCCGCCGTGGCCCGCCGCAGTAGCGACGGGCCCGGTCCGACCGTCGGTCAAGTTGAGCCCGGCCCGGCCCCGGCTGGCCGGCCCCTGGGTTTGACCGTTTACTCAAAGTTAATGCTGGGTCGGGCGCGCCGGGGCCGGGCGGAGGCGGGCTCAGAGGACGGGGAACTTGAAGCGCTAACCTGGGGAAAGCGCTAACCTGGTCCTGGCAAGTTAACTTCTAGGGTACGGGTCTTATCCTCTGGAAGTTAACGGTCGAAGAGGGTGGGGGGGTAGGGTGGCAGAATGTAAACTTCGAGATACGACTTAAATACATTTGGTGAGGCCCCCTCTCCCTGGCCCCGCGACGTCGCACGTCCCTGCTCGAGGCGCCACTGGGACCCTGTGACTTGAAGGCTTGCGGCATGGTTCTCTTCCTTCTCAAGCTCACGAGCCTTCTTCTGGCACTCTCGCTGCCTTCTTGCCTTGCAAAATCAAGTGACACGAATGATGAGTTTAGCGTCGGGAGGCTTCCCGGTCGTCCATGGCACATATCGAGCATGGGCGACATTGCCCTGAAGAAGGTTGTCTTCGACCGCAAGCTGAAGGGATCCAGTCACTGGCCTCCAGCCTACGACAGTTTGTACGTGGTGCGAGTACCCAACCCTGAAGCAACGGTCTCTGCCTTGCAGTCAATCGCGGCGGGCAAGTACATGCACTACTACCCTCACGACACCTACCTCATGTCGCTCGACGTTGAGCAGGCGGAGTCTGTTGCCTCCCTCCGAGGTGTGGAGGGCGTGTTCCACATGCCGGCTGAGGCAAAGACTGCCTCTAGGGCAGCACAGGTTAGAACAAAGAGGACGACTGCGACGGTGACGTTGGACGTGCAAGTGGCGGTGACTGAGCAAACGCAAGGCTTATTCCACTCCGTGCTGGCTTCCTGGAAGCAGCATCTTGTCAAGCTTGCGTCTGGTTCCTCTCAGCCTCTCCTCCGATGGGCCAGCGTGCAAAAGGTTGTGGTGGTTGTGGATCTCGCGAAGGAGGAGGCAGTTTGGGCCTGGCTTGCCAAACAGCCGCTCGTGGTGAGCATCGAGGAGCGGCCAATCTTCATCGCTAGCAACAAGTATGCGGTAAGCCCAGACCTTCCTCCCCTGCTCTGAATGACTTCTCAATCCAGTCCAAGGCTGTGCAGTCAGAGGATGGAACGCAAAACAAGCTCTGGAGCAAGGGGCTTCGCGGCTCTGGCGAGATTATTGGGTGTGCGGATACTGGGGTGGACTATGACAGCTGTTTCTTCCGGGATTCCACGGAGCAGGTCAAGACTTGCCAGGGCCCGGGAGCTCTTGAGAACTGCGTGAACATGAACCATAGAAAGATCGTGTCCTACCGCTTCTTCACCAACAGCTCCACCGACGTGTCCGACAAAGTAGGTGGCCATGGTACTCACGTGGCTGGCTCGATCCTTGGAAACTCCCTCTCGAACTCAACTGGCCCCTACAATGGTGCAGCACCAGATGCAAAGCTAAGCTTCGACGACGTCTCCAACGACATCTCCGAAGCTTTTTTTTTGCCTGACGACCTCAATACGCAACTATTCCCTCACTCGTATGCGTTGGGAGCTAAACTGCATTCCGACTCCTGGGGCTCTGATACCCCTCAGTACACGAGTAGCTCCAAGGAGATGGATCAGTTCATGTTCGACCACGACGACTTCCTCATCCTCGTCGCTGCGGGCAATACCGGGCCAGGAGCAGGAACCATCGGCTCACCCGCCACCGGCAAGAACATCCTTGCTGTGGGCGCAGGAGGCAACACGCTTGCTGCCTACGTGGAGTTGAATGGCGCCCAAGCGGAGTATGAAGATGACTACATCCCAGGAACAAGTCGAGACAGGGCGAGAACATACCTCGCCAACTTCTCGTCCCGTGGGCCAACGCCAGACAGACGCTTCAAGCCAGACATCGTGTGTCCGGGTGACAGCATCCTGTCGGCCAGATCCGACGGCAACCTCTCCTCTTTCCAGTGCTCCATCATGGTCATGAGCGGTACCTCCATGGCCACTCCGATATGTGCAGGCGCGGCAGCCCTCGTGCGCCAGTACTTCCGTGAGGGTTTCCTCTCCTCGGGAGTTCGCAACACCTCCAATGGCATCGCGCCCTCCGCATCCTTGATCAAGGCCGTGATGATCCATGCGGGCCAGCCCATGTGGTTCCTGGAGGAGTCGACGTGGAAGTTCCCTGCGTCACTCCCTCACTTCTCGCAAGGCTTCGGACGGGTGGTTCTCGACTCGGTCCTCTACCTGGGCCCTGAGACTCCCTTCAAGCTCAAAGTGTGGGACCGCGAGGTTGTGCAGAACCAGCGCGTCAGACACTTCTGCTTCCTCGCTGCCAGTCAGTCGTCTTACTCCCGCTTTCGCGCCACCCTCGTGTGGCCAGACCCTCCTGCTCCTGTCTGGAGCAAGCTCACGCTGATGCACAACCTCAACCTCATCGTGCAGGACCCCAGCAGAGCGCTCTTCTTCGGCAACAACCTCACTGACGGCAGCAAAGACGAAGTAAACAATTGCGAGCAAGTGACGATCGCCAACGCTAGAGGCGGCATTTACAGGGTGATGGTGGAGGGCTACGACATCCAAGGAGGCTCACAAAATTTCTCGCTCGTCGTCACGGGGGACGGGGAGGAGGTGGAGTGTCCGGTGCAGGCCTGCCCGGGCAACTGCTCCTCTCATGGTGCTTGCAAGCTAGGCGTCTGCTCCTGCTTCATAGGCTTCCAGGGGGAGAACTGCAGCCTCCCCGCCCCTCCCCTCGTCAATTCGTCCATCTGTCACGCCATCGCCTTCGACTCCAGCAGCCCGTACTCTGGCAGTACATTTCCTGCTGCTGTTCTCCGCCCGACCCCTGTGGTCATCCAGTTCTCATCAGACGCTGACGTCTCAGGCAAAGGCTTCCTTGCCATGTTCGGGGACCCCTCGTCCCTCCCTGCCAACGAGGGGATCAACAACCAGGCGGTCTCTCTGACGATACCTGAGGGAATTGTGACGAACAGGGAGGGCACCTATCAGAACAACTTGAACAAGGTCTGGATCCTTGCGCCTCCTCTTGCTCAGCGTGTCTACCTTAAGTTCCTCGAGCTCAACGTGGAGAAAGATGTTGTCTTCATATTCGTGTACGAGTGTACGACAGCTGATTGCACCTCATTCGTACAGTTACCTGGAAGCCCCTTCACAGGCACTGCCATTCCCGACCTCCTCGTCTCCTCCACTGGTTTCATGCAGATAACGTTTGTGTCCGACAGTGGTACAACATTCTCGGGCTTCAAAGCTGTCTTCACCTCTCACCTCCATGACTGCTCCAGCAGCGGGCTAGTGCAGGCAAACTTTGGCCTCTTCTCCGACGGCATCGGAACGTACAGCTCCAACATGCGCTGCGGCATCGTCATCAAGCCTGCAACCGCCTCAAGCATGCTCGTTCGGTTCCTTGAGATGAACATGGAAAAAGTCTTCGATCGCCTGTACGTGGGACAGTGTCTTCAACTTCCTCAGACAACTGAAGCAAGTCCTGCTCCCACGACGACTCCAGCTCCGACTCAAGCTTCTGTGACTTCCCCTCCACAGAGTTCACCTGCTGCTACCAGCGGAGCTCCAACAACGACTCCCAGCTTGGTGACTTGCTGCATCGTTGGGCTCCTACTCCTCACTGGTGTCGCCGCACCCCGATAGACCTCTACCGCCCAAGAGGCTCAGCCCCTCACTCCTCGTCGCGGGCAACATGTCAATGATAGACCTAGCCCATGTAAAAGTTACTGAGAGAGCTTGCTTGGTTTCTTTCAACATCTTCCATTTCAATCCTTGAGGGGGAGGGGAGGGGGAAAGAGAGCGAGAGAGAGCGAAGATATGGAAGTTGTTCCTTCTGCGAGTAAAACTCCCAGCACTTCAAGCAGCTGACGCTGGAGGCGCTCCTGTCTGGTGCGAGGCGCATGATTCCCTTGCGGGCGCAGGTGCTCCTCGAGCCAGAGGACAGCTCCTCCTCGGACTTTGTCGAGTCGCCCGAGTAGTCTTCGCCACACTGTGACGTCGGATGCCTCCGGAGAGCTCGACGCCACTGGGATGCTCACGGCTGGTCCGAGCTCGCCTGCTTGCTCTCAACCGACGGGGTCCTTGGCTTAGCTGCGGCAGCATAATCGCCGTCACTGGCAGTCTCGGTCTCGGCTGCTGTGTAGGGTAAGGGCTAGCGTCTGGTGCTTGTTTGTGCCGGTGTACTTGTTGCCTGGCCCTCCCTACTTGTCTACGCTTCTTCACGCGAGGGCTCAGAGCAGAGTGAGAGAGAAATTTACTCGCATAAGTTAAACTTTCTCAAGCACGTAAGGTATCAGGGACAAGCTTATCAAAGCTTCTCAGGGTACTCCCAGTGGGCATGAAATGAAGGGACCCCTCACAGCTGAATTATCATGAGTTTCATCACTCACATTCATCTAGTCTTACGGTCAGGATTCATGCACGCATAGATGACTGTAGAGAATCAGACGGTTGTTGATCATGAATCACTACATCCATCATCGAGCTCTCCGGAGGCATCCGACGTCACATCACTCGCAGAAGGTAAAATGCAGACGCCTCTCCAGGCTCCGCGACGGTCATCCTGAGCTCCACTTCTGATGCTTCCGTCGTCGGTGTCCGAGACTTCCGGCGAAGACTCCTCGGGCGACTCGACGAGGAGCTGTCCTCTGGCTCGAGGAGTGCCTACGCGCGAAAGGGAGTCATGCGCCTCGCACTAGACAGGAGCGCCTCCAGCGTAAGGCGCTGATAGGAGCAGAAGAATATCCAGAAGTTGACTCGCGGAAGATGAAAAGCCTCAAGCTTTCTTCTACTTGCGGCACTTGTTTTACCTTATGCTACCTCCTGCTTGCCTACGTGGCTTCCCGCGTGGGCTGGCAGTGCAGTTGTTTGGTACCCGCTTTTGTCGCTGTGCGCTCTGTGCCAAAAGGTCTTGCTTGTTGCTGCCTTGTTCTAAATTTAGCAGCACAGACCACCTCAGCCACCGCAACAACAGCGACCACAACCAAGAGGGCCGAGGCAGCAGCAGCCCGCCCCTTCGTCTCAGGAGTCTGAGCCTGTTGCTCCGCCGCGACTTCTCCTGTCTCTCACCTCTGCTGAAGCACAAGAGAAGGTCCCTGCTGGTGCGTCGCCTGCCTTTGGAAGTGCTTCCGAGGCTCATCTCACTCAGCAAGCGCTTGCAGTACTGCAGGTGGATTTGACTGACATCCTCGACACCACTAGCCTGATCCAGGCGATCAAGCGCTACAGCTCCTTTGCGGGGACCGATGACCAAGGGTTGAGGATGCGGCAACACCTGTCACCCCTCTCTGGTCATCCTGCAGCTTTGAAGCTCTACTGCAAACATATCTTCCAAGGGGCCTTCTTGGCCGGATGCCGGATCTTCTGATTCCTGCCCTGTCAGCCATTCGTCGAGGAGGCAGATTTATTCCCCTCTCCAAGGGAGCTGATAAACCTGGTCTCCGGCCAATTGTCATCGGTTCTGCACACCGTCGACTCGCGACGAAGCTTGCGTTGGCAGGGATTCGCTCATTTCTTGACCAGCACTTCCTCTCGTCTCACCCTCGAGCGATTCAGTTCGGACTCGATCGAGATGCCACTGTTTGAAGTTCTCGCAAACCGCGTCAGCGCTCCTGCCCCTTCACGCTCGCGGTGATGATGAGGATGTTGCCAACCCCACAGAACTGGTGAGTTTGGATGCAAAGAACGCCTTCAATTCTAAGCCGCTCTCTTCGATGCAATCGAGGGACGTGCGAGTCGTAACTAGTTTGATGGGAGCATCAGCGAAGGTGCAAGCTTGTCATCTTCCGAGCCTCTTCGGTTGTTCGCCTCCTACCTCTCCAGCTACTATGGAGACTCCGCCGCTTTCATAAGGATCAGTCAGCTTCCGTTCAGTGTACCTCGGGCATCTGTCCGACGGTCAGGGCGATGTCCCCTCCATCGTACTCTTCTGCCACAGCATCCACCCACTGCTCCTCCATGAGTCGCAGACCTATTCCCCTCTGTTCGAGTCTTGGCCTACGCTGACAACGTCGTCATTGTAGGGCCACTCGAGGATGCCGTTGCAGCTACGTCCGCTATGAAGAAGTACATGTTGGCCGATCTGCAGCTTGCGATTCAACCTCGCGAGTCGAAAGTTTACATTACCTCCTGGCACCAACACCCTGATCTCTCGCAGCTGAAGAAGAGCCTTAAGCGCCGTCTCAAGACTCAACTTCTTCACTTCGAGGTCGTCACTGGCGGGATTCGGATGGTTTTCATGCTAGTCAGCTCCGAGCGAAGGTCTCCACCCTCAACGAAGAGCTCTCGAAGCTCGAGCCATCTCCAGAAGCTCCGCTTCTTCCTTCAGGGGTCATCTCCGCTTCTCTCGCGAGTCCAGTCACAGATTCGTCGCTTTGACCTCTCTGTCCACCTGGCGCTTGAGAAATACCACCGCTGGCCTTCCTCGCAGTACCTCGCCGCGCACCCCGACCTGCTAGAGTTTGCGAGGTTCAAGCGGGAGCTTCCCCACAGTCGGGGAGGGGACGAGTTCACGCCCTCTGAAGGTATACACCCCGCTGTTTACTATACCGCTATCGCGTGGTACTCTGACCAGCCCATGTCCCGGACCTTGCCCTCTCCTCATAGCCTGGACGTTCACTGCTCGAGATCTCTCCGTGCCGCCGTGCCCAGAAGCATCCTCTGGCGACCTTCTTCGTTGAGGCGCACGACTTTGTTCATAATGCTGGAGCGATTCTCTACCGTCGTAAACTCAGAGGACCGTCGCGTGAGGACTCATGCACCGGCTGCAGATGGCGCGGGGATCCCACCTGACCCGGCTGCTGTGCCTGATGACGCAGGACGCCCCCCCGGCATATGTAGTACACATACCTGGCTTGCGCGCTCTCGTCGACTCGTCTCATGAGCACTTCATTGCTCCACCTGCGCAGCGCAATGTGACTCCTCTTGTCATGCGAGTGTTTCCTCGCCATGTGCATGCTCGCGCTGCCCTCACCGATCAGCAGCGTGATATCCTCACCTTGCACAGCCGAAGGACGTACTCGCTCAAGTCGCAGGATAGGGTCTTGCAGTCTACCATCTTCGCTCATTTTCCTGAGCAGGACCTGAGCCACTCTCCGATGCGAGTCTCGAGCTACTATACCCTCAAGGCCTTCCCGCACCGCTATGCTCAGATGCTCGACTGCTATCTCCATGGCATGCCGATCTGTCAGTGTCCGACGGAATTTGATGGATGTCAGCGCGAGCTCGATCCCTCCGTTGCTGCACATCATCTCCAGACCTGCAAACGCCGATCCTCCAAGCTTCCCACGGCGCATGACAACCTTACTCGTACGATTCGGTCGATGCTCAACGAAGCTGGTCTTCAGAGCGTCATCGATACAGTCGGGGATCCTCGTTCTCGACGCTGTGTGCATGCAGGTTTAGCTTGTTCCTGCTTTGTTTTGCTTGAGGCACTTTTTACCTTCTGCGAGTAAAACTCAACCTCCGACTCCGATGGGGGAAACACTTCGAGCGAAATGAAGCCCCCTTAGACGCGATACCCGGAGGCAGCCGACTGACCACTGTCAGTCGAGACGGCCTGCTCCTCCGCCGCGACCTACGCTGTCCCTCACCTCTGCGAGCGAGCGCCAAAGACAGTTGGCGATTCATCAGTTCAGTGCGGGTGACCTTCATCGGGCGGTACGGGAATAAATCTGCCTCCTCGACGAATGGCTGACAGGGGGTATAAGATTTACTGGCAGGAGGTAAAAAGTGCCTCAAGCAAAACAAAGCAGGAACAAGCTGAACCGGCAGGCACACAGTCCACAGCGAGAAGCTGCACAAACACACACAAAACACAAGCCCGAAAAGAACCAGCACTGCTGGCACCCAGACCCGGCATCGCCAGCCCAAGCGCGAAGCCGCGCAGACAAGCAGCCGAAGGGTCAAGCAAGCAAGCAACAAGCAGCAGGAGCATGCAGGAGGAATAAAATCCCTTACTAGACGCGATACCCGGAGCGGCAGCCGACTGACCACTGTCAGTCGAGACGCCGGTCCGCTGCCGCCACAAAGCGGGCGGCCGCGGACGGAAGCCGGCGCTGCCCGGCCCGGGGGTCCGCCTGGGGCAGCGGACGGAGGGAGGCTGGACACATGAACACGGTACCGCTCGAGGTAGTCCTCCTCGCTAGCCTCGGAGTCAGCGGTAGCCAAGTCAGTGGTAGCCGCCCGTGACGGCGGCGACGCCGCGGCAATGCCCAAGGACCGGCAAGACCAGGGCAGGAATCAGAAGATCCGGCATCCGGCCAAGAAGGACCCCTTGGAGGATATGTTTGCAGTAGAGCTTCAAAGCTGCAGGATGACTGGATTTACTGGCAGAAGGTAGAAAGTGCCTCAAGCAACACAAAGCAGGAACAAGCTAAACCGGCGTGCTGATCGCCTGGATCAGGCTAGTGGTGTCGAGAATGTCAATGCAGTACTGCAAGCGCTTGCTGAGTGAGATGAGCCGCGGAAGCACTTCCAAAGGCAGGCGACGCACCAGCAGGGAACTTCTCTTGTGCTTCAGCAAGAAGATCAGCGAAAGAAGTAAGATTTACTGGCAGAAGGTAAAAAGTGCCTCAAGCAAAACAAAGCAGGAACAAGCTAAACCGGCGTGCACACAGTTCACAGCGAGAAGCGGCACAAACACACACAAAACACAAGCCCGAAAAGAACCAGCACTGCTGGCAACCGTCAGCAGACGGACCCGGCATTGCCAGAGCATGCAGGAGGAATAAAATCCCTCAGACGCGATACCCGGAAGCAGCCGACTGACCACTGTCAGTCGAGACGTCCGCTGCCGCCACAAAGCTGGCGGCCGCGGACGGAGAAAGGGCAGCCGCCGACAAGGAGCTTCTGCCAGTAAATCCTATGAGGAGCCGGCGTTGCCCGGGGGTCCGCCTGGGGCAGCGGACGGAGGGAGGCTGGACACAGGAACACGGTACCGCTCGAGGTAGTCCTCCTCGCTAGCCTCTGAGTCAGCAGAAGCCGAAACCAACACCGCCCGTGACGGCGGCGACGCCGCGGCCGAAAGATTCAGCCTTGTAGATGCCGGAGCTCAGTAGTGTCCCTCTCCAAGGGAGCTGATAAACCTGGTCTCCGGCCAATTGTCATCGGTTCCGCACACCGTCGACTCGCGACGAAGCTTGCTTTGGCAGGGATTCGCTCATTTCTTGACCAGCACTTCCTCTCGTCTCACCCTCGAGCGATTCAGTTCGGACTCGATCGAGACGGCTCAAGCAATCAAGCAACAAGCAGCAGGAGCATGCAGGAGGAATAAAATCCCTTAGACGCAATACCCGGTTGTTGCTTGATTGCTTGACCCTTCGGCTGCTTGTCTGCGCGGCTTCGCGCTTGGGCTGGCGATGCCGGGTCTGCTGACGGTTGCCAGCAGTGCTGGTTGTTTTCGGGCTTGTGTTTTGTATGTGTGCTTTGTTTTGCTTGAGGCACTTTTTACCTTCTGCCAGTAAATCCTATCTCTCTTGTTTGTGCAGCTTCTCGCTGTGAACTGTGTGCACGCCGGTTTAGCTTGTTCCTGCTTTGTTTTGCTTGAGGCACTTTTTACCTTCTGCCAGTAAATCCTATCTCCCGGTGGTCCACCCTTACATTGGTAGCTCTGCCGACCTGACCAAATGGGGGGAGGTCAAGCGTCTGAGAAGATTCGCAAACATCGCGCTGCATATGCCATGACTACTCCTCCTCGAGCGTTCATCCCTCTTGCCATCTCGACGGACGGTACCCTTGTTTGTGCAGCTTCTCGCTGTGAACTGTGTGTACGCCGGTTCAGCTTGTTCCTGCTCAGCTTTGTTTTGCTTGAGGCACTTTTTACCTTCTGCCAGTAAATCCTATAGACTTAGGGTGGTCCTTCCT
Source organism: Guillardia theta CCMP2712 (assembly GCF_000315625.1). Lineage (NCBI taxonomy): Eukaryota > Cryptophyceae > Pyrenomonadales > Geminigeraceae > Guillardia > Guillardia theta. The sequence continues at coordinate 724,861 of NW_005434672.1, forward strand.
GAACCAAGGAAGTTCTCGGAGCTGGTGAGGCGTCTCCCACGGTCCCTCACTGTGACGTCGGGTGCCCGGTCCGGAGAGCCTCTCGACAACACTGGGCCGGGGGTGCTTGCTGCCAGGCTGGTCCGAGCTCGCCTGCTTCCTCCCCGGCATCGGTCGGGTCACGCCGGTCCTTGGGCATTGCCGCGGCGTCGCCGCCGTCACGGGCGGCTACCGCTGACTCGGCTACCGCTGACTCGGAGGCTAGCGAGGAGGACTACCTCGAGCGGTACCGTGTTCATGTGTCCAGCCTCCCTCCGTCCGCTGCCCCAGGCGGACCCCCGGGCAGCGCCGGCTCCTTGTCGGCGGCTGCCCTTTCTCCGTCCGCGGCCGACCGCTTTGTGGCGGCAGCGGACGTCTCGACTGACAGTGGTCAGTCGGCTGCCTCCGGGTATCGCGTCTGAGGGATTTTATTCCTCCTGCATGCTCCTGCTGCTTGTTGCTTGCTTGCTTGACCCTTCGGCTGCTTGCCTGCGCGGCTTCGCGCTTGGGCTGGCGATGCCGCGTCTGAGTGCCAGCAGTGCTGGTTGTTTTCGGGCTTGTGTTTTGTGTGTGATTGTGCAGCTTCTCGCTGTGCGCTGTGTGCCAGGAGG
>NW_005434672.1:725589-799908 GCF_000315625.1 Guillardia theta CCMP2712
GCACTTTTTACCTTCTGCCAGTAAATCCTACCCACCCCTCCTTTTTACCTTCTGCCAGTAAATCCTATACTACTCGCTGGCACCCAGACCCGGCATCGCCAGCCCAAGCGCGAAGCCGCGCAGACAAGAAGCAGCCGAAGGGTCAAGCAATCAAGCAACAAGCAGCAGGAGCATGCAGGAGGAATAAAATCCCTTACTAGACGCGATACCCGGAGGCAGCCGACTGACCACTGTCAGTCGAGACGTCCGCTGCCGGCACAAAGCGGGCGGAGAAAGGGCAGCCGCCGACAAGGAGCCGGCGCTGCCCGGGGGTCCGCGGCTGGGGCAGCGGACGGAGGGAGGCTGGACACAGGAACTTCGGAACACGGTACCGCTCGAGGTAGTCCTCCTCCTGTTTTGCTTGAGGCACTTTTTACCTTCTGCCAGTAAATCCTACCCCCCTCGCTAGCCTCCGAGTCAGCGGTAGCCAAGTCAGCGGTAGCCGCCCGTGACGGCGGCGACGCCGCGGCAATGCCCAAGGACCGGCGTGACCCGACCGATGCCGGGGAGGAAGCAGGCGAGCTCGGACCAGCAGCAAGCACCCCAGTGGTGTCGAGCTCTCCGGAGGCACCCGACGTCACAGTGAGGGACGGAGACGCCTCGCCAGCTCCGCGCCGATCGTCGGGGCCACTGGAAGGGTTTTCCCCATCGGAGTCGGAGACCTCCGGCGAAGACTCCTCGGGCGACTCGACAAAGTCCGAGGAGGAGCTGTCCTCTGGCTCGAGAAGTGCTTGCGCCCGCAAGGGCGTCATGCGCCTCGCACCAGACAAGAGCGCCTCCAGCGTAAGCTGCATGGTGAGGCGCTGATAGGTGGCGGCGCGTTTGCGAGCCAAGACCTCAGCAGCAGGGCTGTCATCAGGCACGAAGTGCCGACCAAACGCCGCATCCTCAAGAGGCATCGAGCGCTGAGCAATGATGTCCGCGAGATACCAGATGAAGCGGAGGGTGTCAGGATGCAGGGTACCGTCCGTCGAGATGGCAAGAGGGATGAACGCTCGAGGAGGAGTAGTCATGGCATATGCAGCGCGATGTTTGCGGGTACCGTCCGTCGTAGTCATGGCATATGCAGCGCGATGTTTGCGAATCTTCTCCAAAGCAGGAACAAGCTAAACCTGCTTGCACACAGCGACCAGCGAGAAGCTGCACAAACACACACAAAACACAAGCCCGAAAAGAACCAGCACTGCTGGCAACCGAACGGTCAGCAGACCCGGCACCGCCAGCCCCGGCAAGCGCGAAGCCGCGCAGACAAGCAGCCGAAGGGTCAAGCAATCAAGCGAGATGGATTTGCTGGCAGAAGGTAAAAAGTGCCTCAAGCAAAACAAAGCAGGAACAAGCTAAACCTCCTGGCACACAGCGCACAGCGAGAAGCTGCACAAACACACACAAAACACAAGCCCGAAAAGAACAGTCAGTACACGGATTTACAAAACACAGGCCCGAAAACAACCAGCACTGCTGGCAACCAGACGCGGCATCGCCAGCCCAAGCGCGAAGCCGCGCAGACAAGCAGCCGAAGGGTCAAGCAAGCAAGCAACAAGCAGCAGGAGCATGCAGGAGGAATAACATCCCTTAGACGCGATACCCGGAGGCAGCCGACTGACCACTGTCAGTCGAGACGTCCGCTGCCGCCGCAAACTTGAAGCTGGCGGCCGCGGACGGAGAAAGGGCGGCAGCGCCGGCTCCTTGTGGGCAGCCGCCGACAAGGAGCCGGCGCTGCCCGGGGGTCACTGAGTCCGCCGGGCCTGGGTGGTGGAACGTATGCCAGCCGTGCCAGTCAGATAGCGCCGAGTGACAACTTGAAAGACTCTCCTGTACACCAAGACGACTTACGTGGCAAGGCGGCATGTAGTACGTGGGACGAAGAGTGGGCTTTCCGTCTTGCTAAGGTCCTCTCATGTCTGGATGCTTGGGTTTCACATCCTAGCATACAGTCTATCTCTCATGTGCTCCTCAATTCTGGTTTTGTGTGCATTAAACTCGGTCTTGAGCAAAAACTTTCTTGTTACACTGGGCTAAGGTCAATGTGAAATCTGCGTGACCCTTTGGACTACGCTAAGGTCAATGTGAAATCTGCGTGACCCTTTGGACTACGGTACAAGTCCAGCAGCGGACGGAGGGAGGCTGGACCGTGGCACAGGAACACGGTGCCGCTCGACTCGGCGAGGCCCGGTAGTCCTCCTCGCTAGCCTCCGACGGTCAGCCTGGCAGAAGGGCCGAAACCAACCGTGAACACCCGGTGACCGCGGCCCGTGACCGTACGGTCGGACGGCCGGGCGACGCCGCGGCAATGGGCCAAGGACCGGCCGGGCGTGACCCGACCGATGCCGGGGAGGAACCGATGCCGGGCAGGAACCGGTGACCAGTGAACTTGGAAGCAGGCGAGCTCGGACCAGCAGCAACTTGGGGGGGCACACCCCCGGCCCCGCGGGGCCCCGCCCAGTGGTGTCGAGCTCTCCGGAGGCACCCGACGTCACAGTGAGGGACGGAGACGCCTCAGCGAGTCGCGGCAGCTCCGCGCCGGTCGTCGGCGCCACTCGAAGAGTTGGGCCCCCATCGGAGTCCCTGAGACCTCCGGCCGCGGTCGGAAGACTCCTCCTCGCCGGGCGACTCGACAAAGTCCGAGGACTCCGGGGCAGTGTCCTCTGGCTTGCGCCCGCAACTTGGCAAGGGCGTCATGCGCCTCCGAGCGGCGGGCATCAGACAAGAGCGCCTCCACAGTCAGCTGCATAGTGAGGCGCTGATAGGTGGCGGCGCGTTTGCGAGGGCCAAGACCTCAGCAGCCGCACGCGGCCGTCATCAGGCACCGTCGAAGTGCCGACCAAACGCCGCATCCTCAAGAAGCATCGAGCGCTGAGCAATGATGTCCGCCAGATACCAGAAAGTTGACTCAGTCACCGTCAGTACAGCTTCTCGCTGTGCGGAACAGTGCGGCGCGTCCGGCGATCATCCGGAGTCCGATGTGACTCAGTGTCTATCCGCCCGGCCAGCCACCACCGTCTGAGAAAGCCTGCCGCAATGAACTTGGCAACGCATCGTCCTGCATAGGGCCAGTTGACTTTGAATGACTTTGAGTACTGTAAACAATCGGATGGGCCCCGGTGGCGGCTCGGAGCCTCGGAGCGGCCCATCGCCGGCCCGGGCCTTCCAACTTCACCGTAGTCACAAAAAGCTAGGTTTACTCAAAGCTAGGCAGTCGGCCTGCTTTGTAGGGGTAGGGGTAAGCTGTGGAGAGTGGTAGGGGTAGGGGTAAGCTGGAGCCTTCGGGAAGGTGCGGATCAGTGACTGGTAGGAAAACGTGGGGGTCATGATCAGGCGCATAGGGGGTGGGGGTTACCCTCAGAGTCTACGTCACACGTGCGACGTGACCGTCCGACGGGGTAAGGTACGGTAGTACGGTCGCCTGCCCTGTTGGGTGGTGGATGAGGTAGGGGTGGTGGTATAGGTGTCTCAAGGGGTCTCGGTTGGTCCAGGGGTAATCGTCAGTACCCTACCTTTGTTAAGACATACCCCCGTTTCAAACTACCCCACCCCTCTAAATCCCCAAGCTTGAACCTCGAATATCTCTATGTACCCCTATCAATACTACCCTTGCTGGATCACAAGCACCCCTACCACCCGACCGCACTCTTAAGCCTCGAGGAGGCCGTTCACCTCTGCCGCAATGCTGCTCTCTCGCGTCGCGCTCATCGCCTGCGCGATGGCAGGAGCCAGCGCTTTTGCTCCCTCGGGTCCCGCATCCCTGTCCTCTTTCCGAGTGCTTGCTGCTGCCAGGACGAATCTTCGCCCTAAGGCTGACACCGGCAGGACTGTTGTGAGGCGGTCAGCGTTGACGATGATGGCTGCGAAGCAAACCCCGCACGGAGGAAAGCTTGTGGATCTGATGGTGAAGGACGAGGCGGAGAAGAAGAAGATCGCCTCGTCATGCCACTTTGAGCACCAGCTTACTGATCGTCAGCTTTGCGACGTAGAGCTGATCATCAATGGTGGACTTTCTCCATTGAACGGGTTCATGAACGAGGAGACCTACAAGAAGGTTGTTGATGACATGAGGCTGCCTAGTGGTCTTCTCTTCGGCCTCCCCATCGTATTCGACACCAACCGCGATGATTTTGTTCCAGGAAAGAAAGTGTTGCTGAAGCAGGGAGACCGTGACATCGCTGTTTTCACCATTGAGGATCGTTTTAAGCCAGACAAGGTTCACGAGTGCAAGCAGTGCTATGGAGTCACAACGTTGGAGCATCCCGGTGTCTTGATGGTTTCCACTGAGCGTGGAGCTTTCTATTGTGGTGGAAGTCTTCAGGGCCTCAACCTCCCAGTCCGTGAGTTCCCTTGCAGGACTCCTGCTGAGGTTAGGACCGACCTTCCTGATGACAAGGATGTTGTTGCATTCCAGTGCAGAAATCCCGTTCATCGTGCTCATTACGAGCTCTTCACTCGCGCTCTCGATGCTCCTGAAGTCGGTCCTGAAGGTGTTGTCCTCGTGCATCCAACCTGTGGCCCCACCCAGGCTGACGACATCCCGGGAACCGTTCGCTACAAGACATACGTGCGCCTGGCGGAGGAGACCAAGAACCCCAGGATCAGATGGGACTACCTTCCCTACTCTATGCACATGGCTGGACCTCGTGAGGCCATCCAGCACATGATGATCCGCAAGAACTTCGGTTGCACTCACTTCATCATCGGCCGCGACATGGCCGGTTCCAAGAGCTCGATCACTGGCGATGACTTCTACGGTCCTTACGATGCTCAGGTAAGCAGGGCGGGAGGAAAAGTGAGAGAGTGGAGAGAGTGACCTTGGTTCGAACAGGACTTCGCCAAGAAGCATGGTCCTGAGCTCGGAGTTACCCCTGTCCCTTCGCTCAACCTTGTCTATACGCAGGAGAAGGTACGGTGACAGTTGCGAGTGTTTGTGATGACCTATGTTGACAGGGCTATGTGACCGCTGAACAAGCCAAGGAGGAGGGACTGGAAACTCTGAAGCTCTCAGGTACCAAGTTCAGGAAGATGCTTCGCAGGTGACCGCGTGGCTTCTGATCCGATTGTTGAACTGATGATGTGATTGACAGCGGGGAGGACATTCCTGAGTGGTTCGCTTTCAAGTCTGTTGTTGAGGTTCTGCGTGAGGATGTTCTTGCCTCACCCAAGTAAACACTCCCGACACCTTCCACTTTCCGTTTGTTCTAGACACGTACAGGATGAAGCACCCAGGAGCACAATAGTTTTGACGCCAACAAAGAATGACAATGCCGGCATCAGTTCCATTTCAACTGGGACCTCTCATTCCAGTACTCGTCGGGTGACATTCGCACCTGCAAGCATTCGGACGAGCCGTCAAACTAGTAGCCTGGGAGCATGAGTGCAAAGGGGTTGAACCTCGTTCATCAGAGATTGGACAAGAGACATCTTGCTTGGGTCTGCCTGAATACTTGCAGACAGGCTGACCGCTTCGAAGTTTGACCTCATCTGAGAAACAGCTGAGCCGAATGTGTCTGACCTGAATCCATACCTGGTCAGGTGTGGCAGCACCAGAGAGCACGAGGGGTTGGAAGGGCTGGAGAAGGACGCCTGTAGAGCGTCAAAACTGTCAAGGCAACAGCCAGCTGCTCACATGCCAGGGCAAGAGCATCTGGTGAGCACCCCATGTGATCCGCGAGCTTCCTGAGTGATGGCGACGCTGAGCCCTAGCGGTGGTTGATGAAGGATCAGAGAAGACCAAAGCTCTCAAAGCTTACCTTCAGTAGCCGTCCGTTGCCCATGGCCTCCTTGACTATCACTTGGAGGTCCGCTACTCGTGCTTGGTGCAGCGCTTCACCAGCTGACTGCTCAGCTAGGTTCCATGTGGCCTGCGAACAGTGAGCGATCCAGGAGCTCGTCAAGGGATGGACCTGGACGGAGTCAAACAAGCGCCCTTGGCTAAGGTCTCCTCCTTCTTCCATCGGAATCTTGAGCGCTGCCTCCAGCACTTGCGCTTGTTGTGTCCCCGAGAGACTCAGCCCCAGCCCCACTCCATTTTCGGCCTTGAACCTCCTCATCTCGTTCAAGAGCTCCTCGTTTTCCAGCACTCCGCTCTCGAGAGTGGCAGAGTGGATCTGATACAAGCGAAGATGATCCTTGAGGAGGTGGAGAGTCTCCTGCTGCTGCTTCAAGAAGTGCGACGTTGAATGATCCTTCACTTCGTGCGGAGCTCCTCCAGTGTCGATCCTCCATTCTGCGAGGGGCACATTAGGGCACAGATTGTATGCTGTTCATGGCACCTGCTGTATATCGATAACCCCATTTGCTTCCTATGCAGACGTCTTGACTCTCAACCTTTCGGCTTTCCAACCAAGACGACAAGAATTCTTCTGCTCTACCGTATGATCGAGCCGCATCGAAGTATCTCACTCCACATGCCCATGCCGCATCCAACACCTGGAAAGTTTGTTCCTTCATGAGCTCCACGCTGCGCTCACTGGATGTGCTCAGTTCCTCGCTCCTCCTGCATAATACAGTCATGCACGCAAAGCCTCTGGTTCTGCCTACCCCAGGTTGATGTAGCCAGGCCTCCCGAGAGCGGCAAGTCCCAACCCAATTCTTGGCACCGGTGTGCCCTTAGTAGCGAAGAGAGATGAGGAGACGGAGGAGGAGGGGGAAGGGGAGGAACTCATCACGATATTCGCCGCCATAACAAAAGCGCTTGTAACAACCATGGAATCGCCCTCGTCTCCACTCTGACCAGTCCCGAGGAAGTTTCAGTCTCCGAGTCCCGAGTGCTCCAACCGGGCCCGATGAGCAGGGCCTGCCAGAAGGACCCGGTGGTTTCCCTTTGAATGAAGGTTGACACGACGGGTACCTGGCTGAGTTAGGGTCGTAACAAATGGGGGTACTTGTTCTAATATATGGGGGTAGGGGTGATCATTAGAAACAATTTTTGTCTCTATTCCCCTTCCCCACATTCGTAGCGCTGTACCCGTCTCCTCCCTCCGTCTCCTCCCTCCGTCTCCTCCCTCCGTCTCCTCCCTCCGTCTCCTCCCTCCGTCTCCTCCCTCCGTCTCCTCCCTCCGTCTCCTCCCTACGACCTTGCTCGTCATCCTTCTTCCTTCTGTCACCCTGCTCGTCATCTCTTGGTTATATCTATTTCTCCTGCTCGTTCTTGCATACATTGAATCGCCTGACCTTCTCCGCCTCGTCTCGTGGTTGCCATGCAGTCCGATGAAATCTTCCGTGCGTTGCTCAGCATTGAAAAGATGATCCAGGGACCTGAGTTCGAAACCTGGCGCAAGCAATTTGTGGATCGGAATCTTGAGCATTTCTCCTTCGAGGATGAGAACAAGCTCATCTATACTGACATCCACAAGGAGTACGAGGAAGGCATCGAGAAGCTAATAGAGCAAAGTTTGCCTCCAGGCACGGGCATGGAAGGGCTCATGGAGGCGCTTCCTGCATACCTTGAGAGCTCGGAGGCGCACAGAGAGGAAACTGCTCGAACTGTGAAGCTCTTGCTGGAGATTGGAGACTTCAAAGACTTCAGGGAGATGATGCTATATGCCAAGAGGCAGAAAGAGGAAGAGGGCGAGAGCGGCACTGATCAATCTCTTTCCTCGCTCTCAGGAGGAGGCTCAGTCTTTGAAGTCGACGGTCTCATCGAGATGTGTGGACTGCTGGCTGACACTGGTGCAAATGAGGACGGCTGGGTGACCGTCTACCAAAACAAGTGGATGCGAATTGACAAGAAGGTATCCATCTCCATCTCCTTCTCCTTCTCCTTGTCCTTCTCCTTCTCCTTCTCCTGCTCCCCTTGTCCCCTCACCTCTCCACTTATTCGCCATCTTCCTGACTTTGCCGATCGCAGCCCGTGGACGAGAAGCTCAAGCGGCATAAGAACGAGATCTTCTTGCGGGGGGTGATGACCCTCGACCTGACCTACAAGGAGTGCCTCGACATGTTCCTCTTCTTCGGAGATCGCAGGAGAGAATGGGACACCAACTACCGCGGTTACGAGCTGCCGATGGGAGGAGACGTAGTCGACGACGACGACGTGGTCATCAGGTCCAAGCTTGACTTCGGTACCCTCATGCACATGGTCGGCATTCCCCGCTCCCTCCTCGTCAAGTACGTCAGGCGTTGGGACTTTCCGCGACAAGGAAGCGTGTCTACCGCCATGGTGCCATGGGACGAGAAGAAGAACGCCTTCGACGACAAGAACAAGGTCCTCTCCCTCAAAACCAACACCATCATGCCGCACCCCGAGCTCCCGGACAAGTCGCTCATTACCACGCTTGAGATCAACAAGCTCGGCGGGATGCCGAAATGGGCCCTCAACATCCTCATGACCGCGACAGCTCCGCAGCTGGTGAAGGGACTCGAGCAGAGATACATCGCCAAGATCAGGAAGAGCGGAAAAACAGTCGACATGACGCCAGAGGGGAGAAAGAAGAGAGCGAAAGGAGCCGAGACCTGGTAGATGAAGACGCGAACCTTCAATCACTAAGCGGCGCTTGTCGGCTGCAACAACTGAAGGACCGGGCGAGCGACCCTTCTTAGACGCCATCGCACCTGCAAATGATTTAGATGAGTGAAAAGTTTCAAAATAACGTAGGAAGCGAAGAAGAATTATTGAATACTAATAGATACCTGAACTGCGAGCTGCGTCAGGCTACGAGGAGCTGCAGGTGGAGGAGGGGTTCGCATGACGGCGCTCTCCTCTGGTGTCGCCTCATTGACCCTGTGAATGTGCGTGAGGAGAAAGACGGCTCATTCTTATTTTCACCTCCTCCACATGCCGCTGATCTTCGAGACCAGCTCGTTCCTGATCTGCAGGAGCGCATCAATCGACAAACGAAGAAGTGGAGATGGTGTTCACCTCTTCATCAAACAGGAGCTGACCGTGCTTCGCATCCCCCATCACATACGCCTCGACACAAGAAGCTTCGGAGAGACCAGCAGCATGTTCGGCGATGTGGTGCAGGACTGCACTAGAGGGGACGATCTGATCTCTTTCAGACAGGCAGATGATGGAAGGGATCTTGTGCTTTTCGAGGTCCTGGGCCCAGAGGATGTTGCGGTACCACCAGAAGTTGCGACGAAGCGCATGGTTGAGGAAGAGCTCGGAGCCGATCAGGTCGGAGATGCTGCCCTCGCGCTCATGGCGGTAGAGGAAGTTGAAGAGAATGTCCCGAAGGTTGAGCATCATCACAACAGGGTCAATGAGGGCGACGCCAGCGACCCGGGAAGGAAGGTGATGGATCATCCATGATGTCATCACCGTACCGTACGAGTGCCCGACGAAGAAAGCCTTGCTGATATCCCAGCGAGCGAAGATGCTCTCCATGCTCGCGACCTGCTCACTGATGCTCGGCACGTTGGCCTCTAAGTTGCTGGACACAAACGGGATCTCAACGCACAGGATGGGGCAGTCAAGAGCGACGAGCTCGCGGAGCACGCTGACGTAGGTCACCAACCCGACGCCAACGCCGTGAAAGAAGACGATGGGTGTTCGCTTCCTCCCCTCCAGGGACTTGGGAACGCGCATCCAATAGTCGAAGGCATCGGAGCCGAATTTCTCAAAGCCCAGCATGCCGAGCTGAGAACTGCCGAGGGAACCGAGCAGAGACTGACAGACAGCATAGTAGAGGAGAGGTTTGTGCGTGAACTGCAGCGGCTCGATGTTGAATCGCATGCAAGGAAGAGGAGATTCGCCGGCTGAGCGAGGACGAAAGGAAGAACCAGTCCGCTCTTCGATCAGCTGTAAAACGTCCTCCAGCAGCCGCTTGCTCTCCTTCTCCAGGCGGTCTGGCGTGCTGCTGAAAGTTGCCCAGGCGAGAAAGTCGTGCATGTCCTCCCGGCGAATGCGCTCGAAATCAGCACCGTAGAACCAGCCGGAGAGAAACTCGCGGGGTCCCTCAGCTCCAGTCATCAAGCACAGCTCCCACAGCTCTCTCACATCGCGCGACAAGGGCTCGGGAGCCTTCGGAGAATCCAGCAGTCGAGCCTGGACAGTCAGGTAAGAGGCGAAGACAAGCTCCGCCAGGACATGCGCGTAGGTTGGCAGCAGCGAGTGCGTTGCTGGCATCCAGCTGAGCGCGAGCGTCATGGTGGCGAGCCAGGGGATTGCCTCTAGCTTGAGATTGTCGATCTGGACCTGCAGCTGGGGTTGGGGCATCCCAGAAGGGACCGTGGTGGTCGGGGTTTGCTGACGGAGGATGTCAGGATCGAAGCAAGAGGTCGGGGGCGAAGAAAGATGTGAGGTGACCTGATGTTCACTGTTAGAGCAGACCAAGCACAAGCACTGCCATACCGACAAAGGAGCTCGCAGTCGGCATGAAGTTGAACGCCGGACACCATTCAGCTTGAGTGAACCCGAGCCATGTACACGTGCATGCGTTTGGACATGAGCGAAGGCTGCTGGTGTGGAGGTTGCTCCTTGGATGATTTCAAGGGAGCAGATTAAAGCTCCAGCAAGTGCTGAAGTCCAGGTGGGTAGCATGGTAGCAGCAGGGTTGGCTCACTATACAATATCACACATCCCGCTATCGGTCGTGCTACCTGAGACCCAATCTGAACCGAGGACGACTATGAAGGTGAGTAAGGAGAGGGAAAGTTCAAACAGAACAATGCCAAGGAGAATCTCACGTCCCTCCTGTTCTTCTTGTTTCTTCTCTCTACCTTCTTCTCTTCACTTCTCTCTACCTCCTTGTCTTGTCTTCACCAGTAGCCTCCTCCCTGTCTCCCTGTCTCCCTGAGGGGTTTATATGGTTGCAACTAGAGCCTTATCAGGGGCAGAGTGTGAGTACTGGGATAAAGTTAGGGTAAGGGTAAAAATGAAGGGGTACTATCGACTGTAATTTCAGGGGTCATCAGGTATGCTTGGGGGTAGATGACAAAGAGGAGTGTAGGGTGGGTGCAGTGAGGAGAGAGGAGGGGGTGGGGGTGGGGGTCAAGTCAATTCATTGGGAAGGCCATGTCCAAGATCAGGGAGGATACAAAGTCGTCGAGGAGCATGAGCGGAGAGTCAGCGCCAAGACGAGCATGCTGACCCATGCACACGGCGACATGGCACTCCAGCAGGCTCGACAGCAGCTGCTCGGCCAGCGCCCGACACTGTGGAGGCTCGTTCCGCAGGCCGAGCTGAATCTGTTGCAACCCCGCTATCAACCCGCTCAAACGAATCCGATGCTGGAACTCGGGCTGATCGTTGATGCTGAGGATGATGAGAAGCACTCGTTCCATGACGCTGTCAGAGAGGTGCCTGCCAGCATGTGAGACATGTCGAGGCCTCGGCTCATGCCACTGCTTACCCTGGCTGCCACTCTCGAAGCACTCTGGCTAATTTTTCGATCATTCCCAACTCTACCAGCCTTGCCTAAGAGGCTGGAAGTCAGAATAGGTCAGAACAAGCAACAACGCAGATCGCACTTGATTTTCCTTGATGGCAGACAGATGACTCATTGGAATAATTACACTGTACAAAGCAAAAAGAATACCACCCCATTTCAACCCGTTCAACGAGTGCCTGTCGAACAAGAGGTTAGCGACAGGAATCCACGTAGGAAGTGAGATACCCCAGAATGTTCACAGCCATTTCCAGGTGATTCGGATACTTGGCTAATACTGGGGCACAAATCTCATACCCTCCCTTCGCTCCCATGATGTTCGCAATCGCCAAGACGGCGCGAGCAACCCGGGCCTCATATTTCTCTCCTCTTCCCTTCTCCGATAATATTGGAGTGAGCACCTCCTCAACTATCCTAGCATGAATAAGAGCTTGAGCTGCTTCGATCGATCTTGACATGCAATTCAACGCCGAGATTGCCGCATTTCGCGCTCCCACGTGCCTTCCATTCGCTACAGATCTGATGGCATCAAGCATGCCTGATATTCATGTCAGAAATAAAATGTTCGTATTATCGCAGAATTCCAAGCCAGCAAATAAAAGAACCGGGGCAACAAGGAAGAAAGAGAGAAAATACCTGGAAATTGTACGATATGTATGGGTGTGTGTTGACTGAAAGCAGCGCAATTGTTGATGACCAGAGCAGCATCCTCTTGATTGTTTCCATCATGTTCTTGAAGCAGCAGTCTTAGACATTCCAGGCAACCCGGCGCGTTGATGATCGCCATACAGATCTTTTCATTTTGGTACGCAAGCTCACTGAGAGCGCTGCAAGCTTGGTACCTTGCTTCTACTGATCCAGACCTGTTGAGGCGATCAAGGGCAGCACAAAGATGAACCAGTGATAAATTTAACCTTAAGATACTACAGAGTGCATTGACTGCTCCTTGACGATCCATCTTCTCTTTGTTTTCCCTGTTATGCTTATCCGCAGCATGTGCTTTTTGAAAGAGGTATCTTGCTGCTCGAGCTGCAGTTGCATCATCACCCGTAGCCAACTGTTATTGAGCTCAGAAGAGAACGAAACACACAGAATGGACACAACAACCTGTCGCACACACTCGCTGATGTCTTCTGCACCGTCACCAGGTTGTGCTAAGTCTTGCTCTGTCATCGACGCATGCAGCAAAGAATTTCCTAGTAAACATGTCATTGGGGATCTCATTCGATTCATTCAGCACAAAAGAAGACATAGCCTGCACAGGCATCAGCTTATTGTGCTCTAAGCACGCTGGCTCCTAAGATGAAGATGTTCATGTCGTGCAGATGATCTGGGATTGAGTTCGCTGCTACTGCAGGGCCTCAAGCATCACCAATTTGCGAAAGCCATTATCTACGTGGTTCTTCTATAATTGGTGATTGCGCTAATCATAGTCAACACCTGAGAGCATGTCTGTCGACTAATCAACCATCAAACTAGTTTGAATAAGTGAAACTCCTGTTGCGACCTTTCTGATGCAAGTAAGCCTACCAAAGGGTCAATGATTACGCGATGGGGCTACAAGGAATTGAGTTTCTAGCGCACCATTACCATCTGTCGCAGATGATCTCTGCCTAGTGGTCAGTGCCTCCCCTCCTCCCTCCTCCCCTCGACCATCAGCCTGCTGGCACAACATTGCAACTAATATGGGGGAATGGTTCCCGACGAGCAGGGTGGGGTGATACAATGGAGATATGGGGGTGGGGTAGCTCATCCTCGGGGTCCCTTCACACAATCTTCGATGTCATAGGGGGTGGGGCAATGGATTCAGACAGGTAGGGTAGTAGAGTTGGATAAGGTTGGGGGTAGAGGAACAAGCATGGCCTTTCTTATCGAGGGGGTAGGGGTGGAAAAGGGGGTGGTAGAAGTGTACCAGGGGTCAAGGTCCCCCAATCCCTGGCAAAGGGCGTAAATGGGAGGGGAGTATCACCCACCCCCTGCCAAAATTTGTTGGAGTGTTGGAGGTGGTGGGCGAAAATGTACTTAGGTGCTCGTCCCAACAACAGCAGGAGAAAGGAGGGGTACCATAAAATTTACCACCCCACCATACTATCCCACCCACCCTCCAGTCGTCCTACGCCTGATCGTTACATGACGGTTTCCAAAGTTCGATGCGCGTCGCCGCCGGCGCCGGGGCCCGGGCCGCCAAGCGGCCGGGCTGGCGCTCCGACGGGCTGAGTCTTCAAGTTCCCAACTTGAGTTAAGTTCAACTTCCGGTTGGCACCGGCCGCCCGGGCCGCGCCGCCGGCCGGGCCCCGGGCACACTGCCACTGGCCTGCCACCGTCAGTGAGAGGCCGGGCCGGCGCCGGTCGCCCGGCCCGGCCGCCGGCGGGCCCGATCGGCCGCGTGCCACTCATACTACTTCGGAGGCTCCGGGGCCTAGCCGATGATACGGTCTATCAGGCTCTCATGTACCAGTGTGTGCGGCTCCGATTCACTGAGTCCGAGTTATTTCCGACTACTCCGACTGGCATTTTTAACTTACTACCTTGAACTTTGAGTAAAGTTATTTCAGCCTCATTTTTAACTTAACTTTGAGTAAATGTTCACACCACCTGTTGTCACTCGGATAAGACCCTACCCTCATAAATAGCCATCCTTTTATCTGTGAGGTACCGGTACCAGGAAATTTACACGATCCGGTCATGAGGGCTCTGATATGATGGATCCCCCGCCGATTCGTGGCTCGGGGAGGGGTGGGTAGTCGATTAGTGGTACTGAGAAGTTCACTTGAAAGGCTGGGGTCGGGTGGGGGTGGGGGGTGGCGGGAACTTTGGTGGTTACAGTACCACCGGTACTGGTGAGGGATGTGAGGCCATGGGGGTGGTCCATGGGGGCGAGATAGAATTTTTGACAGTGCGGCAAGATAAGAGTCAAATGGCAGGACGAGGAGAGGGAGGGAGGGGAGAGCGGTGAGAGATAGGGAAAGGAGAGCTTCAAACTAGAGGAGGTGCCAGGGAAGGATTCTACGAGAGGGGACGGGTAGGAAGGGGACACTGGGGACCAAAGTGGGAGGGTAGGGTGCCTTGTGGAGTGCAGGTGGTAAGGCAAGATTGGCAGTAACTGCACAGAAGCAGAAGATGATGAGAAAACAAGATCATTGTAGAGAACGAACGACGACGAGGTAGATTGCGACCTGGATATTGATGCTAGGAAAAAGCAAACACAAACATTAAATCTCCCAGGGATAAGCTAGGAACTTCTTAGAGTTAGAACTTCCGCAACAAGTTTTATCGGCAACACTCTTCGCTTGCTGTTCTGCAGCTGCCCCTGACTGACGATGGCATGCTATTAAGATTGCGGCAGTTGTAGGAGTGCCATGATTGCTGCAAGCTCTACAGTCGCCGCCTCTTCCCTTCTGAAACCTCCCAGCCAGCCAACCCCCACCCACAATCGCACCTCTTCTCTCTCCGTAACTTCACCTCTGCAGACCTTTGCTGACTCTGAAAGCGATCTTGACACTCTGATCCCACAATCATCGAGGCTGTTCGAGCTCCAAGTGCACAAACTGCATCATAACGGAACATGGCAGAGCAGGACTCTGATTGCAAACACGGAGTGGCTGTATGTTTTGATCAACACAAAACCTCCCCCAGAGAAGGCTGGACCATGCTTGATGACAAACATCAATCTACTCTCTGAAACGACACAAGAGAATCTACGTTTGTCGAAAGGATGGCTGTACTTCCTGCCAACGGAGCATATCGACGATGTCGATGTGAATGCAGCAACGAGAAGTTATGATGCAGACAAGGTGAAGGTGAAGATGGAGCGTGAGGATGGAGGTAAAGGCCTCCTCCTCAGTTGTGCTGGGGACACGCTTCGGATAGAGTTCAACAGCTTTGAGGAGGCGCTGGACTGGTCCGAGGCGCTGGAGCAGCATGGAGTCTACAGGTCAAAAGAGAAGCAGAGCATATCAGATCGAATACCATGGAAGGAGATGAGGGACGTCAGCCTGCTGGGAGACGTAGGGGTGAAACCGCAACACCACACCACCAGCCTTCACTTCGCTAACGTCGCCTTCGCCCGGAGCTTTTTAGTGGAAGGTGACGCGAGTGGGAGGGGCTGAAGAGGCGCGAGGGCGGGGACTCACCGTGACGCTTGCAGGCGAAAAGATGGACAGCATGCAGGCTCACCGCGAGCTTCGCTTTCAGTTCTCCACGGAGCCAGGAGGATACAACTCTGGGCGCACTTTCATCTTCAAGTGCGTCAACGCGGAGGAGGAGAGGAGCAAGGTCGAGACCCTAACAGAGACGGCGAAGAGGGAGAGGAAAGCCGCACAACGGCTGAACCAATGGACTCTGCTGCAGAAGAGGATGAAGAGGACGTACTCGTCTGTGCTCTGTCAGAGTTTCATCGCAATCCTCCTCATCCTCAACTTCCTCGTCAACATCATCGAGAAGCAGACCAACCCGGAGTCAAACTCAAGCGCTGCTGCTTTGTTCGACAACCTCGATATCTTCTTCACAGGTGACGAGAGCTGCTCCAGGCGCTACTGAGCTCCTTCCAGTGATCTTCACCGTCGAGCTGATCCTCAACATCTGCTCGAACTTCTTCTGGGACTTTGTGCTTGACGGATGGAACATCTTTGACTTCATTATCATCGTCATCTCCATCCTCCAGCTTGCCCTCTCTGCAATTCCAGCCGTCAGGTCGCTCAGAACTTTCAGGACTTTCAGGATCATTCGCATGTTCGGCAAACTGAAGCGACTAAGGACCATCATCAACGCCATCTTCGCCAGCATCCTCCCTGTCCTCCAGACTCTGGCGATCTGCCTTGTTGTTGTGGCTGGTGACCCTCCACTCCCTCCTCCTCCCCCCTCCCTCTACTCCGTGCGCTTCCCTCCCCTGCCTTCTCTCCCTCCCTTTTCTTTGCGCTTGCCCATGGGCCACCAGAGTTGTGACTCTTGTCAGTCTACTGCAGCCTCGGAGTTGAGTTCTTCCGCTCCGAGTCGCCACGAGACTTCGGTGAGGGAGGAGGAGATTGTCAAGAGGGAAGAGGAGGGTCGTGAGAAGGGGGAGGAGGGGCAGGAGCAGCACCTGATGTGTGACAGGAAATTTCTTCCGCGGGTTCTACACGCTCTTCGGGGTGGTCGCCTACGGCAAGTGGCCTGACGACACTCTCCCTGCCTTCCGCGCGGACGGGACGGTCGATGTCGGGACAGTAGCATTCATCTACAGCTACGTGCTCATCGTCGTCATCGTCTTGCTGCAGGTGCTCGTTGCCGTCCTGCTCGAGAACTTCTTCACAGCCGCGAGGAACGAGAAGGCGAAGATCTTCGAGGAGCACGACCAGTCGGAGATGCTGAAGCTGCAGAACCCACTCGACAGTCTGCTCGACACCTTGAGCATCCAGTTCTCAACGCAGGGAGACCTGGAGGAGAGGATAGACATGCTCTTCCGCGTCTTCGACAAGGACCGAGGAGGGACGCTGACGTTCGAGGAGCTCTCTGAGGGGCTTCACCGCCTCTTCCCGCACAGCAACCGCCTCTCTGAGGACGACTTCATCACCTTCTCCGGGGGTCTGGCCGAGCTGTCGCCCGAGCAGTTCCGCCAGCAGCTCTGGAAGGAGCTCAAGTCGCACTGGCTGAAGAAGATTGCGAGCACAGCGATGATGTTCGATAGCGAGAAGGAGACTGAGATCCTCCTGACCACCGTCAAGATCCTCATGGTCATGGCCGAGTCCTCCTTCAACAACTTCCTCGTCGACACAAAAGAGGTTCGCCCCCCCTGCCTGCCTGCCTGCCTGCCTGCCTGCCTGCCTGCCTGCCTGCCTTACTTTCTTCCTCCCCTCACGTCCTCACACTCCCTCCTACCGCTTCATCTCTCTCCTGTCGTCTCCCCCATCAAGGTGCTTGTTGACATCTGATCTCATCAGAAACAGAGATCGTCAGAGAATCTCGCAGACAGCGCCGAACCACAATTCTTGCGATCGTCTTCCTATGTGAACCTCTCGGTGCGAGAGGAACTCGCTGCTCTGCAGGATCAGATGTCCAAGAACGACGAGCATTACAGGAGTTCGCTTGACGACATTCATCGCAAGATAGAAGGTCTCACTGATCTCATCACCACCCGCCTCACACCTCTGACAACGGGAAGTTTTGTAGCATGAGACTCAACTAGGTAGTTACAAACAATTATGAAACAAACATGCACACCATCGCCCTCATTCGCTCCTCCCTCTCTCCCTCTCTCTCTCTCTCCCTCCCTCCCTCTCCCTATCTCATCCCCCTCCCCTCTCTCTCACCGCGCTCGATCCCCCTCCCTCGTCACCCCGAAGTAGGTCGCATAACCGTCTCGCCCAGGAAACTTCACCTCGTACTTCACCATCTCCACTGCTGGCTCGACGTGTTGGACGGGCATGGGGCTCTCCTTGCGGAGGCCGTAGAGAACGTCGCAGATGCGGAGGATGAGCGGATGCTGCTGAGTAGCGACGAACTCACTGAGGGGCATCCAGCGGCAATCACTGATCTCCTCCTCGTCCGCTGAGATCTCCAGCGTCTTCGGCACCAGCCTGCACACGACGTAGAGGTCGGACTTGCCCCATGTGAGACCATGTCGGTTCCAGAAGCAGAGGACGGAGGCAAAGTCGCAAGCTATCCCTGTCTCCTCGAACACTTCCCTGCATGCTCCTTCTTCGAAGGACTCTCCGAGGTCTAGCATGCCTCCCGGAAGCTTCCAGACCGGCGAGCTGGTCCGAGTTCTGTTCCCCGTGTACTCTTTCACGACCAGCAGCTCCCCCTTATCATTGAGAACAAAACCTGCACAGCCCACCTGATGGGTGGCAAAGTCTGGCACCTTGTCCTCCTCCCCCTCTCTCAGCCACAGCTTCAGCACCACATAGTCGTCCTTGGCATGGTGGAAGGTGAAGCCCTCGTTCGTGTTTGCGACAGCAGCAAAGCTCGACAGGGCGATGGGCAACTGGAGCCAGCATGACTTCATCTGCTCTGACTTGAGATGGCTCACGGTTGACCTCAGTCGAAGGGCAAACTGCTCCTGGGACAGGCACAAGTCTCGCAAGGAGCCTTCACGGAAATCGACCAACGCTCCCATGTAAGGCAGCTGCGACCATGGCAGGTGCGCCTCTGACGGGGCAGCAGACGTGGACATAGCCGTGCCAACTATGCCCCCTCTCAGTGCTCGGAAAGTCGAGGAGCTCCGAGTGCTGCCGATAGTCCTGCAGCGCATGCGTCAGTGGCGCCCAACATGTACAGGCCAAGTCAAACCTGGGAGGAACGCCGCTCCGGCGAATGGAGCTGAGGCAGGAGGGTGACTTGAGCATGAAGGACATGGAAATGAAGGCTGAGTTCTTCGATGCTCCTGACAGCGACTGAGCCATAGCCATCGCCATCGCCGCCGCTACCCCCATGGCAGTTCTGACTCATAAAGCCTCAGTCCCGGGGGCCCCGTGCCCACCGTCCCAACCGGGCCCGACGCCGGTCCGCCGCCGGCGGGGGCCAGATAACTTCAGTCAGTGAAAGCCCAGGGCCGGATGTGGCCCTCATCCCCTCAGGTTCCCTTGAGACTTCCGAAGTTCCGGGACTCATCATGATATCTGCATGCTACTACCCCACGAGCTCAGGCTTTGGAACCCACCCCACCCCACCCCACCCCACCCCCCGCCCTCCAACTTGATCCGATCCTGGCGGCATTCATCATGGCATGCCGCACTGTGACGATGGCTCCGTAGCACGGTACCCTTCAAGGCACTGATACCATACCCACCCCCCCGCCCCACCCCCACTCCTCGGTCAGGTACCACCGACTCCCGGAGAATTCTCGGACCGGACCCCCACCCCCCTGAGGTTAGGCCGTTCAGGATTCGACTTGAGCTCAGGCCATTTTGGGCCGCTGAGGCTGAGCCACCCTACCCCCTTTACCCCCTGATACTCCTGCGGAATCCTGGGGGTACAACTCGGATGTTTTTGGCGACCCGACATTCGCAGTTCTGGCCGCACTACTTGTAATGCCGCAGCACCCGTGACCCCACTACCCCCACCCCCCATTCCGGCTACCACCCCCATGACTGAGGCTAAAGCCTACCTGACCTGTTGCGAATACCGTAGTACCCCCGCCGCTGACATTGAATTTGAAGTGGGAGTACCCCTTCTCGATCAGTCTTTATCACCGGTGTGGTCGAGTCACTACCCGTCACTGATATGACCATAAGCACCCCAAGTGGTAGCCGGCATACCCCCTCGCGAAGCAGATATACCACCCCTACTTGTTTCTAGATACTCCACAATCATGTCACTACCGGTCTGAGTTTCAACCACCCCCATTCCTAAAGGAAGCTTGAGGGGTGGTGATTTGGTGCTGAACCTTGTCGTCATGTCGGAGCCGCGGGGGATGCCGGGGGGCAGGAGGAGGTAGCGGTGTTTGATGCCATGGTAGCAGGAGAGAAGGAGTAGCACACGCAGTGATGAGAAGAAGAAGGAAGGAAGGTTGCAGCAAACAACCAAGTGCCAGCGTTTAGACCTCTGGGTTGTAGGTGACAATACCTCACCAAAATAAAAGCACGTTGGATATCGCTGTTGGTTTTGTTGTAGCGAATCAAGAGAGAAGAAGGAGAGAGAAACAATGATAAAAACAAATGGACAAGAAATGAAAAAGCTTCACGCAATTCTAACAGAGTAAATATTTCACAAGGATGACTTATTGTTTGTAGGAGCAAGTAAATCACTGGTGCCCACTTTACAAGGTTTCGGATCATAGGTCATCAAAGTCAAAGTCTCGGCGTTGTCACAAAGCGAGAGCACAAGAAGGTGTGACGCAGTTGAGGCGATGGAAGCGATCAAAGATAGCAAGGAACCGCTTGACTTCTGGTCGTGGTGGAACGACTTAATGTCATGCGGGTGTGGAGGGAGAGCAGGAGAGACCAAGTTCACTCCTCCTAGCGTCTCCACCAGCAAGATGGATTTCAACACTCTGCAACCCAACAGAGGTTCCGTCGGCTTGATCCTTCAGAAACGCAACAACGAGTATGCAAACTTGGATGTCTCGTTGTGTCATTCGAAGATTAACTTGTTCCCTAGCCATGGCGGAATGCGAGTGGTTGCGATTGCAGCAGATGGTGACCGAGTCTCTTGTTTGTCGCCTGATTGACTTCATGGTACAGGGCCGGCAAGGAGGTGCGGGGTGATCAAGACAGGCATGCTCGTGGTACTCGCGTCCCCCGCTCTTATGTTGTGCATGACGTGGAGGGCGCAGAATGTCATCGATGGGACGCCCGTCGCAGACCTGACAGAAGACGAGGCACGTCATTCTCCTTGCTCGCGAGTTGAGGTTGACTGGTTGCGTCTCTCAGGCCGTCAGAAAAATGTTGGGGGTCGAGGGAACGACATTGAATCTCAGCCTACTAGACGAGGTGACTCGTCCCTCCTTCCCCCTTGCCCCTCTTGCACTCCCTTCTCTCCTCCTGGTCCTGGTCTTGGTCGCCATGCCTTACAACTGCTCGACCACATTCCCCAGTACCCCCCCTCCCTGGAGCTTCTTTTCGATGCTCGAGTCTCCTCACACTCTGTTAGACTACTGGGCAGTTCTTCGACGTCTCGTTGGTTCGCGAGGTCTTGACTTCTGGCGCTCGCTTCTCTTTCCCGGGCATGTCGCGCTCGGGCAGAAACATTCGGATTTAGTCACGGACTTTATGAAGCTTCAAACGCTCATGGCTAGACAGACAGTCTCCAGTTGCACAGCTCTCGTAGCCAGCATCGCCATCGTCCTCCTCTCCTGCAGCTGGCTGTGCAACGCGTCGACCTCCTCCAGCTTATTCAATCGCTGCAACGTGTCTTGGTCGCAACAAATTTGTTCCTCACCTGCTGGCTCGTCAGCTTACTCGTCCTCCCTCAGCCAACAGCTCGCGCACCTGAGTCTAAGAGGCTGAGGATGCGCCGGATGCTCCTCGCCGCCTTCATTGGCATCTCTATGACGTACATGATGTACTCCTTGGACTGCCGAAGGAAATTCCGCACAAGGTGCTCCCTGCATGATCGTTATCGCTGCTCTCGCTCCTCCTCCTGTGGTACCTGGCCGCGTTGTAAGACAGGGTTGGGTTCTTTGACAACAGCATGATGTCGTCGACAGTCAACAAGTCGAGCTTCATCACCGCGTTAACCACGAGGAACTGAAACGACAGAAGGTTCCTCGGGTTAAAAATTCCCAGCAAGAGCAGCGAGAGCTTTCTGAGGATAGTTGGAGAGTGCCTGAGGCTCAAGGCGTGACAAGAGAGTCGAGGTACTTCACCTCACCTGATGGAGATAATGTTGTTGTAGTCCTCGCTGCCCTCCACCTCTATCAGCGGATAGTTCGGGGAGCACAACCGCTCGCCGTCGACATAGAAAGCGAGCTGCAGCCGTACAAGTCATGCTCCCTTCTCCCCACCCGGAGGCAGGCGAGCAGCACGCGCACCTGATGCTGTCCAGCCGGGAGCTTGAGGGTGGTCCTGAACTCGTTGATGCCGTAGGCGAGGCGGTTCATCACAGTCTTCTTGCTCCACTGGTTGTAGGAGTCCACCAGCACCACCTAGACTTGCTCTCACTCAAGAGCTCCAGAGGGAGGCGGGCTTACCTCCTTGGGATGGCAGTGCGGGGGCATGTCCGGGGTCGTCATCCAGTTGATTTCCAGCTCCTGCCTCGTGACAAAGTCCAGCAAGTTCCTCCGAGCTGCCGCGATCTGCTCGCTGACGGAGCTGAGGCATCCCATGGGAACCTGCAGGAGGTTGCCGCAGAAGCGACGGACTGGAGAAGTTTTCTTGACTCCCGTGTCGAGGACGAGGAGGAGGTTCACATCGCCCTCGTCGGACCAGAAGGGAACTTTGACCTGCCTGTCAACTTCCACGTCCTCGTCAAGGTACTGCCGGGGGATCCGCTCGCTCAGAGGATGCAGCGAGAGTTTGAACACGTCCTCGATGATCATCTTGTTGTACCCCAGCGAAGTGTCGAACCGGCGGAAACAGCCGCTCTCCCACACCCGCGTCTTCCTCCTCCAGCCTTTTCGCTGCAGGAAGTACTTGTACCACACTTGTCCCACATCTAGGAGAGGGTGAGGGTCAACGCCGAACGCGAGGAGAGGAGGGGCAAAGGAGGAAGAGATGAAGCAGCAGTTAAAAGGAGGAGAAGATACCAGACTTCTGCTTGAATGATGATGTCCACAAGGTCGATCCTCGGAGTGCAAGGACTCCCTCTCCCCTCGTCGCCATGGCGATGGTGTTGTTTCTCCGCGCGAGCTTCATCTTCCTCTCTCTTCGCTTTCGGTTCTTGTCATTACCGTAGAACTCGCAGACGAAGAGCTCCCATTGAGACTCGTCGACCTCGAAGTTGTGAGTGACGGCGTACAAGTCCACTTGAAGGAACTCATGCTTCATCATCTTCTCCTCCAGCCTCCTCTTCCCGTCCTTCACTAGTTCCACCGCCAGCTCGAACGGCCAACGCATCGTCCTCCTACCCACTCGTGCGACTGCGGGCAAAGTCAATAAAGCAAGCACGGAGTTGAGGGAAGTACGTTGAGAGACGAGAGCTGCTGACGTCACGCTCCCCTTGCCGATCGTCTTGGAGGCGATGGTGGACAGCAGCTTGTAGAACCTGCGGTAGGGTCAACGGCGGCTGAGAGGCCGAGAGTTCACCACGATTGGAACAGGAAAGGCTTCGGAAAGAAGATGGTGGAGGTCCAGGCAAGCAGCGATCGTAAGTTCCTGAAGCCGTGAAGGAGAGGCAGCGCAAGGTTCCGGGCAAAAGTGACGAGCAATGACCTGGGACGACGGGCAAACATGTCAGAGGGAGGGAATTGAAAAGCAGAGGGAGCAGGAGCCTCGGGTCACCTCAGGAGAAGGAAGGGATTGAGCTTCAGTGCAGACGACATGGTCCAGGTGAGCGCATGATCAGAGGAGACGAGAAAGAGACGCGCGGCAGTGAAGGAGAAGAGAAGAGCGAAACCCAGAACGCTGGACGTCACGTCGAGCGAGGTGTACATGACCTCCATCTGCCGAGTCATCAGCAGGAGACGCAACGTCTCATGACTGACTCACCTGGAGGGCGAGGAAAGGATCGATCACCGCGTACTGCAGCCTCACGGGCAGTAGCGAGACCTTGCAGGCAGCGCGGCCGACGAACCCGACGGGGATCGCAACGACCTTCAAGATCTGAATCGCCTGGGAGAGGACGGGGACTGAGAGCCGCCGCGCTGCTTCCGTCCTCGCAGGTTCCGTCCTCGCAGGTTCCGTCCTCGCAGGTTCCGTCCTAGCAGCCTCTGTCCTTGCTGCTTCTGTCGGACATGGTTGATCGCCTTCTGATACCATGTTCGAGGGGTAAGACTTTTCTCTCTTCACCTTCACCTCTCCCTCCTCCAGCTCCTCTGCCTGCGCTTTCTCGCTACCCCGGCCCGGCGTGAGCGAGCGGCTGCGCCGCTCCAGCGTCATGACGAGAGTGCAGCCTAGCAAACCTTCTCCTTCCCAGCGGGAGGGAACCACCTTGACGTAGCGCAGGTACCCGTTGGAGCCCAAGACAACCATGACGAGCGGCTTATTCTCGTGCTGGTTGATCTCCTCCACCAGTGCTGTGTTGCCCTGCTTCTCGATGACGCTGAAGTCCACTCGCCCTATGGAGATGAGCTTCTCTCCCGAGACCAGCCCAGCGTTGGCTGATGGGGAGTTGGGTATGACGTCGTGAATGATCCCCAAGATCTCATTCGAGAACCTCTCCTCCTCCTCCTCCTCCTCCTTGTCTGTAGACGTGCAAGGGGAGAAGTTCTCGGACATGCTTCGCATCGCCTTCTCTCTGTGCAACCCCTTAGACATGGACAGGGCCTTTGGCCTGTACATGCGCAGTGAAGAAGAAGACATCGAAGACGCCATCTGGATGCCCTGAGCCGTCTTGCTGCACCCAAAACATAAGATAATAGACAAGAAGATACAGGTCCATGCGGGGAGCGCGAGCAGATGACTCATGAAGCGATTTGGAATTTGAATTCTGCTGGGATGACGCTTGTTTCTGTTGGAATCAGCAGAGCTCATCCTGATTGTAAGCTGATTTACTCGCAGCTGCCTATCAACCGCAGTGCCATCACTCATTCGTGTAATAGCGGCGGAGGTCTCTGTTTGATAGCTGTTCCAGCAACAACATGGAGAGACTGAAGGATCTCAGTGAGCCTTTTCCCGCAATACAGAAGGAAACTGTGATGTGAAAAAAGTCTTTCTCTCCCCCCCTCTTCTCTTGCAACCCTCGTACTTTAAACCTTCCCTTCGAACTCTTCAAAGGTCGTCGACCTGCTGTCTCTCTGTCTTTCAGTCTTGCCCACCTTTGAGAGTCTTTCAGCGGTGATGCTCATGTCTCCTCCTGCTTCACGGTTCTTCTCCACTGACTCCGACCTCCTCCTCTGCTCCACTCCTCCCCTTTAGCTCCCAACACCCGCCATGGCGAAGCAAAAACGTTTTAATTTTAGAATATTTTTGTTTAGAGTTGGAAATATCTTTTAATATTTTTACTTTGTATCTGTACCCGCTCATTCAAACAAAACATTTTTAAAAGATAGATATTGGTACTAGAGCTTACTAGGAGGACCCCAGCCTGGATTCAACACCTTATAAAAGTACTTATGAAGAAGTACCTCACAAACTTCATACAAACACTTTTAAAAATCGTTTTACAGCACTGTCTTTGTTACGTTATAGACCCCTACCCCCCACCTTCCCCGCGAGACCCGGCGGCCCCCACTCACCAGCCTGCCATTGTCAGTGCCAGTGCCACCGGGTCCACGGCCCGGGTCCGCGGGATCCGGGGGGGCCGGCTGATGATTTGAATCAGATTAATTCGTTCCAACGCTGCTTTCCCGTTTTTTGAAAAAGCGTGTAGCCTTTGCAGCATGCTGTTTTTGAACTGTCATGCCCTGAGGAGGGGAGAGGATGGGCAGGGGAGCTGTCGACGTGTTGACACACTGATGTAGATCAAACAAGACAGCCTCCTGCTGCTCTGCTCCGCTCCCCACCCCTCCCCACTCGCCTCGTCTTTCCTCTCGTCCTCTCCGTTTTTCGTCTCCCCTCGTTCCCTTTACTTCCTACTACCGTACTTAAAGCAATGAAGCCCTTCTCTAACCTTGATGTGACGTGCTGCTACAGATTTTCTAGGTGACTGTGTGAACAAGGATGAATTCTTGGTCATCGCAGCTGCGATCTCCCCTGCGTAATGTAAGTGAAAGAGCTAACGGGGAGGCCAGCGCAACCTCTGCGAGAGTTTCTTTTGTGACTTCTGACTGCCGTTCAGCCTTCATCCCCCTTGCGCTCTCCCACACGGAAGAAGATTAACCCTGTGGGTCCCTGACTTGTCTTTCAGTCGAGTCCGCAGCTGTCGGCAAAGCTGAGCGCATTGCGCTCACTTTGCAGGCACTGCTGGGCGACCTCGACGGCTGCAGCTGATCGACAACTTGTGACACACTCTTGGCAGTTACGAACCAACGAGACTGTGATCGAGGGAGCTCAGTCCCCCAACCGTAAGAACAAGGTCACTGCTGATGTAAGGTGTGCTCTCCCGGATACCAGAATGACCCGGGTGAACAGGATGGTACGGACAAGGGCGTCCTCTCTCCGAGACGAGTGCTGTCCAACGTGAGCTCCTCCTTGTCACCAGAGCTACTCGTTCTCAGTTTGCTACAGATTTCCAACTCAGCTCATGCGTCGACCGAGGACGCAGAGCTGAAAGAGGTCCTGAGCGAGAACCGCTCCCCGACCCGGGAGACACGACGAGAGCTCTTCGAAGCTTCATCGATGACGTCATCGGGCATCGAGCCTTTCTTTCCCTGGTCGCCAGAAGATACTCCGAGGAAGACCCCGAAGAGGAGATCCATCCTCCTCAGCAAGAACAAGGACGTCATCGACCAGTATCGTGCCTCTTTCGATGGGTCCGACTCCCTTCCCCCGGTCCTCAATGCAAGCAAGGCGATGGTGGACGCCCTGATGCAGGAGGGAGAACTGGTAGCCCAGCTCCAACAAGACCTCAAGCAAGAGAAGATCCTGCGAAGCTCGATTCAAAGTGAGCTGGAGGGCATTCTCTCAGCTCTCGTGCAGCTCTCCGAGGACGTGGCAGACCTCGAGTCCAACATGCCGTCGGCGCGGGAGACGGCGAGTGACAAGAGGACGCTGAACAAGCTGAGAAAGATGCTCGCTCAGCACGAGCAGCTCTTTCAGCTCCTCTGCTCTCACGTGGAGACGAAACAAGTATTGGAATACCTCAACCAGACTGGGCTCAAGGATTCCAAAGTCTCCCGCCACAGCATCGACATCTTGACGACCGTGTCGGAGGACGAGGAGAGCTCAGAAGACAAGGAGCTCGGGCAGAACCTCTTCCTCGTTGTCAAGCTGCGGCAGGTGCAGGCTGCTCTTCCCCAGCTGATAATCCAGCTCACCCTGGAGATGCAGGAGCTTGATGCTGCTCGGTCGGAGGCTGAGGCTCTTCGACGTACCGCCGACTCGTGCTGGGTGCGCGAGCAAGCGGCAATGAAGAGGATCGAGGAGCTGGAGGTGAAGAGGATCGGGGGATGTCAGCAGGCCTGACGGCAGGGCAGGCAGAGAACAAGGAGCTGAACCAGTTCACGGAGCAGATGGCTCAGGCCCACACGCGACTCACTGCAGGAGTCCAAGAGCTCCAGGAGAAGCAGAAGAAGATGGTTCCTCGTGAGCGCCTGGACGAGGTGACACTGCCGTCTGGTCCTCTGCCTCTCCCCGCTGCTGCTGCTGCTACCCTCCCACTGATGCGCTCCCTCCTCCTTCTCC
The DNA here is from genome assembly GCF_000315625.1 of Guillardia theta CCMP2712. Lineage (NCBI taxonomy): Eukaryota > Cryptophyceae > Pyrenomonadales > Geminigeraceae > Guillardia > Guillardia theta. The sequence goes on from NW_005434672.1 coordinate 752,744, forward strand.
CGCAGGTCCTTGAAGAGCTGGAGGAGATGAAGACGGAGCAGCAGACGATGGTCCCCCACCTCGACGCGCTGCTGAGGGAGCTGGAGGAGCTCAAGGGCGAGCGAGACAAGATGCAGCAGAAGAGCGAGCAGGTGACTTGCGCATCCGAGGGGGGGAAGGGAGAGGCTGAGAGCGAGTGGCAGGAGCGAGCGCTTGCGCTCTCGGAAGTGAAGGCCCTCAAGGAGGATGCGGAGGAGATTCAGGCGGAGCTGCATCAGCACATGGTGGCCGTGCAGGAGGAGGGCAGGAAGTTGGAGGAGAAGCCTGAGGAGGGAGGCGGGGAGGAGTCGAAGGAGCAGGCGTTCGACCTGATCGTGGAGGAGGTGCTGCAGGAGCAGGGCTGCATTTACGATGGTATCCGAGAGAAGCTGGACGCTATCCTGCAGCGGTACAAGGCGATTGGAGAAGAGATGGAGGAGGCGAAGAGGAGGGAGGCAGAGCTGCAGGACAACGTGGGCAAGAGCTCGGAGGTGAAGACCCTGGAGGATGAGCTCGAGTACCTGCGCGGCCGCAACGAGGAGCTGCAGGCGGAGCTGAGCTCCACCAGCCAAAGGTGTCAGGCGCTGCAGGAGAGCAGCGAGCTCCGGCTGCACGAGCTGAAGAGAGAGGCGTTCATGCTGAGCAGCCAGAAGATGGAGGAGATGGAGAAGTTGCACTCGGAGGCCTACGATGTGCTTACCAAGAGGATCGAGTTCCTTCAGGAGGTACAGGAGCACCTCCCCCTCCTCCTCTCCCCATCTTCTTCCTACTCTCCTCTCCTCTCCTCTCCTCTCCTTTCTTGTCACCCTGACAGCGGGATTTGCGCAGGAGCTCGCTGAGAAGGGAGAAGACATCAACGAAGACTCGCTCCTATGCGACACCCCACTGGTAACCTCCTGTAACCTCCCCCTTCCCTCCCCCTTCCTTCCTTCTTTCCCTCCCTCATCTGACCTTGAACCTTGTCAGGGTGAGGTCTGGTTCTCGCCAAGGAAGAGGAGGAAGGAGGCTCCCCCATCGCCTCCATCGGCCAAGAAGCAGCTCTTCGACGAGCAGGAGCAGGTGAATCATCGCGGCTGCTCCTTTCCTCTCCTCATCCTGCTGCAGCTCCTTACGGTCACTCCCTCGCCACATTCGCAGCTGTTCACGAGCAGGAGACTCTTCCTCCCCATCTTCATGGCCGTCCTGGTGATCGCTGCTGCTCCTTCCTCCGTTGCCCCTCACACGTTCATCAGGCACTTCTCCTCCTCCCCCTTTTCAGCGGGCCAGAAGCCTCGCAGCTTCACCCGCTCATCTTGTGACCCTCATGATGTTTCAAGCTTCTAACGGACATGTAAACTCAAGTAAAACTTCTTCTTGCATCACAATCCGATCGATCACCTCGTGCTGACTTACTAAGTTACTATGACAAGTGCCTGAGCCCGGGCCGGCACTGAAAGTTCGGAACCCGGCCGGGCCGGTCGGACTCACGGTCGGACGAGAGGTTCACCGCGGCCCGGGATAGTCCGACCGAAAAAAAAAAGAGCGGGGATGAGGGTGCCCATGGTGGGACGGATCTAGTGAGGATCTACATGCATGAATTCTTTACTCATGAATGCTGGAAGATGGGGGGGGGGGGATCGAAGAGAGAGGAAGAGGAAGGACAGAAGCCGGTAGATGGAGTCAAGGGGAGGAGGAGAGATGGAGAGAGGCGAGAAAGATACAACGAGTGAGGAGATGACGGAAGAGGGGAGGCGGGGAGGAGTAGAAAGGGTTGAGAGGGAGAGACGGGTCAAGGCGAAGAGAGAAGAGAAGGAAAGGTAGATGATTTTCAATCATGGTGCACGGTGCTATGGCAAAAATCAGGAACAGGAACTAGGAGCAATGAAGACGTCATGACTATATGTTTCAGGGTGGATGTAAATTTGCGCAAGCATGTTACTGAGAACCCTCGGGACCTTGTTGGTAACCCCCTCCTCTGGAGATTACAAAGGTCTTACCTCGAACAGGAATTTATGGCACAAAGCCTGACCAGCTGAAGAGATACCGTGAGCTGATTCAATCAGGCGTGATGGATGGTGGGGGATATAGAATGGGAGCCAACCGGATCTTGCAGCTGATGGTTTCATTGAGCTCTCTTCTGCTCGTGACTACCTACACTGGTCAACATAATCAGATGCTGGACCTCAGGGGAAACCCCTGGATCGAGAGCACGGAGAAGTCGAGAAACTCGTTGTTGCGAGGACACCTGTTGGCTCACCTCAGGGGGGGAGCAAAGACGAAACCCACGAAGCCGCGGAGTTGGAAGGAGCAATCTGTACATCACCGCCGCATCCGACAGCGATCCATCAAGAAGAATCGCGGGAAGAACTCTCAGAAAGCTTACCTGAACCCAGCGGCCCTGCGAGCGCTGCAAAAAGCCGATGACAAATCACGTTTGAAGCAGCTCGAGAAGAAAGACGCTGAGCGCCGACAAAAGAAGGCCAACCTGGTTGACACCGTCGAGCACAACGTGCGGGTAAGAAGCATGAAAGTGAAGGAGGAGGCGGACAGGAAGCGCGAAGAGAAGTACCAGACGCTGGAGGATTACAGCGACTCGATCGAGCGCGAGCTCGAGGAGCTGCGGCAGAAGAGAGACGAAAACAGAGGCCTGGTGCTGCCTGACTGGCGGGAGGAACACCCCACGTTCTGGAAGGAAGTGGACGAGATGAACGAGGGAGAGACTGACCTTGACGACCCTGAGAAGGTGGAGGCACCTCGGCGGTTCTGCTCTCTTCCACCTGACTCGTTTCTTCAGGTTTGGAACGCTTACATCACCACCGGCAACACTTGGAAAGTTGCCGCCTATAACCGGATGATGATGAACCAGCAAACGTCGGAGAAGCAACTGGTGATTGGCCAACAGGCGCTCACGACGCAAGGGGATGGGTCAGGTGGAGGAATGATCCTTGCAGCACAGTCGGCACAGGACACCGGACCCATGGTCTTCCACGAAATCTCATCAGAAGATGTCAGGGAGGCAGAAGCTGAAGAGCGCAGGTTGGAGGAAGCCGAAGCCAAGCAGCTGGAAGAAGCGAAAGCACTGAAAGCGAAACGAAAGAAGGAAAAGAAAGAAATGGCGATTGAGATGCCCGAAGCTTCCCAGAAGAAGTTGACTTATGCTTAGTTCTTTAAAACAATTCCTCAGAAGATGATAGCATGATGCAGTCGAGCTTGGTCACTTGACCAAGCTGCCACTGCCCCCCTCCTCAACAGCAGCTGCTGCAAGCACTGCTAAGGGAGAAGGTACCTCCCTCTGCGCTTGCAATCCATGCTCATGTCTCGAAGCATCCGCTGCTGTGTCTCTGCTGGTCAAGTAGATTCCCTGTGGTGAACTCAGCGATCCACAAGCAGCTGACGGCGAATAACCTCAGGAGCGTAGCGAGGATGCTTCGGGCGGAAGGTGGTGCCTGTATTCGCCCACTTCTCCCCCCGATCGAGCACGAAGAAGTTATGCATCCTACTGAAGGGCCTCTCGAGGGCTCCGTCCTTGTGCTTCTGACGTATCTCCCTCAGTTGATTGAACCTCTCTGCCGCAAGGAATCAGCTCGTCACATTGCAGCCTGCCAGCAACTGACCTTTAAACCGCTCTCCATCCAGAACAAGATAGCATGCGTTAACAGCATCCCACGTCAGCACCTTGTTCTCCTTCACCAGGTGCTGGATGACTTGAGGAAGGGGAAGGTTCTGGCACTGCGAGTCCGTACGGTAGGGCCACTTCTTGATGCCCAGCCGTCTGCAGGCCGACTTCATGGCCGTGGGGGAAATCCCGAGCCTCCCAGCTGCTTCTTTGAGCGGGAGGCTGAAGTGCTCCCTGAGAGTACTCTCTCTCAGGACGACGGGCTCACCATTCCTGCGGTCCTGACCAGCCTTACGACGAGGGAAGATGGTGTTGACGACATCAGAGCTTGCATCCTCCGTCGACGACGACATGGGGGACTGGGTTCGTGGCGACTCCTGGCCATCCGAGGGCTTCTGGTTGTCTTCAGAGGCCTCCGAGTCGAATCGACGATGCGAAGCGCTGAGTTCGCTCAGCTCGGCGGTTGCGCTGGGTTGAACAAGAGGTGATAGCGATGAGTCGCTTGCGTTGACGAAGACGCTCTTGTTCTTGATGGTCGCTGTCATGACATGGAGGAGCTTGTCAAGGGACTGGGGGAGCCCTGTGTCGCTCCTCCCCTCTCCCCTCTGCTCGGAGCTCGTTTGCACGCAGATCTTCTCCATCTCATCCCAGAACCAGTGCTGTCTCTCCACATGGTAGGAGGTGAGAGAGCCGATGCTCGCAGCCTGAGACGGATACGTCAAAGGGGGAAGAGAGTTGCCCAGATGGATCATGATCGATGTCCCGGCAGCGAACGAGCAGAACGAAACCTGAGGCACAGAGTCAGGCACAACAGAGCTTCCGTCTTGATTTCCACATCATAGAACAATGATTGCCCTATCTAGCGGTGAACAGGAAAGCACTGCCTGGTCACGTCATAGAAACAATCAACCGATATCACTATAGCAACCTCTACGACTAACGAGCTCCTTGACAGCAAAGAAAGTTCATGAATAAAGACAAGAAGGTGTTGGAATGATTGTTAACATGATTGTTTCTGTCCCCAGTGGATTCGAACAGCACTGGGATCATCCCTTTATGTGCATGAGAATGGAGTCATTTTTTCCTGCACATGGCACTGTGAGGGTAGTTCTATGGTTCAGGAGTCGGAGAGTTAGTTCAAGTATGAGCGATCAGGCATGCAGGTCGAACAGAAACAGTTGTAGGAGCATCTCAGAGGTCGAGGGTGTAGAAGGCGCTGAGGAGGAGAAGGACGAGAGCCGTTCCCGCATCCCCATTGCCGCCATGAGGCCGAACAAGGAGAATTGTTTCGCAGGGGGTGGTAAAACCCCTAGAAACCAGGGGGTAGGTTTGAAATTCAGGGGGGTGAGGGGTCAGGGGGTACACATTCCTGGAATGGTCTCAACACATGGGTTGAGTTTTACCCTGAAGAGCACAAGGAGATAGGGGTAAGGTGGTGACAATAAGCCCATAAAGGAGTGAAACGTTCATTTAGGGGGTACTAAATTTACTCAGGGGGTGGTCGGAACTGACGATCGGAGGGTTGTTGGGGTGCTTGCTATAATGTAGATATATAATTTGAGGGTGCAACTGAAATAAAACTCTAAAATTTCAAAGTTTCATTGAAATGTGAAAAATATCATTTCGTATCACTCAACCTGCGACAAGATCCGACCCGATGTTCGTGTCTTGCACGCCAATGCTGGATGGGAGCGAGGAGAGGCGAGGCGAAGAGAGAGGAGGATGCAAGCACAAACCAGGATGTTGAGCTTCGACAGCCAGGGGAACAGAACAGCAGATTTGGGCTCTCAGAGTTGTTCTCATCTTGTGTGCTGCGTGGCTGGAATTGCCTCGGAGTATTGGATGGAATGACTTGAGGCAACAAACCATCCGGCATAGGCCACAACCCCGACATGGCGATGAAATGCAGTTGATCAACCTCAGAGTTTTGCCCAGCCATGGGCGATCTGATCACAAGGATTCATTCAAGAGGGGAGGCAGGGATAAGTAAAAGGACACGCGACTCTGAGGGTCATTCGAGGGCACGGCAGGAGATTGGAGGACGAAAAAGGGCAGCATAGAGATAACACTACACACTTGATTATGTTACATCAGCGCTACTCCCCGCTCTTCCCCTCGCTTATCCTGACCTGCAGCAAGCTCACACTGGGTTCAACTGTTTTTACCCTTGTCTTCGTTACCTGTGAGTAAATCAAAGTACCCAATGAAGCCATGGCGATCCCAACGGCGTTGAGAGGAGAGATGTCGTTGCCTGACGGAAGGATCAGCACGGCACGACATGGCGAGGAGGGAGATGCCACCGAATTGCAGCCATCCGAAGAGGCACATGACGGGCCTGCGCAAAGAGTTGCAGACAGAGTGAGTGACGGCGGCAACTCTGCTGAGAACGAGCCAGGAGAGCTGCAGGTAGGCGTAGAAGGTAACGCCGTTCACCGCCAGCATCGTCATGTACTTGGAATCCGAAAACTTGATGGCGTCGAGGCCTGAGATCCCAAAGAAAGGAGCAGCCGCAAGCAGGAGGACGGCTTGGATGATCATGCCGAGGTAGCAGACCTGGAAGAAGAGGTTGAAGTTGTCCACACGATGAGAGGCCTTGATCCTCTTCGTGATGATTCCGCGGAAGGCAAACATGACATTGCAGATAGCGACAATCGCTAGTCCGGCGACGTTGAAGTCTGAGCTTTCGGCAGATGATAGAGCAGCACCGGCGATCACAGGAAGCAAGGAGAGGGACATGGGCAGGGTAATCTGGAGGAAAGGATGAGAAGTTCAAGCAGGAAAGTTGATAAGATAGAACAAGCGCCAACCTTCTCTGTCTTGAGAAACATCGTGGCAAGGAGCAAGGTGAAGAGAGGTTCGGTTGCTCGCAACGTCATCACAAGGGACACATGCATCATCCCCAGCGCCTGATTTCAACCGTCATGGTCCACTGAGTTCTCACAGAAACTTTCCGAGTTGAGAGTGATAAATCCAGCAGCGAAGATCGCAGCGAGAAGTGAAGTCGACTGCAAAGCACATCAGTCAAACGCTGACAGTCTTTGCAAACTTGCCTTGAGTTGAGAAAAGTTCTCAATCTCTTGGTAAGGAACGACTTTCAGCACCCGAATCACCACGAAGCCGCACAAGGAAGAGATGGTCAGCTGAATCAGAGTCAACAGGCCCCTGCCAACTCCATCACTCGACCAGATATCTTGTCTCTCCTCTTAATCCTACCAGTGTAGTCCGAGAGATTTCGTCGAGTTCGTGCAGACCACCTGAGTAACTCTCACTCCATCATGAGACGAGGGACTCGACAGGAGTGACCGAGGTTGCGTACCACAAGACGATATACAAGATCAGTTCAGCATTCGCCTGTATGAATCCGGGTGAGAAGCTCCTGCTCATAGCTTGCCCACGTCAAACAAATCTCAGAAACTACCCGCCATGATGGCACCACATCTCCTAGTTCTCCAGCTTTGCTCCCTTTAACGACGACCGCAGATTTCTCCTTCTTACAGGCTTGACATCAGCATAGCATGAACATCTGCTTGAGCTGTGGGCACGCACCTTGTTAGCGCTAGCCTGCGATGGCGAAGCCTGCAATGCCATCTTGTTCTTCGGCAGAGCAGCTTTGCGGCCCGGGATCCGGAGGTTTGCTTTTCCTATCGAGGGGAAACTAAACGCGTCGACTGTGCATGCAAGAAGGGCTAAGACCAGAACCAACACCTTCCCTGCGATAATGCGCAGCGTCACGTTCAGCCACACATCAAGATGAAAGGAGGAGATGGCAACGGAGGATGATAATGAAGGATGACAGATCGAGGAGTTGGTAGAAGAGGAGGAGATCCTTGCGGAAGAGATTGTGGACGAGAACGAGGACGAGGACGAGGACGAAATGGCGGAGGAGAAGGAGGAGACGAGGTGGTTGTAGAGGAGGAGACGAGGTGGTTGTAGAGGAGGAGACGAGGTGGTTGAAGAGGAGGAGGATGGTTGCGACCGTATTCATGCATGGCCTCCTCTTGACCAGACTGTACCCTCCTCCCCGCTCATCCCCGCTCATTGCAATCTGTGCCCACATCCCCCCCACATCCCCGTCAGTTCAACGGAAGGCGGGAAACAGCATGGAATGTCCACTGAGTGCGAGAGGGGGGGAGGGGAGCAGGAGCAGGAGGAGAAGCGGAGGAGGAGGCCGAGGGAGTGAGAAGTTAGAAAGACATATGAATGGCGACAGAAGGGATAAGAATGCCAAAAGAACATGTAGGCAAGGTAGGGAGGATGAAGGAGGATAGTAGAACATCGCGGGAGGCGGTTGAGAGCATCATCGTGACGCAGCTGAATTGTTTGTTGTCCATCAGGTCAGCAAGCATGTCAGGGCTGCACGTCGACACGACGCCGTTTCTACCTGCGGTGAGTCAGGCCTGTGGGCTTGCTGTGAGAGCACTGATGCTTGTGGCTGAAGGCGGGCAAGAAAGGAGGATCGCTCCATGAGACAGCAGCTGCTTGTTTCGTGGAAGAAGAACGTCCTCCTACACCGGAGCACATCCGGCGCTTCAGAAAGTCCTACATGAAGCAGCCGGGGAAGCGAACTCAGCATTGGGGGCTAGAAAATGATCCTCCTCCTCGACCTTCGGAGTTCACCTACGGAACTCCAGGAATGAAGTCTCGGGGGGTGGATGGACTGATGGGAAGTCATGCGGAGCCGACGAGTATGCAGGCATACCAACAGATGCGGGCGGAAACGATCTATGAAACCAGCAAGAAGGAGCAACTTGGGAAAACATTGAATAGACACTATGAGTGGCCGAAGCAGATAGTACAGGACGAGGAATTTCGCTTCGGAGTGAAGGGATCAAAGGAGAAAGTAACGGCCATAGAAGTCATTCTCCCTTCCGACGCTCCTTCGCTGAACGTGACGGAAGAGCAGAAAGAGATGTACAAGCTCTCGCACTATGCCTACGAACCTGGCGAACAGAAAAGTCGAAAATATAATTGGCAAAAGGCTGGAATAGACCCAGTCACGCATGTGTTTGGGGCTGTAGCTGAGATAGACTACAAGGATGGTGTTGCGAAAGCGATCAATCCTGACCTGGAGTACGAAAGCAAGGTGTGCTGAAATCCAAAGTGTCATTGCTCTAATCTGGTATGTAGGTTCAACCGACTGAATTCATGCCAAAGTCTGTAGCAGATTTCAAGAAGGTGAATCTTTGATGTAATCAGTCAAAGCTGATGACTCTATAGGTTCGACAAGATGAACTTGGCAAAGTGAAGAACCTTGGTCTCGGGCGACACCCGGTTCCTCCCGACTACACCTATGGAATATCGTACAAGCGGGCAGATGACTGGGGAGCAAAAGAATGCATTCAGGTAAGAGAAACTTGTGTCTGTATACCCCCCTGAGACTTTCGTTTCAGGGAAACTATACCGAAGAAGAGCAACTGCCTGATCCTGACCTCGGCCGATCATTGAGAAGGTGAGGTCAGACCTTTCTTTCCCTCCAACTCACGATGAGCGGCACAGAGGTTGTGCACCGGATGAAGTTCTCGTTTCTGAGAGAACCTTTGGCGTTCCAAATGTGCGAAACGATATCAAGCCCCCCAAGTTCCAATCAGTGGCTGACAGCAAGAACTACGGCAACGAACCTGGAGCAAAGGTAAAGACTGATCGTTTCCTCGCCCCCCTGGTTGAATATCTTTTCAGGCATTGCTGTATCCGCAGCCTTACGCTACAAGAGGGGTGTACGAGGAAGATTTCCTGAAGAAGTACCCCAAGGGAGAACTATGCGACATCGCGATCAGTGCAGGTTTCTGTGACACGATGGACGAGTTTGACAGGGTACGACGATCTGAATTGACCTTGATATATTCACATTCGCTGAAGTCCTTTACAGCTCTACTCAGTGGCGTGCATCTCAAGTGGTGCCAGCGAAGATGAGATGATTACTTTGGACTCGATCCGGAGGGCGATGTACGCTATTTCTCTAGAATGATGCTGGCCTATCATCGGGAGTTGAGCGCAAAAGATCGCCGGTGGAAGTATTTCTTTCATGTCTCCATGTGGCAAAGGTGCTAAATTCACAAGACAACCAGTCTGGACTTCCCTGCGACAAACGGATGCTTCAGGGCCTCTTCCGGTGTGATTCTTGCATCAGGGTCGCAAACGAGCATCTGTTGAAATCGTTCAAAGTCACATTTCATGGGTTGGCTACACTCCTCGAATTTACCTTCAATACAAGATCAGCAACTAGCTTTCGCTCCTCCTCTGTCTCGTCAATCCATTTCTCCCTGCATGCCAGCAAGTCAGTTGCCGCCAACAAGTCAGTTGCCATAGTCCTTCTACAGCATCGTTAGAGAGGTGCTTGACGTACCTGTGTTGCAGCAGCCTGCTTGTGATGCGCTTGTGAATGTCTTCTTTTCCTTGTTTCCTGTTGGATCGGCTAACGAGGTTATCCACCTCCTTCATCGATTTTGTCGTCTCTTCATCACACCTGAACCCCCCGGGCCTGTCAGTTGCAGCCGAGCAAGACGTCACGAGACCTTCCAGTCATGTGCTCGGGCGGCATTCCTAGAGCATCCACAATGAGCAGCATCTGGTCTAGGGAATCTTTTCCCCTGAACGGGCAGATGCCACAAAACATCTCGACCAGCAAACATCCTAGCGACCACATGTCTGCTTGAATGCTCGCGGGAATGCCCAGTAGAACCTCGGGTGAGCGGTACCACCGGCTCTGGACGTACATGTTCTCCTGAGCTCTGTCAGAGTAGGAGGCTCGTCACGCAGGCTAACCTGCATCTTCTGCTCTCTAGACGCCAAACCGAAATCGATCAGCACGGCCTTCTCCCTGGCTCTCTCCTTGACAATCAGGATATTCTCGGGTTTGATGTCGCAATGCACCATCCTTATGCTGTCTGAGGACATGAAGCGAAGAGTCTCGAGGATGCTCCTTACCGTGGACCTGAAGGTGGAATCTCATTCGCAGATTCTACGAGCTCTCCTCACCTTATCGACGTCATGGGTAGCCCAGCATTCTCATACGGAGAGCGGAGCAATTCTTGAGATACAGTCCTTCCGCGAATGAGCTCCATCACGATGCACAGCCTGGTCTTTTCATTTATGATTCCATAAAGCTTAGGAACGAACTTGTTTCCAGGGTCTCGAGCATTCAGAAAGATGAGGTTGCCCACCTCCTTGCGAAACTGATTGTGACGTGATCGGATTGCCTTGAAAGATTTGACGGCGTACAGTTCATGGGTGTCCCTGTCCTCTGCAAGCCACACAGTCGCGCTGACACCTTCTCCGATCTTTTTGTGGAAAATCAACGTTTCTTCTGGGATGTCTTCGCATTCAAACCGCATTTTTGCCTTGACTCGACAACAAGGAAGTGACGTTGCAAAGGAATGAAAAGAATGGGCTCGAGTAGAGGGAGGAGAGGAGGGAGGAACGGAGGGGGGAGAGGAGTGAGGAACGGAGGGGGGAGAGGAGTGGGAGGTGGCGAGAGGTGACCAGGAGAGGAGCTGAGGGCAGAGTAGCAGAGGAAGACGCGGTGGAGCATGAGGGAAGCGGTCAAAACGAGAGTTTGTGGGGAAGCGTATAAAAAAAATTACCATACAACTGTAAAACATATATGCGACCACGGCAGGGTTCGAACCTACGCGGGAAGATCCCAACAGATTTCAAGTCTGTCGCCTTAACCACTCGGCCACGTGGTCAAATCGCACATGGCTGTCAGTGCTCGCTGGCCTTTATCTATGTGTCAATTTGATGCCACAATGAGCAAACACTGGCGGCATGCCAGCGGCCTCGCTAGAAGAGGAGGGGAGCAAGGGAGCAAGGGAGCAAGGGAGCAGGAATGTAAGGGGATCAGGGTAGAATTATCTGTCGACATAATGCTCTGCGCGAACTGATGTTGTATTCATTTCGTAAAAATTAAAGAAGGTTGAAAACAAAACTAGAAAACTCCATAATGAAACCAGAAAACTGCTCAAAACACTTTCTTTGACCTAATCCTTTGGGTCAATGATTCCAGCATCTGAGATCTTCACAAAAAATTAGCTATCAAAAGCAGGAATTCTGATTTTTTTTGCATACTTGATATGAAGCTTCCGCTTCCGGTTGCGATGGCGAGTCCACAACCTTGCAAATTCTGCAATCTCCCCTACCTTTCTTGAGCTCAAGACGAGTTGTAGAGGCATGCGCCAGCACGTGACCTCCAACTGACACATGGCTGTGAGTTTCATTGAATGCGAAACATTGCACAATACCTGGCTTTTTGGGATCGGAGACGAAAGTCATTCCTCCGTCGGGATTGCTCATCACTTGATTGGTTATCAAGACCGCTACGTTGAATTCTTCCGCCATCTTTGTAATTTTGCTGAGCATTTGACCCAACGATTGCTGTCTTGCAGATAGCTCTCCTCGACCTACATAATCAACACGAAACAGCGACTGCGGTGAAAGGATTAGTCCAACATCACAACTCGGAATTCTCAAAGGAATCTTTACCGTCATGCTATCAATTATAAGGATAGCGAATGGCCCTTCCTCCATCATGATTGCTGCTAGATCTCGAATCATATTCATCTGATGGTCCGTATTGTACGCTCGAGCAATAAGCAAATTGTTCAGCACTGATTCACAGTCGACACCGAACCTTTCAGCAATAGGTGCAATTTTTTCTACGGCCATCGTGTTGATCACAGCAAAATTATAGTTCAACATTCTCACCAGGTCGGAAAGCACCCTTTGAACATTGGTCAGCGTCAAAACCATGGAATCGCTGTAAGCCTACCTCGGTATCGATGATGGCCACTTTACCTTCCCCGCCACCATGCTGCGCTGGAAGCTAAGAAAAGGAGATCAATCATGATCGAGTTTTTTCACAGAACATGTTGCTTGTACCATTGCTGTCACGGCAAGGGTGTGGACCCATTGTGTTTTTCCAGTCCGAAACTCACCATAAATTTCTGTGATGCTGGAGCTCTCTAAACCGCCACCCAATAAAGCGTCAAGACCCTTGACTCCTAAATTGACGTCAAACTATTGAAAAGTATTCAAACCATGCTCGTTCCTGTTGTGATCTTCTTGATTCGCTTTCGAAGATGCAACGCTTCGACCCCTGTCTTGAATGAAAAAGACTGAAATGAAAAAACACATAGTCAGCATCGTAAACAGTCATTCATGGGATTTGACCTTTTCTTTCTGGATTGCTTCGAGAACTTTGTCAATCTTCGCTTCCGTGATACCTTTGATGAGGAGAAGATTCTTCTTGACGGTGTACAGAACAGATTCAACCTGGGCAGCAGAATGCGATTTACAATTTTTCAGACATAACATTGTATTAAGGTATGTACGGTATGATATCCCGCATCTTTGAATTTGTTGACATCTGTCTTTGTAATCTAGCAACATTACAGATAAGTGGGTATCAAAAAATCATAGCTGGGAGGATGACTTACCCCGTGCTTTGTCACCACCTCCAGGTCCTGAAAACAAAGTAAGGATTCATAGTATTGTAAAAACATGCATGAAGAAACAATTCAGGACACTTCCACATAACATGAATTTGCCTTACCAGGTATGGGCTCTCGCTAGCAGCGGTGGCATGGCCAGAAGCCGATTGTGCTTGTGCTTGCATAGTTCAGGCGGGGCCACAAACTTTTGCGCGCCAACTGTTTCGCGGGTCGTTTTTATAGACCGTACAGTGTAATCAGGCAACGCCAAGCCTATATCTAGCATCAGGACACCTGTCAGTGTGTCCTGTCCTCGCTCTTCGCTGACACCGGGCCCACCGTGATCACCTGACAGGCCTCACTCACTGTCGCAGGCCTGGCAACAGCGGCGGGGCCGGGCCGGGCCGGGTGCGTGGCCCCGGGGACTCCGAAGATCCGATCGGATTGAGTCGTGCCGCGTACTGATCACTGACCACTCAGTGACTGCCAGGACTCTGCCGCGGGGCTGTGACTGAGCCTTCAGACGGCCTCAGGTGAGCGCCACGGACGCCGGTGCCATGATGCACTCGGAGCCTCCGCTGCGCGCCCCGCCCCCCCGGGCCTCAGCGGCCCCTGAGTCTCAGCCGCCGGCGAGCCGGCCCGGGCCGTCGCCGTCCGACCGGGACGGTCCGATCAGCATCCGTCCGACACATGAAGTTTTACTGAAGGAACTTTGCACACTGAATCCCGGGGCCATGAGACCATATAACGTCATACGAAGAAGCAAATGTTCTTTCGATTCTCTTCAGTTTGCGCGAGATGTCAGGCTAGCATCCTTGTTGGTCACCCCGAGGACAGTCTGATACTGCGCCCCGTCCTTGGCGATGGCATACGCCTTCTCTACCTGTCTCAGTCAGTCAGATCCGAGGGAGCCGCAGGTGACCCTTCAACGTCAGATGGCCATAACAAACCTGTTCGTCGTCAGCCAGCGAGAGAGAGAGGATGTAGCTCTCAGGAACGTAGTGCTGCCGGATGGCTATCTCCAGCCTCTTCATGATGTCCTTGCGGTTCTTGTCGAACTCGCCCATGAGCAGAGACGACAGGTGCTTCTGCAGCGACTGCACATCGTTCTTTGCCTCTCCGTAACCAGCCTGATCGAGCGCCTCCTGCTCGCCGAAAGAGACGGTCACAAGGCAGACCGAAGAAAGGAATGCGCTGAGTCGTACCTGCATCAGCTCCAGGCTCTTGTCAAAGGGGCCCTCGAATTCACTCTCCTCCTTCTCGACATATCGCTGGAACTCCTTGTAGACTTCATCCGTAACGACTGGCAACGGGCCTTTCGCTAGCGCCTCCCCGTCATCGACATGCTTCTGCGGGTAAGGCGGGTCAGCCACTGGAGCCTGTCAACCCTGAGCTCACTTTCTGCCATTCTGTAGCAAACTTAAAGAACGTGTCTCGCTTCTCCAGCTCCTTCTCGAGCTGTCCGGGTTGAGCTGGTTGCATCTGACAGACCAGTCAGGAATTCCCGTAAACCTCAACTAGTCAGCACTCACCGCAATGTCCGGCTCGATCCCGCCAGCGTCCCGCACGGGCCTCCCATTGTCAGTGTAGAAAACCTTGAACAGATGTCATGCAAGGGAAGACCCTGTGCCTGCCTCACTTTTCTCTCGGCGATTGCTGTGGCCTCAGTGCCAACAAAACCATTCTTGGCTTCCTTGTAGGTTTTGCTCTGAATGCACCTGTTCTCAAGGTTCGAACACTCGATTCTTCTCAAGCAAATAGCTCAACCTTCCAGAAGGCGTGTAGTACTTGCCAACGGTGAACTTGATCTGTGGAAGACATTCAATCCATCCCTCTGATCCCTCACCCCTCTCCCCTTCCTCCTTACCTGCGTTCCTCCCTTCCCGATCTTTTGAAGCTGCTGAACCAAACCCTACGCACGTCGTGTGAGTCGATGAAAACGTACAGGAGAAGACTTTGGGTCAGGAGAGAGGCATCGCACCTTTCCGTATGTAGTTTCACCTATGATCACCGCGCGATCATGATCCTGACTCCAGCTGTCACTCCTCCTCACCGTGGACAGCGAACTACACACCTGCAGGGCTCCAGCAACGATCTCCGAAGCGCTGGCTGTGTTCTGCTGGACATGTGAGGCGGGAGCAGGAAATCCCTTCTTCATCCAAATGACCTTGTTCACCAGGACCACCAGTCTTGTGCTTGGGTCTAGCAGAGGAGGATGGAAAGCAACACGACTGTTTCCTGCTGGGATCAGGATTGGCATCGCCTGTACACATCCTCTCAGTGGGCGCTCCTCTCCGCCGACAGCTGACCTTGTAGACAGTCTCGAACGATGAAGTTTTGCTCTTCTGCCCCGACTTTGTCAGCAGGCTCTTGTCCACCTTGTTCTCATCCTGCGACAGCTCGCTCTTGGCAGTGTCGCTCGCGATGTTCGACTCTATCAGCCGTCCTCGGGTGGTCACGATGTCCTTCCCTTCGCCGATGAAGAGATCGGAAACCTTGCACCCCCGTCAGACGATCCACCAGAACCATCTCGAGACACCTTGATAGCCGACGTTAGCAGCCCTCCGGGATTGTTGCGAAGATCCAAGATCAGGCCGTTGAGGGGGCTCTTTGACTGAAGCTGCGAAATCTACAAGGCCAGATCAGTTTACCCGACGCCTAGCAGGCAGGCAAGTGAGATCATACCACGTATGCGAGCTCTGCAGCTGCTGATGAGCTGAAGCCTTGCAGTTTGACATACCTGCAAAAACCCGTCAATCATTTCTGAGAGCACTCCCGCAACACACCCAATCTTCTCGGCTTCATCTCCGATCATCATGCCGAGGGGAACGTCACGAAGGAGGACAATCTGGTCACCATGTCAGTCAGGCAAGCAAGGGATCAGCAAAACACCAGACCCTTCGCTTCAACTCCTGCTCTTGGACCTCCGCGATGCCAGGACGGGAATAGCGAATTTTGACGCTAGTGCCCGGATCCCCCTTGAGCAATTCGCTCACTTTGTCCACAGGAAGGTCTTTGACGTCCTTGCCATTCACGCTCAACAGTACATCTCCGGCCCTCAGCCCAGCATCGAACGCGTAGCCCTCGAATGCCCCCATAATGTTGATGTAAGGGAGTTCTTCACCCTGATGGGGAGTCAGATAAGACCACAAGCTTCACATTCACCTTGGAGTTCTTGGGCTTTGCGATGACCAGACCCACCCCGCCATAGTTGCCAAAGGTCTGCACTTTCATCTGCTGAGCTGCTTGCACGTTCTCGAACTCCGTGTAAGGGTCTAGAGAGGACAGCATCGCGTTGAAACCAGTCTCGGTCAGCTTGTCAAGGTCGACAGGTTCAACATAGAGGTTTTGAATGTCTTTCAGGATCTCTGCAAATAGCTCTACCTTCTCCTCGATCTTGGAGTTCTTCTCTTCGGCTGCCACATTGTTGGCCTGCACAGGAGCGACCTTGGTCTGAGGGGGTGCAGCTTTTGCTTCAAGGTGGGATTGACCGAAAACCAGAGAAATCGCAATGAAGGCAGACAGAGCTTGGTTCCAGACCGTCTTTGAAATGTCATTCCTATCCTTGCTCTGAAGGTTCATGTTGACAACCATCGGAACTGTTCCCTTCCTGACTCCTAATGTGTACCTTTGGTGTTGGTGGAGGCATGATGATGTAGGCCGTAAATGAAGTGAGTGATATGAGGCAATGGGCTGGAATCCCACCACTCCAGTCAGACTGAGGGACAAGGTGAAGAGAAGGAAGGTGCTTGAATGGCTCATCGAAGACGCTAGACTGTAGGACGCTACAAAAGTTGACTCGGTAGCTGAGCCAGAAATCGCTCAGCGAAGAGATGCAGAGCAAAAGGAAGAGAGCGAGAGAGCTTCAAGAGGAGAACGCGGGATAAGGATCTTCTTGGGGTGAGCTGATGCGCTAGGGTTGCGGCGGCACCACAGTCCCTGCCCTGCCTTGCTCTTCCTTCCTGACCAGCGAAGACGCCTTATGTCTCGGGTCTGCAACAAGGTGCCCGCAGACTAGGTGTGTCCGGTACGCTACTATCTGTACGTTGTTACTGTAGGTTAAATTCGCGTACAGTAGGAATTTCAAAAAGTGATTCGGTACGAGCTGTACTATCCGAAAGAACGAATTTCAATTTGTTTCAAAGTTTTCAAATTTTTGATCGAACATACAAAATGATGAGGACCCACTTGCCATGCTGCGGGACGGCCAAGTTGATGATGGAAGCTACAGCGGTTCCGCCGACGTTGCTGGTGAAGATAGATAGGTGATGTCAGATACATGTTATCATCCATTCAGAATCAGGTCCATTTTCTGCAGCATGGATGAAAGCCGCGCATTCACGAGTGCGTAACGAAAAGAATCCAGGTTAAACATGCAACGAGGTTCATGCTGCATACTACAGGCAAAGGCTTCTTATCGTTTCAACTTTGAAGCACAGGCAAGTCAAAAAGACTGTATGCATCCGATGTGAAGGCTTGTTATTGTCGCGGTACTGGGCAATTCGCAGCATGCGGCAAGCAAACCTGAATCATGCTCGCACAGAAATCTATATCATGAAGCGACGCTTTGAATGCCGGGCGAGATCCACTCGCTGTAGATGAATGGAAGCAAGCAAAGACAATCAATGAACACCTCGATGCAATCCGTACTGCAGAGTCAGACATTGGCGGGGATAGGAAAAGTATATTGAACAAGCACATTGAAGGTGGGAATACCTTGATTGAATTAGAGAAGTTTTATATCAAGATTCAGCTGCTCTACTAGAAACTCTTTATCAGTAAACTCTTACAGCTCGGTTTGGAATTTCATCCACTTGCCTTATGACATGGCTTCTGTTGATAGCCTGGTGGAAACTTACGAATGTGTCTTGATCTAAAAATGGTTTGCACCGCCTTGAATGATCGAGGTTTGAGAAAAGAACGATGGTTGGTTGACGATTAATGAACGAATGAACGATGTATTCATCAGAGAACATTCATCTAACCATCAACTTGATCAGGATCGCGGTAAATCGCGGTCGGAAGCGAAGGGCTGATGAGCGGGAAGGATGGGAGAGGGGGCAGGGCGGTGGGCAGGGGGGGGCGGTTTAAAAACTTGACTTTTAAATTTGACGAACCTACAGTAAGTACTAAACGTTCTTATTTTGCTCGGATTTGAGAAATAGCGATTATCGTACTATCTGTACGTTCATCGTTAAAAACGGTTGTAGTGAAATTTAACGGACTGTCCGTAACATTTGTACCAGGGAACGTACAGATAGTTGCGTACCGGACACACCTACTATGGTAGACCAGAGAAATTCCGCCGGAACTTCCCGGAGCAGTCCCGGCCCGGACTGAGTTCAAGTTCCGGGACTCCGATGAACAGCACAGGCAGCAGCTGGCGGGCGGGGCCCGGCTGCACTGACCCCCAGTCCTTCTCCTGCAGTGCGGCCCGCGGGGCTGCCTTGCCGCAGTGCCACCTGTCGCACGGTTTTCCAGCCCCGGTTTGCCACACCCCCGGGCTCTCGGGAGTCTGACACGTGACAACTTGGCAAGCCTGTCACCGGGGCCGAGTCAATCTCCGAAGTTCTACCGTACTCTACTGCTACAGTTCAAGAAGATAAAAACACAAACTTTCTCGGTGATCCGTGGATCATGTCAGCCGAGAATGACGAGAGAAGGAGGATAAGATAAGAGAGTCTGAGGACTCGGAGAGAACTTCTGAGATAACGAACAAGAGAAGGATTCCGTCACTCTTTGCCCCTCAGGGGCCTTGTGATGCGTGGGTCCCGTCATATCTACGAAGAAAGGGCCAGCCCTAGAATGAAACATCTTGTACGATTCATCTCACAGAGTCAACGGTCTCGTACTAATGTCAGTGCTTTCAGAACTCACCAAACACCGTGACTGAAGCAAGCAGATCAGCCTCACGAAGGGTCAAATGTAACGTTCTGTAACGGTAAGGGAAAAATGGTGCGGCGACAACAGACTGGATGGTAAGGCACAAGAGTCGCAAGAGGAGGATGGGAGGGTGGCAGAGAAGGAGGAGAAGACCAGGGGTGAGAATGAGGATGAATCATACTCACTTGGTACCGTTCCAGGGCCTTGTTTGCCGCTTCCGTTGTTCTGGGAACCCTTGCCATGTCCTTGGTGGCCGTACGAATGATGTCGAACCGAGCCGCCGCTCTTGAAAGTTGGCATACGCTGACGCCATCGAATGTGCGAACTGAGCGTGCCAAGTTTGCTTTCGATCGTGAGAAGGATCATCTGGTGAGGTAGCATGTTGGCCAACTCAAGAAAACTCAAAGTTGGTTTTCAGGACCACAGTGGCCGACACCGTCTGAAACATTTCTTTGGATTGCAGCACTTCCCAGGTATGATTGATTCGAGATGATTCGGGACGAAAGGTCATTTTTGTTCTTGCAAAGGACATGCACTTGCCAAGCAACCCAGGAGCTCGGTTCTGCGGGACAAGAATGACGAAGCTGGGGCGAGCAAGCTTACAGATGCAGCGTACATGCAGAAATTGGCGCAAGAGCGCAATTTCCGCATGAAGAATGGTTACTTCGATTCAAATAGGTATGCATACGAATCCGAGAATCTGATATCTGACAAAATCTTGCAGTTATGCAGAAACCCTTATGACGAATGCGAAGTCTGAACAGGCGGCATACATGAAAAATTGGCACAAAAAGAACAGGATTGCGGCCAAGGCTGCAGTGAAAGTATGTTGGCTCTCCAATTGATTTTCGATAAATTCACAGCTATGGGCAGGATGCCTCAGTCCTCTACAAGAAATGGATGTTGATTGATCCTTACACCGGAAGGTCTGTTCGGCCATAATGTGGTTTCAGGTGGTAAATAGTTTTTCAGATCTAAATCCAACATGGTAGTGCCACAAGAAAAGGTAGCAATTTTAAGATCTGATATTGCATTCCACCTCGTTGAATGATTGATTTCAGGCTGCAACGCAGGGAATGAGAAAACAACAACTTTTGGAAGTCACGGCCGACAACGATGTGAAATACAATGTGCGTAGATTGAATCTTGAGCTTCACTCCCACAGAATTCGTCCTTGTCTTCTTACCGGTGATGATCCCACGTCCTGGTCTGACCCGTTCGCAGCTGCCTTGGTGGTGTGTTGTCGAGCACCCTGAAGTCAATGGGGCTGGGAAGGTCTGTTTCTTCTCATGTCGTCTCCTGCAGGAATACGTCCTTGGTTACCCGGTGTCTGAGTCTATTGTTGTTCAGGGTTGGGATGGAGCGGTAACACCGGCGGGGAAGACTGGACCAGGTACGTAGCAACTTCCGAAGCCATGTTCAAATTCAAATTCCCCCGTGATGACTGCTTCAGGCGTCGATTGCTCTTTCCCTGGCACTGGCAACGCTGCAGCATACCGAATGCAGACCAAGGGGACCACTGAGCAGGTTGAAAGTGCTACCGTGACCACACCCAGCGACTCTCTCATTGTCGCAGCAGTTGTCTCAGATTCCGTCTCGTCGCACCCAGTTGTTGGAGTGGAGGCATACGATGAATGCTCGTGAGTTAGCTCGCCCGCCTTGCCGCTCCGCTGTCTCTGACATAGTTGGTAGGTAACTACATGAACCGACCGGGCTCAGCCACTTCGGTGACTAACTCCGATGGCCCGGGTAAAGTCAGCACATCTCGTGAACTTGTTTGTCTGATCAACGAGCAGAGTATAACGTGATGGCGGATAACTTTCAGTTCCCCGATTATTAGAGCTTCTTCGCGAAGATTCTTTGGCTCTAAGATGACTCCTTGCATGTTATTTGCGGTCATTTAGAGTTGTGAGGGGTTTTCGAAATTTGAAGCATGGATACAAGTCACAATCAGCTGGCTTAAGCTACGGATGTAAATTATAAACAGAACATTCTACCTACTCCTTGCTTCACTTTGCGCCTTCCTGCATTGCAATCGTCTGTCGTTTCCCTTCCACCGCTGAAAGTATCGCCTGCACCCGTGGAGTCAGAAAAATCATGTCTTGCTGAAAGTCTTTACACACCTCTTGCTGATCCGGAGTCATGGTCTCCAGCTGTTGTTGTCTTTCTTCTTCTGAGAGGGCAAGCCAGGTCCTGCACAGCACTCTGATTCAGTCCAAGTCTGACACCTCCCTAGGTCCTTACTTCACGGACTCCTCGGACACGGTCAGTTGAGGTTTCCCAGCAAGAAATGCTTCTGTGGCAGCTCTTTCCTGGGGAGACATAGCCTCTAGGATTTGGTCCTGCTGTTCTTTGCTCAAGCTCTTCCAATACTCCATCTGCTCCTTTGCGAAATCTTCTGCATTTCCACCCTGCTCGGCCGCTTGTTGCACAGTAGCATCCTCAGCCCCTGCCTGCCCGCCTCTCAGTCGTGCGACGTCAGGACTTCCATGCATCTTGGCGCTAGAGGGACAAGCTTGAGGAGAGCAGGAGCAGGAGCAGGATGAAACCACCAGAGCAAAGACGCACAGCAGCAGCGATGCCCTCCCTTGCCCCACCATGCCTTCGGGCGTCACAAATAATCTTCAGTCAACTCCCCGACAACTCTCTCTCAGTCAAAGGTGCCAGCTGCCGCAGTGCCGTGCGGCAACTCAGTGCGGGCCGCCGAGCGCCCGGTTCCCCGGGCCTGCCAGACTCCAAACGGCGTTGAACCGTTCGAGGCCGGAAACCGCCGTGGCACTGCACTGCACTGCTCGGGGGCTCTGTCCGGCGACTCCGGAGGGACAGTTGACCACACTGTTTTATTGGACAGAGAGAGTTGCCATCATGTTCGACAAACTAGGTCCTCACTGAACTAATTCATGATGTCAAAGCACTTGAGCAGGACACTTACGCCCCATCCAGTAGCTCGTTGGTTCTCTTCCACTTGTTTCGCCATATCGATATGCTAGCACCCAAGGAGTTAGTCGTTTTACACTCATGCTCCCGGCGACAACAACTTACAATCCATACGCCCTTGTAGCTCTCAGGCAGATGAGCTTCAATGAAATGCCCTGCACAAGACGACAAGGCATTGCTGCGGTCATCGGCGCTATTCTTCATGTCTGCAACCTAAAAGCAGAATGAGACTCTGGGGAAGAATGCTTGGAGGCTCTCTGAGAAAAGATGCACCTCTGAGCGGAAAGCTTGCTCCATGAAGAACTCGGGACAATAAACCACAGGATAGACCAAATCTCCGGTCACGATGCCAGCTTCGACAATCTTCTTCTCTGACTCTGTGTTGTTGCATAGCACTGCAGCATGCTACCAAGCAAGGGATGAGTCAAAGTTGCTGTGATCACTGTAAAGTTGTACCTTCTTGCCGGTTGCGATGCACTGAGCTCCTGTCAAGGTTGCCATGTCTAGAATCACGTCTGGGTTGAACGTGGACGCAGCGTAGTTGACTCCGTCGGCAAGAACCAGCCTTCCTTCGGCATCAGTGTTGTTCACCTCAACGGTTTTGCCAGACAGCATTGTAATGATGTCATCAGGACGCATGGAGACGGAGTCAACTGAGTTTTCAGCCAGGCATAACAAAGCGACGAGCTTGAACTTACATCCAATCTGAGTAGCAGCCGAGAAGGACGCCAAGACAGCCGCTGACCCCCCCATGTCTCTCTTCATGGACGGCATGTCTGACTTTCCCTTGATGCTCAGCCCTCCAGTGTCGTACACAATGCCCTTTCCAACCCAGCAAACAGTCTGAGCATCCTTTGGCATGTCACTGGGAGTGTAGGTCAGGACAACCAGGGCTGGTCCATGCTCAGCTGCCTTGCCCACGTTCCACAGGCCCCCGAACCCCTTCTCCTGCAGTTCCCTGTCGCGAATGACCTCCATCGAAACCTTTCCTGTCTTGCAGTCAAGCTGAGCCACTTGCTTCGCTTCATCTATCATCGCATCTGTGTGCATGTAGTTTGTTGGAGTGTCCACCAGCCGGGCAGCCAAGCGAATAGCCCTTGCCATTTCATTTAGTTGACGTACAGTTTCTTCCGACGCGACCTCAAAATTTTGGCCCTTGTGAACGAGGACGAGGACTTGCAAGTCAGGCTTCTTTCGCTGACTGGACTTCATATCAAACAACGGTGGGCATGAACGGGTCACAGCCGCCGAGAGAGCCACGACATGCTCTGCAGGGCATGCAACCACAACCGTCGTGTCTTTGCGGGCCAGCAGTGGCTTCAGGAGAGCAGGAACCTTGTCAGGACGAGCAGGACAGTTGCATCGAGTGTGCTTGGTCGGGAGGCTGATGACTGTCAGCTTCTTACCGAGCAACGGGAGAACTTCGCCAGCATCCGACGCATCCAATCCCTTGACGGCATTGGCGAAGGATGCCTCATCGATCTCAGAGGCAGGAGACACTGCCGACTGAGCTGCCTGGAAGAGAGAAGGAGCCTGGAGGGTTGGAGGAGCGCCGATAACGACGCATGCGCGCTCTTCGAGGCTCCCGCCGCCTGCCGCCGCTCGAACAAACATGGTGGGGTGAGAGTCGGACAGCCTACAGGGCGAGCTTTTCACTCAACTTCTTTTTGTACCGGCGCGGCGTACCGTTGCAACGGAAAGTATCGGGATCGTAACCGTCAGTCGATGCGCCCTGAATGGCTCGAGAAGAGGAACGAGAAGGAGGAGAGGGACGTAGGCGATGAAGCGATGACGGAGAGCGCAGAGGGACTCCTGCTCTGCGACTGAATCTCAGAGGGCTGAGCGATCCTCCGCCCTCCCCTCCCGGTGAGGGCACTGGCCCCAGCAACATGCTTGCCGATCGATGGAAGGGATTGAGACTCCTATGCTTCATCTTACTCTGGCAAGTCATGCCTGGGGCGCTGACGTCAGTAGGAAACAACGGCATGGATGGAGGAGAACGGGTCATGTTCGTTTCTAAGATCACAAAACTTGTGCGGCGAGGCCCTCGCATGTTCGCAGTTCTGGACGAAGACAAGTACCTACCCTTGTCGCACCCTCAGGAATGTCCCCGTCCCCCTGGACTACAATTTGAGGAAGGGCAATGGCTGAAGATTGAGGCTCGCAGGAACATGGACGCTTCGAAGAACCCTTGGACATGCACTCGCGTCATTTCTGCAGTTTCTCCGCCCTCCATGACACCTCAGTACATCGATAGACCATGGCAGGGCATGAATAATCCTACGGGGATGCTTCCACCGCACGCCGAACCAGCGCAAAACGCCTACCAGCATGGAAAGAATGTGTTCCAGCAGGACGTGGGCGGAGCAGATGTAGGCTGGAACGAGGGGCAGCCATTGGGCATGATGCAGCAAAGACCTCACGGGTACCCAGCGCCTGGCAGCGTACCCCAGTACGTCGCACAGGATAATTACGCTCCACGTGCAGACATGCCGTCCTTTGTTCCATCACCTGGGAAAAGACCCGCCTCCTCCCTCAACCCAGGCTTCCACAGCGGGGCTCGAATGCCGATGGGGCTCCGGGGCAGCATGCAGTACGGGGAAGGATCGTTGCAGCCGGTGAAGATGCACAGAGGGAAGTCTTGGGACTCCGGAGGTTACAGGCAGCCGACAGAGGAAATGTTGGCCGAGGATATAAAAACGTGCCGCAAGTACATGGACCTGATTAGATGCCTCGATAGTTACTTTGCCTCTTCTCCCATCAGCGATCTGAGCAGCGGGATGGCCTCCCAGATCATTTACAAGATTTCTTGTTTGCTTGTTGCAGATCATAATACTATCGACAAGAATATCCATCATCACAATACGCAGTCGTTGATGAGTGCCCTGCTGGAGCGATTGAGGTCAGACACCCTTTCACTCTCCTGCGGTTCTATCTGCAGTGTAACATGGGCAATGGGAAAGATATGGCTGACTAAGCTGAAGAAAGGAGCTTATGAATTGCAGGAGAGCATAAAGAAGGCGATGGAAGTTCTCGCAACAGAAATGGTCGCGCGCGACCTGAACACTCTGACTAGCCAGCAGCTCAGCATGGCGATCTTTGGAATCGCAAAGTCCGGCCTGACTTCCCCTCGGTTTGCTTCAGTCTTTGAGAAGTGCGAAAAAGTGATTTGCGAGGGAGGAGTCTCCAACTACTCCAATCAGAACCTTGCGAACATGGTCTGGGCGTTCGCCTTCTATGGGTACCAGAGCAATGCTGTGATGACGCACATCGACGATGAGCTTTCCAGGAGGAACATAAGTGCGTTGAAGCCTGCTGAGCTTTCAATGACCCTCTGGGCGTGTGCACGATATCACCATCCATCCAAATGGCTTTACACTCGTTTCTCTAGTGAGATGAGACAACGAGGGTTCAGCAACTGCTCTACTCAAGAGCTGGCCAACCTCTGCTGGGCATTGACAGAATCAAGCGATGAGTATGGTGATCTCGTCTATGATGTTGCACAGGAAGTTTCCTCTCGTCCTGTGAATCCGAGGAATTCCAAAGACATGCGAAACATCCTCTGCTGCATTGCGAAGAGCAGGGTGCCTGACTGCGGGCTCGCGTCCGAGGTGGCGCGCGAGCTGGAGGCGAGTGGAAGCACCACTTCAGTGCGAGCTTGGATCCTGACCTTCTGGGCATTCTCGCACATTGCCTTCATACCTTCCAGTGATCTCCAGCAGTCCTTCGAGACAAAGGTGAGGATGCAAGAGGTGCTTGCTGTGCTGAAGTCTCCTCCAGGTGCAAGGGGATGCGATTTCCAACTCCACAACCTTCCTTTGCAAGGCCCTTCTTTCCTTTGTCAAGCTCCCCCTGAACCAGCCAAGATTGACAGACAGGCTTCTTGATTTGATCAACTCCACCATGCCCAATCAGACGGGAATATCCGCCAGCAATCAGCCCCTAAGCTCGGCTCGCAACCTTCCCACTGTTGAGGACCTTGCGGAGCTGCTCTGGTGTTGTGCCTACCTCCGCCGACTCGAAATGGCGCCGCAAGTGCTTCAGAATCTGTTGCAGCTCATGTCGGCGCAGAAGATGCAAGGCACGTCGAGCCGCCACCTGCTCATGCTGGTGTGGTCAACCGGCGTGATGCAAGAAGAAGGGTTCGAGCTAGACGCTATGGGAGAGAACATATCCCTTTCTCTCAACGAGCATCGGTTGCTTCTTGGGGAAAGGATCTTGTCTCTTTCCTCTCGTGACTCACTCCTCCGCCTGCTCGCCGTGCTGCTGCCTTGCACAGAGCAGAGCAAGTCAGTAATGCTGCAGGAGCACCCAGCTATGTCGAGGCTGTGGACTTCCTTGTCTGAGAGCTGGGCTGAGGATGAAGACAAGCTGAAGCGCTTGCAGTCTCTCCTTGGCTATGCGTGAGGCGCGGAATTCCCTGGCTGAATGAAGGAAGGCATGACAAAAACATTTTTCCATACTACTGCCGAGACGAGATGCAGAGGAGCAGCAGCGGAGGGAGCGGAGGGGCGGACGATCGGAGGAGAGAAGGAATGGTGATGTCTACAAGTTTTTAACTCTATAAAGGCGAAGAAGCCAATGCTGGGAGGTGAAGACTTCTTCGAAGTGCTGCAGCGGCTCTTTGCCTCCCTCCGCAACTTCTCCTCTCACCCGGTCGAACCCAGCGGGCCTGCCGAATTCGGAGACCTGGGAGGAGAAGCGATGAAAGCTCAGGCGATAGAGCAGCGAGGAGCGGAAGCGCCGGCTCCCCTCCTTCCCTACCCTCAGCACGCCCCCAGCTGAGAGGAAAGCATCCTCCGGCTCCTTCAGCTCTTTCCCAGCTGCCCGCACCATCCAGAGGAATTTGCTGATGTCATCACTGGCGAAGGACGTCATCCCCCCGAACCTCACGAGCACAAAATTGACTCCCATGTTCCTGCACCTTGCAGCTGCCTGCTCCCGCGTCACACACCCCTCCCTCTCCAGCTGTTTCTCACCTCCTCCTCCGGCAACGCCATGATGGCTCCCACTGCTGCAACCTGGGAGAGATTGTAGCCGCTGGCGTCGAGGAAGGTGACGCGGTCGGCGAGGGATGCGAGCTCATGCCCATGGTCCCACCAGCTCAGCACCCGCGCGTCTTTGTCCGTGTTGTCGCGGATCCACGTCATTCCTTCCTCCATGTCCTCAAACCGCGTGCGGTTGCCGTCGCTCTGCTAGAAGGTGAGGAGGGGAGGGGGAGGTGGTGAGACGCTCACCTGCCGCCCCGCAAACTTCAAGGTGGAGGGCGCGTACACGACGCTGGTGACCCATGAGCAGTGCCAGAGGAACATGATGAACAGGAAGAAGAGGGCGAGGAGGAGGAGGAGGGCAATGTCCCGGTTCGTCGTGTCTTCCGTCCCTTTCCTGCTCACTTTCTTGGAAGACTGGAAGCTTTCTCACTCACTAGAGCAAGAGCTTGCAGGTTACCTTCACGTGCAGAAAATTCTTGGAGAGGAGAGAAGAGGCCCCGATCGCCCCGATGATGCACGCGGCCGGTGCGAAGAGGACGATGAAGCGAACCTTGAGAGCTGAGAGGAATAGACTGGAATGTGTTCTATCAGGAGAAGGAGGTGACAGCGGAGGAGGATGAAGAGATGATCCTCGAGGAGGAGGAGATGGCAGTGGGCAAGGAGGGGGAGAAGGAGGAGGAGGAGATGGCAGAGGGCAAGGAGGGGGAGAAGGAGGAGGAGATGGTCACCTTGCAAAGAAGTAGAAGATAAGGAGGAACGATCGCTCGTTAGGCTCTGAGATGCAGCGGTAGATACCAAGAGGAGCAAGAAAGAGGAGGCAGTGCAAGTCGAAGAAGAAGGAAGACCACGTCGTCGGCTGATTCTCCGAGACTGATGACGTCATCGTCTCGTACGCGCTCGACGCATTCATTGGGAGGATCTGCCGCCAGAGCCCCCCTCCTCCCTCTCCCTCCCCCCCTTCCAGCCACCCTGAAGCGAAAAACAGGCACAAGGGGAGCGCTGCTGAGAGGAAGGGCAGCGAAAGGAAGGGCAGCGAACGACCCGCGAGTATCCCAGAGGCCCTGCAGAGGAGGAGGAAGAAGGCTGCATGGGGGATGGCGTGTTCCCTTGTAAGGATCGAAGGGACATGGCGCAAGAAGAGCTGAGTCGAGCTCATGCCCACCAGGTAGACCACCTGGAACGTGAAGTTGAAGTCCGCCGCGTCCAACCTGCACGTGCGGTGACGGGGCAGCGGGGGTGAAGGAAGCATGCCTTACCCCTTGAACAGGAGGAACAGCACGTAGACGGCGAAGAGGTTGAGGAAGAAGGTATGCTCCTCCCAGCTGATCGCCATGGCAAAGTAGAGGAAGCCCGCGAAGACCGAGGAAAGAGTCCGGTTGCTCCCCTTCCCTCGAGCGACGTGGTAGAACGCAAAGATCATGCAAGAGCACCCGATGCCGACCCCGTCTAGCACTCCACACTCCGTGCAGGAGAGGAGCGCTGGGATCACGCTAGAGAAGAAAGCAGCGAGGAGCGCCTCTTCGTCGCGACCGCAGATCTGCACTCATGACGCAGTCAATGCCTTCAAGGCAAATGTTTGGTATCGTTAGAGTGCAGTTGGAGCGCACCATCTTTCGTTTCTCCTCCTCCTCCTCCTCCTCCTCCTGTATTCTACTTCTCATTCTCCGCCTCCTCCTCACCTGTCGTGCGAGACAATACGTCCCTCCAACACATGCTAAAGCAGCCGCTGGCCCCATTAAAACCGCGATGTGCAGAGGTTCGATCGCAAGGGAGAAACGCTCGACGAAGAAGAGCAGCAGGTTGAGAGCGAGTGCCACACCCGGGTAGCAACTCCTCCCTAGATCTCTTCCTGCAGGGTACCATGTCCTCTCGTCCTGCCTGAGAGCTCGTCAGAGCGGATCCCGAGCTATCGTGCCATGACTCACCAGTCAGAGGGGCTGAAGGGCTTGTCCTTGATCAGAGAAGCGAGTCGGAAGTGGAAGTACGACTTCGATCCCTTGAGTTCCCATCCTCTCCTGCCAGCTTCAGTCAGAGAGCTTCGACAAGGTCGAGATCGCGCACCTCAACCACCCTACAAGTCGCAAGCAACATGCGAGGACCATGATCCCGACCAGGATGCTCCGACGGATCCAAGCTCTAGCATGGTTGTCCTCATGCTCTTTTCCACGTTCTCTCCCTTTCTCCTTCTCCTTCTCCAACCTCCTTCCTCGTCCTCCTCCTTCTCCTCCTCTTCCTTCTCCTTGCTTCACTGCCTTCGCCATCGCAAGTGGCCCCAACCGTTACCTTGAATCTACTCAGTGATAACCGTCGGAACATTCTATCAAACGAGGTCTTTTTTTGTTACTTGTGTGGGTTCGCCTCAGAGTAATTCATAGGAGATTGACAGGGACAGCACCCAGTCCCCCCCCCTTCTGCACCCGCGCACCCAGCCGCGCACCCCGGGACGCATCGAAGGGATCCTTCCGCGGCATGACGGCGAGGACGTGGTGTTGGAAGAGGAAGAGGAGGAAGAGGTGAGGCGAGAAGGAGGGAAAGCAAGGTGAAATATACGACTCTCTCGATGGTGATGGAGTGGAAGCCACGGGCAAGGGCAGTGACGTGCATGTTGGGGTACAAGAGACTGATTCTCCTTAACCTCACTCTCTCACTTGCTCTGTTGTCGCCGGGCTCCCCCAAGTTGTCCTCCCCAGACTCTCGCTGGGAAGTTCAGACGGAGAGTGCCGAGAAGGGCAGATGCTTGCTCCCGCTGCTCGCATCGAGACTTCGAGGAGGAATGGACTATAACCGGTTCCAAGGCCGGGACGACAGGAGGTTCCCCTATGGCGAGAGGCCTTTCCAGCGGGACATGGGATGGAGCGAGCGCGGGAGAAAGCATCCGAGCAGTGGGAACAGCATCGCCGTCAAGGGGCTGGTGCAGAGCGTGATCGAACAGAACCTGATCGACTACTTCGATGCCTTCGGTTCTGTCAGCAACGTGAATCTCCTACCGTCGAATCCTCGGTACCCCTCGAGAATGGCGTACGTGAAGTTCCTGGAGCCAATGGATGTGCTGGCAGCGTTAGATCACGATAGAGACACTCCCAGTTGGAATGCAGGAAGACCAATCCAGATTATCAGCCAAGACCCGCAGTTCCATGAGAACTTGCGAAGAGAGCAGCAAGAGATTGCGAGGAGGAAACAGGAAGAAAGCAGGATGCGTGAGCAAGAAAAGCAGAAGACTCATGATGAATCTGGCGGGTATGAAACAATCCCTGGCCTCCTTTTCAACTCTTTCTAAACTCAAACGGCAGTGCGCGAGCGCCTAGGTTGGTGGGTGATTGGGTACAAGTGCTTTCAAGGTGTATGCCTCTTGTTTTGGAATCCGCAGAGAGTGAGCAGGAGCAGATCCACAGGTCGATACTACTGGATGAACAAGGTGACCAAGGAAACCTCATGGAATCTTCCTCCCCAAGTCCAAGGTGAACCGCAGCCCCCCCTCCATGGGTTTTGACATTCGTTGTACAGCAGAGGAAGCTCAAGAAAGCAAGCCGCCTAAGAAGTCTCAGGGTGCTGTGAAGACCCAAAAATCGTCAGCCCCGAAGCAGCAGAAGAAATCAGCTCAGACAGAGCCGGACTCGAGCTCGAGCGAAGAGGATGGTTGTGACTCGGAGGTGATGGACGTTGATGAAGCCAATGAGCTGATGGTTCGTAGGGTTATCTGGGAGAAGGAGACAGGCAGAAGCTTGCGGAGCTGCCGATGCTTGACCGCGAGCTTGTCTCTTCCCTTCTGCTGAGGTTGACTGTCTAACTGGTGCTTGCAGATCTTGAGTGAGAGGCTGGAGCAAAAAGAAGCGCGTCGCCAAGAGCGACTGCTGATGAAGGGGACCAGGACAAAGCATGGTTGTTACGATTGAAACGTGACAATTTTCTTGTGAAGAGATTTTAAGGTGAGGGGCTGAAAACGCCAGCAAAAACAGAAAGTCGAGAGACTCCAAGAACCAAGCGGAACAAGTCTTCAGCTCCTGAACTTCTTGGCGAAAATGTTATCGGAAAGAAGATCCGTGTCAAAATTGAAGAGGACGGTCAGTGGATGCGCAAGAATGGCCTTGTGGTGAAGTCATGTTTTATTTACCATGGCATCCTGAGTTCATGTCTTCCTCAGGTTCAAGTGAAAGAGGTTGATGGGTCTCAACAGCATCGAATCGTCTGGAACGACGGAACGGACGATTCCTGGCTGGTGCTCCAGGTTGCTTCCTCTTCCTCCCCTTCTTTCTTGTGC
This sequence comes from Guillardia theta CCMP2712, assembly GCF_000315625.1. Taxonomy (NCBI): domain Eukaryota; class Cryptophyceae; order Pyrenomonadales; family Geminigeraceae; genus Guillardia; species Guillardia theta. The sequence goes on from NW_005434672.1 coordinate 783,851, forward strand.
TCTAATTCTGAGTGATTGTAGGAACACGAAGTCGAATTCCTCGACCAGGAGCCAACGGAAGGAAGGAAGAAGGAAGCACAGAAGCGACCAGCCAAGTCTCGATCAACCCCCGCAAGCAAGGAGACTGTGAGAAGGAAACAGCTCGACGTTGAGCATGGTGCTTGACCCTGTGTGTGATTTGAAATCAATTCTCTTCTTTCTTCTTGTTCCTCCTCCTTGTGACGCTAAGCCGATCAAGTAAAGCAATAAAGGAGCTACAGGAGGTGTTGAGATAGCCAGATGTTGTCTTGTTTTCTTGTTGAAGTTTGAGCACTTGAGATCTTCTTATGTCGCAGCAGACAGCGGGACGAGGAAAAGCTTTGTGCCGCAGAAGCGAACCTTGCAAATCAGGACGGAAGATGTGAAGAAGCCCGGGGGGAACGCGTCGACGAGTCAAGATATGAACCAACCTGAAAGGAGAAAGGAGAAGGGTAAGTCACGATACGAGCTTTCGGACGACTGATACTATCTTTCAGTTGCCCACCCCTATGACCAGTTCTTCGAGAAGTTTCGCATTCGAGACGAGTGTTTCCGACGCATGCAGGAGCACATAAGGAAAAATATAAGCATGCTCCTCGAGACTCACGGGTAAGGAGCCTCCAACTTCCCCTTCATCTTATTCTCCCCGGCAGAGAGTCCATGCTCCCTGAGTTCCTCATCACGAACGGAGACTACTCTGTCTTTGAGATCGAAAAGCGCGTCTTGGAGCCTCCAACAGGTGAGCCTCGCTCGCTCCCTCGCCTCCTGACCCCCATGGGCTAGTGGAGGAGGTGGGAAAGCCTGTCTCGCTAGAGCAGCACTACCTTACCCCCCTAGAGCGACTCGTCCTTCCTCCTTCGAAAATCGCCAGCAAGGTTGAGAAAGAGATGTCAAAGGTAAAAGAATTCTACGGCGTCGAGCTGCGTGACAGGTGAGCTTGCAATTCGCCTTCGTCCCCTTTCACATTCGGGTGACCAGACTTTGGGAATTGTGGAACGAGAACGTGGTGAAGGGCACAGAAGAAGACAAGAAGTGGAGAGAATGGTGAAGACAGAGAGGAGGAGACTGCTTCTCATCTTCCTCCTCCTGCTAAGGTATGGGGAGAACTTCCATGAAATAGAGTCGGACGAAGTTCGGGAGGATGCAGACAGGCTGAGAGTTCGACGAGGCACCGAAGATTGGATCGGCCCCAATGCAATGAGAGTTGTGAGTTGCCTCCTGCAGCTCCAGCTCCTGCCCTTCTGTCTTCTGATTGTTGTGATTGGTGCAGGAGTCAACGGAAGAGGAGACTCGAGGCTTCTTCGAGCAGCTCTACTGGTGTAACTTCAGGTTGGTTCCTTGCACTGTGATCCCAGCTGAATTACCTCAGGATCGACGGCAAAGAAATTGTATTGCCTGGCCGCGAGAAGATTGCTAGGAAGATGCAATTTGCTTATGCCAAGTGAGAGGAGAGGGTAGAAGAGGAGAGGTATAACCTGCTGATGCATGACAGGAGGAAAGAATCGTTCGCGAAGATCGAGGCCGAGGCACTTGAGAATCGGTAATGTGAATAAGATCGACATGATTGTGGAGGCGATAATTATGAAGATGATGATGATCACACCATGCTTATGGGGTGTGACGTCTGCACTTTCGATGACGATGATGATGATACTGGCAAAGATAGAGATGAAGTTGATGTTTAAGAGGATGATGGTGACACCGGGAGCAGAGAGAAACGATCGCGCTGGGCTTTCTTCAACGAGTCCAACGTTAGTGACTTCCACCTGGTTTCTCTTGTGCGATCTGATCGACTTCCCGCTAGTATGCTGGCTTCAAGGAAGTCGAGGACGGGGGCGAAGGGCAAGAGGAGGAGCAAAGTTGGGCCCACATGGCTGCCTTCCTCGTCGATCATCTTCCGGGCTCAGTGCACCTGCTCAGCCTCCTCGCCGCTCGCCAAGAGGACGACAGGAGGCTCAAGAGCGCCTGCGATTCGATGGTGATGTTTGACTGCGACTACCCGGACACGCAAGTCGTAGCGGAGGTGCAGAGCTCTTGTTCTTGCGTGCCTTCTCTCAGTTCTCTTCGTCCTCTGCAGTTCCAAGTTGACTTGGTGCCCGCAACACTGAACATCTTCACATCGAACCCTGAAGCTGCAGTGTGAGTGACATGATGGGCTCGAACCCGAGGCATGACAATCAGCAGGGCCATGCTGCGAAGAATCCTCGTCTACCTGGAAAAATGGCCGCGCAAACCGCTCCTCATCCTCTATCCAGCTTGCCTGCACCATCTCGTCTACGGTTTCGTCATCCGAGAGGCGGAGGTATCACGCGGAAAAAGCAGAGGAAGCAGGTCGCTCATGTGCTCGCTGCAGGTTCCGGCGCAATGGCTAGAGCCTCAGACAATGTGGCTGTGCGATGAAAACTTGGATGTTGCGGAAGACAAGCTCGTGCGAGAGGTCTATCTATCCCTACTTCTCTCACCTGACCATTTCCTCTTCCCCTTTCTACTTCCCAATGACTCGCAATCCAATTGTTTTGCAGGCAGTCAGACGTATCAGAGGGGTGAAAGGTGTAGAGATGATGTCAGGAGAAGTTTTGGAGTTGGACGCAGAGTCATCGACAACTTTGCGCATGTCAAAGATAGGAATGGAGGACGTTGACTTGATAGTTCAGCACTGGAATTATGAAACTGACACAACGAGGGATTACGTAAGTCCTGACAAGAGGCAGTGTCGGAGCATGACCCTCAGCTCTCAGGTTTCCTTCTTGATCGAATGGAAAGTAACCGTGGGCATGTACGTCCAGCACCAGGAGAACACGCGGTCGCTTGTGGCCTGGGCGATAGAGGGACGGGATGGGTCGATAGAGATGATATTCTCGTTGCCTGAATGGCGGCATAATGGCCTTGCTCGAGCGGCTCTGCACCAACTCACCACGATCCTCCTGAACAGTCACAAGCTCCAGAGGTCAACACAGTTGCTATGGAGGAGAGAATGCTGAGGTGATGCTGTCGCAGGCGGCTCACAGCTCCGTTCTGCACTATCGCAAACGCCGACTTCGCCATGAAGCAGCTGCTGATGGCGTCTGGTTTCACGGCCGCCAGCGAGCTGCACGTGCTGCAGGTCCGGGAGACTCCCAAGGGGGAGGAGGAAGGAGGAGATGAGACTTTGGGCTGCAGGTGGGAGACTTTGCGCTGTTTCCCGCCTATCCCGAGGAGATGGAGGTCGTCTACGTCCCGCAGATCGCCAACACCCTGGTGAGCCTGCCTCATGTCCTCCGCTCCTCTGAGCTCCCTTCGCAGATCCCCCCTTGCGGTGTCCGTCGGACTGTCTACCATGAGACCCTCGACAACCATCGGCGTCTCTCGCTCGCCGAGAGCATCGAAACTTCGATCAAGTGCGCTCCTCCCGCCGCCTGCATCGCTCACATCCCTTCAGGGGCAAATCGACGCGAGGGGAACTTGGGCTGCACCTCAAGAGCTATCTGAGGGGGCCGGAGAACCTGGAGAAGGCTATCTCCATAATGCAAGGTCGCCATGCTCCACCTCTGCCCTTGCTCGCCCTAATCCTCGTCCTCGTCCTCGTCCTCATCCTCATCCTCATCCTCATCCTCCTTTCCTGCTGCTGACCTTTGCCCGTGTAGGCGTGATTCCCAACATCACGCGTGAGAACTGCACGGACATCTTACAAAAGGTGCCTTCACTCTATGACGCTCAACCTGACGGTCGCAGTCGGTTGAGGAGCTTTCGCTGCCCCCGGAAGAGATCTCGGACCCTCACGCCTACTACATCAACAAGTAGAGCCCCTTGCCTCCCGCTTCCCTCACCCTCTCTCAGGTGGAGGACCTCGGTGGCCACCGACGGGAAGACTTTCGTGGCAGCGTACGACCACCAGCGGACAGGGAAGTATCTTCGTCACGAGTGGATTGAGGTGCTTGAGTCGGGTAGAAGTGCTGCCGCCACTTGACTTGGATTCACTCAACAGGCGTGGATAGAGCATGCTCGAATGTACGACGACGTGGTACCCAAGTTTCACTACACCCGTGAAGACCTCGTTGAGAAAGGTCTGACGTTCCCTTGAAATTTCATTCATGTAAAACCAAGTTTGCTGCTAATTTAACCATGTTAATTATGATTCTGAAGTAAAATTGAATTCATACTCTTTCTTCCTTTCCGAGATGAAACAACATCTTCCCCAGCTATCGTGCAACTCCCTGCTACCTTCCCCTTCAAAGCCTTTGGTGCTGATACCAAACTTGATTCCAATATACCTCAAGATCAGGCAAGACTATCTGATTCATGTATGGTCAAGTGGCCTTCTAACCTTTTGAGTCACTGCCTGCCTTCTCCCTCCCTCGCTCCCTCCCTCGCTCCCTCGCTCCCTCGCTCCCTCCCTCGCTCCCTCCCTCGCTCCCTCCCTCCCTCCCTCCCTCCCTCCCTCCCTCCCTCCCTCTCCTCCCTCAAGCACTTCTTGTCCCTCTCTTCAAATGCAGCACCTCTCACTGCTTGTAGGTCCTCACCCCCACCCCTACCCCCCAAAGTCCCTGGCTTCACCTCACCCCCACGGTATCCACCTCCTTTCCATCAGTCGAAAGCAGTTAAAACATGCCAGGGGACTGAGGGAGGAGGGAGGGAGGGAGGGAGGGAGGAAGAGACGGGGGAAGGGGGAAGGAGAAGTAGGGAGCACGAGAAGAGAGCAATGCATGGAGGGAGGGAGGGAGGGAGGGAGGAAGAGACGGGGGAAGGGGGAAGGAGAAGTAGGGAGCAAGAGAAGAGAGCAATGCATGGAGGGAGGGAGAGGGATATCGGAGAATTAGAAGTGGAAAGTCATCACAGAGTCCTGACAACGGAGAGGATTTATGATTCCAATTCGACTCAACAATGGATGAAACGCCATGAATGGGCGCTTTCGCTGCTGCTACTGCTGCTGCTACAAACGAGGAGGAGGAGGAGGAGGAGGAGGAGGAGGAGGAGGAGGCGAGTCCTTGACGACGATGAAGCAGAAATTTCACTTGCTCTGCCATGTCGCGTGTGGTTGGAGCAAATGTGGCCCGATCCGCTAGGATGGCAGATATGTTTCAACAGGCAGATCAAGACGCAAGGCAAACACTGAGAATGAGGTGACAAAGTCTGTTCCATGCACATCCTCCTCACGCTTCCATTCCTCAGTGCGACGGCGAAATGGCATGAGACTCAGTCCATCAAGACGTTGTCGCGAGCGAATCATGGGAGCAGAGAAAGACAAAGGTAGTTGGGCTGTCTGCTGAATATAGCTCCATTGGATCGTGTTGTGACTTGCAACTGGCAACAGCATACTCGAGGAGCAGGAGGGAGCAGCCCACGAGCTTTTGGTGAGGAGAAAGCAGAAGATGAAGGAGCTGTATGAATCTGAGTACGAAAGGTGAGCTTGGACTTCTTGTTAGCCTTGACTCCCTTCCTCTGCACGACGAGGTTTTAAATTCTTCTTGCAGATTCTCGAAGGAGCTCAAAGAACAGGGACTTGTATTATCTGAAAAATAAGTGTGTAAAAATCAGAACAAATTGAACCAGACCATCCGCACATGATTGCGAGAAATGAAGAAACTAGAGTCTGCTCAATGATGACTAGATAGCTGTACGGTCTCTGGATACACTTGGTCCCCGAAGTCGCCCACAATCCCTCCAAGTATATTAACGGCTTTGTTCTGGACACTTCGTCGGAAAAGCAAATTTCGCACATCGACATGCCACGGGCTTCGATGTCTTGAGCAGAAGCGAGCAATCTTCTCCTCTGGGTCTCCGTAGCTGGGCTGCCGGTAGCAGTTTCCTTCAAGATACTGACATTTCTTGTGCCTCAAGTCTACATCCTTTGCTGTCTTGTGCATGGAGCAATGAATCATCCTGCGCTGCACAGGGTCGCCGTGCGTCGCTGTCCTCTCACACTCCTCGGCCTGGCAAACCCTCCGCCTGAGGTCCACGTGTTGGCTCTCGTCCGAGTGGTTCTTGCACCACATGGGAGAGGTGAACCTCGACGTGAAGTTGCTGAAGCCATGCGTCGCTTTCTCCGAGCAATCCGGAAAAGCGCATTTGGAAGACGAGATTCTCACATCGTCTGATCTTTTATGCGCCCTACAGTACCTAGAGCTGCTTTCGTTTCGACCATCCCAATACGTTCCTTGTCGCTGACAAGCAGCATGTTGGCAAACAACGTGTTTCTTGTCATGGTGGTGGTTCGACCGGTGCAATGAGCAGAACAACCTTTTGTATGAAGTGGAATAACCAAAGCTTGCACTGCGTGAGCATCCTTCAGGGTGAATGCATTTTTTGAAGTGCACCTGAGTCTGATTGACATGACTCCTTGTCCTCCTTCCCTTGCTCCTCACCATTGCCGCTGGCATCGACGAGTTTCTGAGTGCCAATTCTGGCAGGGGTGGAGCCAGCTCCTGCTTGAGCTCAGCATGAAGAGCTGGAGCTGAAGATGAATGCAAAGCTAGTACGATCGTCTGCATAACCAGCAACCACCCGGCAAGACGCGGATGCATATCATCGGTTCATTCAACCCTCCCCCCCACTCTCTCGCATTGCGCCCCGCGAGCCTGTGGACCCTCATCCCCATATTTCCTTGACTGAGCCGTGAGCCAAATAACCGTTTCGTAACGGATACGACGAAAAGCCGCGCAATGGAGGCAAGAGTTTGGTGAGCACATGACGCGCTTGAAATGATCTTTCCGTATAGCATGCGGCACATCCGAGTGTTCCCCCTCTCCTCTTCCAGATGTCCTCCTCTCCCGTCTCGTAGCCTTTCTGTTCTGTCTTCTCTCTATCCTCTTATGGGCTGGTCTCCTCTCCTCCTCTCCTCCTCCTCTCCTCCTCTCCTCCTCTCCTCCTCTCCTCCTCTGCTGTTGGTCTCTTCTCCCAGTCCATGTTGATTGCATGGTTGGTATCCTAGAAACATCCATTCTTCGTCTTCTATTCGCTTCAATTTCGCCCCTCCTCTCCCGCCATCACCACTCTTGTTTGCGCTCCTTCCCTGTCACTTTCTCTCGTTTCTCCCTCTGATGCGGATGCGTGCCTGTTCATACAGTCGTCCGTTCCCATGCCCTTGTTGGGAAGATTTTGTTCCAATCTCTCTGACTTGCCAATCTCGCAGATCCCTGGTTCGCGAAAGTTCGCGCATCTTGTTACTGACTGCGAAGTGAAACATGCAAGCTCGTACTTGGCTGATTATCCTTGGAGTTCTACAACTTTTGGCTGTATTGCTAAATATTTATGGAGAAGATTTTTATTATGTTTGCTTTGTCGTGCTACCGATATCCATCCTGGCAACCGTTTTTCTCGGAATTTCGATAGCATTTCAATGGAAGCGTGGAGTCGAAATATTCATTGCGTTGTGCATTGTACTGCTTGTAAGTATTTTACAGGCTTGTCCCTTCGTCTTTCCTCTTTTTCTTCGTCCACTTCCCCTTTTCTCTGTGACCTTTCCTCCGTCTCATTTTTGTATGTTACCATCTAATTTTGTATCCAGTTGTTGAACTTCTTCCCTCTGTTCTCGTTGCTCTTCGGCGCGACTTGGGCGGCATGGCATGATATTCTCTTGTATATTGTTGGGGTGCTCTTGGAAGCTGCTTGTATTGCCAGCGGCATATGGATTCTGTACTATACTGACACGGCAGAGAAAGAAAGTCTTCTGCGACGAAGCCAGAGCAGAGTTAGCAATGTGTTTCGGAATAGCTTTGGACGCGGAGAGAACGCTGAATATGAAGGAGAGCGCGTGTAGAATGGTATAATACAGGACTTTGTCTGTGTCATGCTTATTCTTTGCATTCTCTTGTGTTAAGATCTCATGTCGAGGTGAAAGTGCTCACGGAACACATCTGATCGAACCAGCTGAGGTGCCAGCGCTGAGCACTCGGCCGATCTGAGCCAAGGGATGTCAAGCAAAAGAGAGACAGTCAGGTTGAGTCTTACCACAGCACTCGAAGCGTAACCGCTTCCTCGGAGTGCTTGAATGCAGCGCTCAGCCTTGGAAAACGTTAGTTCCTCTCCTCACCACGCTCTCCTCATACCTTGGCTGCCGGTACGGTAGCTAGGAGGCCGCCCGATGTCTGCGGGTCGAAGATGAGAGGGTATGCCTCATGCTTCAGCGCCTCCGCCTCGTTCTCGATCGACCGCTTCAATCGCACGTTTGCGGGTTGCAAGGATGAAAAGATCCCGTTCTTGACACAGTCGATGGCACCAGGCAGCAGGGGGATCGAGCTGAGGTCCAGCTCCACGTTGGAGCTGGAAGCTTTCGTCATCTCCCACAGGTGGCCAAGCAGACCGAACCCGGTCACGTCAGTGCAGGAGGTTGCTCCATGCGCCTTGAGGATGTCTGCTCCGGCCTTGTTGGACAGGCACATGCTCTTGAGGGCCTCGGCGATCCACACGCCCTTAGATCGACTGCGCATGTCGGCCGCAAACAAAGTGCCAGTGCCGATCGGTTTGGTAAGGACGAGAACGTCTCCATCCTTCATGCCGTTCTTGGTGAGAGCACCATTTGGCCATTGAACAAGCCCGTTAATCGAGAACCCCAATGCGAGCTCCGAACCTTCACAGGTATGCCCTCCCACTAGCACACAGTTGCTCTCTGCCAAGACTGTGCATGCTCCCGCCATCATCTGGTACAGAGTCTCCTCGACCTTCGCCTCAATCCCAAATGGGACGACAGCGATGGCAAGCGCGGTCCTTGGCTCTGCACACATGGCATGGCAGTCGCTCAAAGCATGGTTCGCGGCAATCTTGCCGAACAGGAAGGGGTCTTTGATGAAGGAGCGGAAGAAGTCGACCGTGTGAACTTGCGCACGTCCTTGAGGATCTTGCTTGACGATGGCGCAGTCATCGGGAGCGTCCAGACCCACAACAACATCGTTGTTGGGAAACGGAAATTCCTTTCGGATTCTGTTCATAACTTTGGAGAGGACTGTTGCTCCTACTTTGGCTCCACAGCCTCCGCACCGCATCGATGCATGGGCGAGCGCAGCCAGAGCTTCTGGACCAGCGGCAACGGCAACCTGCGAGGGAGGGTCCTCTTCCATCTCCATGAGAGGCAAGCGAGAACTGTATCCTGTCATCCAGGTCCGATCGATCCAGTCTTTGAGCTCCCACAACCATGCTCCCTCGATACCCAAAGTGCCTCTGGAAGCCACACACTGGGATGGTTCTCCAGTGCCAATGATCCCGAGAAAGTCCTTCTGAGGAATCCACTTCTCAAGAGGCTTTCCAAGAATTCTGTTCCGAATATTCCGAGTCAAAGGAGGGCCACCACGGACAGCAAACACTCCTGCCTTGGGACGGGGATGATTTACCATGGTAGAGATGTCGCCAACAGAGAAAACATCTTTGGTGTTCACTGACTCAAGAGTCTCCTGAATTTCAATGAAGCCATCTTTATCCAGCTTCAATCCAGTCTCCTTGAGCCAGGACTGAGCTCCTGCTTGTGTGCACCACACGCACTCGTCGAAGACAACTTGAGTGCCGTCGTTACAGATGATTGTCTTGTTCTTTACTTCAACCGCTTCTTTGCCAAGCACAAGATTGATGCTTCTTTCCTTCATCAGTTTCATGAAGATATTCTGTACCATCTTGCTGTGAGAAGGCATCACAACATCATTTCGGGATACGAGAGTGACGTCAACAAGATTTGGGTCTGCACCCAACTTGCTGAATTCCCGTCGAAGTCGAGACTGCATGCTCAGTGCAAGCTCCACACCTCCAGCTCCACCTCCAACAACAGCCAGCCGGATGCCCTCCTTCGCATCCCCTAGAGCTTTCGCCCTCGACACGATATAATCCCACCTTGCACTGAACCCGTCGATGGGCTTGACGGGCGTCACGTGAGAGTCTTGGATCTGGTTGGCCGAGTCCCCGAGTTTCGGAGCTGACCCGATGTTGATGGACAGAACATCATAAGGAATGTCTGGCCTTCCCTTGATCCTGATGATTTTCTTTTCCGGATCAATCCCGTACGCTTCACCGTGGATTATTCTTGCCTTCGCGAAGTTCCCAAGTTTGATCAAATCGATGTGACACTCTTCCTTGGTGTAGAAACCTGCCACGTGCCCGGGAATCATTCCAGAGTAGGGAGTCTCCACGTCCCTCGTTATCAACGTCACTTGCACGCCTGGCATCGGATCCATGCCGAAGCTCTTCAAGACATAAGCGTGCGCGTGCCCTCCTCCGATCAGTACGACGTCCTTCATGATCGGTTCGGGGCCCATCTTTCCTTTCATAGACTTCTTGTTCTTCTTCTTGGCAGCAAGGTTGTCAACATGAGGAAGTTTCTCACTCCTCGGCGACCATATCGTTCCATTCGCCTTGGAAATCTGCAGCATTTCGAGCCTTCTCGACTTCTCCAACCACAATAGCAGGAAAACCTGGTACTGTACTGAAAGAGGGGCCCCGATGTACTTGAGTTGGATCGAGAAGAGCTGGGATTGGATCCAAAACCACTCCATCACCTGGATAGGGTGGATGAGCAACCACACAAAGAGGCTGAACAGGACGAGCATGGCAGCTGCCCCGAGAGGGAAGCCTCGTAGCTTGCCGAGGAGGCTGGTGCACTTGCTCGCAGTGTGCGCGAGGCATCTCTCAGAGTCTTTCTGGGAACAAGCTCTGCCATCGCTGCTCTGCGTGCAATGAAAGAAGTCATTGAGCACCGCAAAGCTCCCTGAGATCTGATTTGAGATCCACGTTGACACCTCGGTAACTTTGTGCACAATACCAGCCTTGTCCAGACCATCGTCTGCGCCCCTGCCTGGACGAGGCAGGGCGAGAGTGAGGCATGTAGTCCATGCCAGGAGGAGCAGAACTTTCGCAATGGAGGTGTTCAACATTGCAAGTCTTGCTGGGCAGTTTGCGATGCTGAGGAAAACTGAAAACTTGTGGAGTGCGACAAGAAGGAGATAAAGAGGCTAGGACAAAAGAAGATGGCGTGAGGGAGATGGAGGAGGGAGGAGGGAGGAGGAGAGAGAAGGGAGGCGAAAAGAGGAGGACGGAAAGGGGGGGAGAAGAGGGGCGGGGGAGGGAGGGAGGGAGGGAGGGAGGGAGAGGGGCGGCGAGAAGCGTCCGTGTCCGTAAGCTTAGGTCAGCTCTCAGGTGTACGCCTCATCCTCGGACCGGGCCCGCCCCGCCGGGCGCCGGCGGCCGGGCCCGGGGCCCGGCCCGGAGTTGCCAGTGTGAACATCAGACCGTACACTGGTCACCGGGCTTAACTTTGAGTAACTTTCAAGATTTGAAGAAGGTCCGATGACGGTCGCCGGGTAGTTTCAAGTTTGGGGGACAGCACTGTGCGGCAGTGCCACGGTGCCAGGCAGGATTAGGGTCATGGTGGTTCTCTGTGCTGTCTAAGTTTCTCAGGCTTCGAGTCTCGCCTGTGCGACAGTGTCATCAGTCAACTCTCAACCGGCGGAGGCCACGCCGATAACTCAGTGACTGAGTCAACAAAAGTAGTGCCGGGCGGCCCGGTGGGCCCGGGGTGACGAGTCGCATGTCATGCCGCAAGCTGCTGGGGCTTGCGATGGTGTTGGTGGCCGTCAGCTCGCAGGAGGAGGCGATGAGAGGAGGAAGATCAGCGGATCTTGCTGAGAAGCTTCCTGGAGCCTCGTGCCCCTTGAGAGTTTGCGTGAGAAATGTCCTTCGAGGTGGTCAGCGGACTCGGAATCGTGGACAGTCTGCTAGCACCATGGCAGGTTTCCGCCATGATCCTATGAGTGATGAAACCGACGAGCCAGCTGCTCGTTCTAGAGCTGCTCTGCGGCGCAAGAAAAATCGAGCTTACAGGAGGAGAAAGAGAGAAATGCGGGAGCAAGAGCTTGAGTTGCGGAAACACGAGGCGCTCCTTGCGGCGATCAGTTGCCTCTGTCCCGGAAGCAAGGTGCTTTGCTACGTCAAAGTGAATGGAGGGTTGAAGAGCAAGAGTGCGAGGATGTGCAATATTTCTAACGTTGGACAGGATGATGTGCTGGTATGTATCGAACACAACCGTTCGAGACCTGATTCTTTGAGTGAAGGTTGCCCTGGAAAATGGAAAGCAGCAAAGGATTCCCCGAACGACAGAGTGGATACTTGCTGTAAAGCGCGTAGACGTGAACGAAACCCAACCATCGTCTCAGATGAGTAGCACACTTGCGGGCCAGAATGCAAGTCGATCGACGAGAGACAAGGCGAAAGTTGATGAGATGCTGAGGAATGCCGGAATCAAGGTTCGTCCACCAAAGCACGTGGATGCCAAGAGGTTCATAGAGATAGGACTCCGACGGAAAAGCAAGCGACTCGATCGGAACAGGGAAAGGTTGCTGTGCTTCAACACCCTAAAGTTGGTTAACTCTGTAGTAGGACAAGAGCAAAGGTAGAGCAGCAACGAATATCCCTGGCGGAAGAAAGAAAGAAAGAACAACAAGAAAAGAAAAGCATGAGAGAAGCCCGGTTCGTTCGATTGAAACAAGCCAGAACGCTAATCTTGTTGCTAGGCGAGCTGAGAAACAAGCAAAACGGGAGGAAATGTACCAGCAGAAGAAAGAGCAAGTTTTGAACGATCGAGTGATTCACATTCTCCCTAGCTCGACTTGAACTAACTTTCCACTGTGCAGGATTTCAGAGAAGCTTTTGAAAATGTAGGCTCTTGCACATTGATCGTCACGATGAGGCTAACGTGATGGCAGTGTGAAGATGTTCTTGATGATTTCATCAGGAAGGACATTAACTTTGATGTGAGCTGCTTTCTCTCTTCAACAAACCTGTTTGACTATGGTTGGATCTCACAGCGACCCTAGTGGAATTCTTGCATCAAAATGGACAAGAGTGCGTTAAAATATTTGCTAAACAAGGCAGCAGTGTAGCAATGAAAAGATTAGTATCGTTACTTGATGATCGATGCTTTATTTCACACTGCTGCATTAGCTTGTTTTGAAGAGCTCGATCCCTTTTGTAGATAGTCCGCAGCCTGTCGCGAGTCATCCAAACAGATTGACGGGATCAAGAATGGCAACACCTGCTTGATACCCGGAAGCTCGAAGATATTTTTCACAAACGGGGTGTGTCGGGCAACTATGATGACATGCGGGATGAAATTTCCAAAGAGATTCATGAATCCAAAAGCCTCCATGAAGAAGCCTATCTTGGGCCTGTTTGCATGTAAGGAGTGGATGCATGAATGAAAAGCTACCATTTGAAAATGACAAGGAGAAGGCCGAGAAAGAAGAGAACGGTTCCCCTTAGCTTCTCCTTCTTGAGAAACCTTATGAACAAGTCAAAGTCTGAGTTTTGCACTGCATTGCTCTGCAAAAAGTTGATCTTACAAGTGTTTCATACGAGAAAACCCAAGAATCAAAGATGTGCCGGCTAGAAATAACAGCTAACGTGTCGTCAGTAACATGGTTGATTTCTCACAACTTTACATTTCCAACGGCGAGGAGGCCCCCGTCGAAGAATAGCAATACCCCCAGCATCGTGAACAAGAGCCCCATCCCGGTGAGCCCGATTCCAATCTCTTCGGCGACAAAGTCAGTTTAGGTGACTCCCCTCCCTACCCTCTCACGCCCCTCCCCGTCCCAACTCCCTCCCTTCCCTCAATTGTCTTTTCCGCTTCGTCGCTCATTCCTAACGTCCTAACAGCCTGGCTCCCTATCTACCGCCTCCCTCCCTCCCTCTATCTACTTACCGCCCATCTCCCTCAAACCTTCAGTCTCTCTCTTGTTCTCCCTCCCTTCATCCCTTCTCCCGCTCTCTCGCTCTGCGTCTCTGCCTCCGTCGTTTCCTCCGTCTCCGTCTCCGTCTCCGTCTCCGTCTCCGTCTCTGTCTCTATCTCTGTCTCTGTCTCTGTCTCTGTCTCTGTCTCTGTCTCTGTCTCTGTCTCTGTCTCTGTCTCTGTCTCTGTCTCTGTCTATATTTCCTCACCTGCAACTCCTCTCCTCTCCTCTCCTCTTCATACGACCTCTCATATCCTCTTCTCTCCTATGCTCTTCTCTCCTATGATCTCCTCTCCTCTCCTCTCCTCTCTTTCCTTCTCCTCCCCTCCCTTCATGGTGTCTTCACTTACTGTACGTGTCGCCGAACGAGTCCATTGCTGGCAACTTCCTAGCCCCTCATCCCCTCAGTATGACCGTTATGAACGTTGAACCGTTACTGGTGTCGTCAACAGTTGAGAACCGTTACAAAGGTCCATTCTTCCTTCCACCCCACAATGGACCCCCCACCCCGTGTCCACCCTTCCCAGGTCAGGTGTACAGGCAGGACCAGGGTAGGGTGGTGTAGTAGGGGTAGTACTGGTTGCCTCTCGGGAAGTTTGTGAGGTGGGTGGATGGGGTGAAAGGGGGTGGGTAGGGGTGATGGAAGGGAAAGAGGCACATGGCGACGGAGCGGGAAATGCGGAGTGGGCGACAGAGGGGGAGGGAGGGGAAGGCGAGGAGGGAGATGGAGGAGGAAGACGACCGAGAGAGGAGGAAGAGAGGGAGAGCGCGATGAGAACATGAAGCAGAAAGAAGCAAAGGATAGACGAGAATGTAAACTAAGGGATAGGGTGATAGCCGAATAATGGAGAGACGCTGGATGGTGGAGGAGGAGGTGAAAGGATTATGTGGTAAGGAACAGAAACCACGATCGAAGAAATTGCAAGCATAGACGACAACATATAGACGCAGCAGGTCGAGGCTTGCAAACTTGAGGAACCAATTGAGAGGGGGACATAGACGATTAGGAAAAACGATGCTGTCTGGCTCCATGAGTAGTAGTAGCAGCAGTAGCAGCAGTAATAGTCATGGTTGGGATCTTTTCTCTGGAGTCACGTTGGAAATCCCTTGAGATCGTATCATATGAATGTCTTTCGACAAGTCTGGAAATGTGAATGATTTTCGGTCCAGAGCATTTCTGAGAGGCCCCCTGCATTAGAATAGCTCCAGTTAGCTCAGAGGCTAGAAATACCATTGAGAGACCATCAGGAGAATTGATGCTCATTGATTCGTGCCGAGATTCTACTCAACATTGTTGTCTAAACGGTCTGTCTTCGTGCAGGATTGAGCTGAGTTGGCCCTGACCGTCTCTACGAATTTGCGAGCAGGGAACAGAATTGCTCGATTAGTTCGTGCATTACAGCGCTGTTGTCTTGAAGATGTACTTATCTGGCGGAGCTCGGACTGCAGTCACCAACAACCAGACCAGGATCCCCGATGTGCTGGAAAAGATCAAAACTGAATTCGAACAGCTGTCGCAAGAGACAAGTTTGCTTAAGAACCAGCGTGATGAATTCCAGAGGATCCGTGAGTCTTGTTGAGCGTGTGTGGTTCGTGTAATCTTGTCCTTTCCAGTGCAAGCACAAAAGGAAGAAATGAATCAGATGCAGCAAATCATTCAAGATTTCGATTCTAAGCATCAATCGATCAAACGACAGGTGATTCTTCCGTTGCACTTGATCCACATGGTCTTACACAAAATGACAGTATGAAGAAGAAATAGCATGGCTCCGACGTCAGATTGAAGCCTCTGGAAATGTAGTTCAACCGCGCAAAGAAGTCCCGAACGTTGTGTCGTCAGGAATTGTGAAACAAGAACCTGCTATACATTCAACTGCTCTGCCGACCTTGGCAAGCCTGGGACAAGCAGTACCACACCTTGGCATTCTAGGTGCGCAGGTAGCTGCAAACAACGGACAGCTTCCTGGTACCTTGAAACGCTGTTGACCTTAAGTTCCTTCCAGTAACCAGAACTGTTGTAGGAGCTGCTCAAACATCAGATCCATCCAAGGCGGTGGACTCCAAAGGCCGTCAGCTCGACGACTGGAATGTACTGGCAGCTCTCGTGATGTCCGTGTGAGCTGGTTGATGACGTGGCTGAGCAGGTTGTGCACAATCCGAATGCCACGAGCAAGATGCACATCGAGCTGTGTCACACGCTGGAGCACGACTCAGTGGTGAGATGAAGGAGGACGGGGAGAGAGGGAGGGGAGGAGGAGAGGAGGGAGACGCGAGGGGGGGAGGGGGAGGAGGAGAGGAGGGGGCAAAGGAGGAGGAGGAGGAGGAGGAGGAGGAGGAGGAGGAGGAGGAGGAGGAGGA